>NW_026623297.1:1627315-1748207 GCF_030028575.1 Malurus melanocephalus
GTGTATCCATTGACAGAAACTGAAGACTGCTTTTAAAAGGAGACTGCAAAGCCAGCACGGGCCTGAAAGGTTGGATTTGTAAACATAAGAAAACCTTACATGGTGGGAAATACTGCCACAAACTGCTTTTTTTTCCAGTGGAAAGACTGGGGCTTGGAGCTGCATTCTGCCTGCCAGCCCTGCCATAATCCAAAGCGGCAAAACCAAAACTGGCTGACTGCTTAGGTAGTTGAAGTTTGGAGGAGAACAAGAAAGTGCAGAAGAATTTCATTTCATAGTAAAACAAATTTAGGAACAAACCAGAATAAAAATATAAAGGAGATGCTGCTTGATCACATCCCCTCAAAGTTGAAAAAGCTGGTTCCGAGCTCCTGGATATATGGCAGCACCATCTGCCAGCAGAGAGTAGAATTACACCACAAATGGCACATTTTGGCTAAGAAACACTTTGTCCCCTTCAAATGCACAGGAGGTTTGTCATTGCCTTCACGATAACACAGCATTTAGCAAAAGCTGCCAAAAAGCTGAACCTACATAAAAGCTAAATCAACATGCAGCTCCAAAACAGGACAAGTTTTTCCACTGTGGAATACATCACTCTCCTCCTACAGCTTGAACTCATTGGAGTTCAAGCTCACGATCATACAGCTTCAATTACTGGAATTTTATGGGTGACACAGGCCAAGGCAGCAGCTCAAGGAAGCAGCTCTTGGCACTCAAGTACTTCCTGCATCCCCTACACAGCCACAGCCCCCCTGCCCACCCATGGTACCTGCATACAACCTGTGCACAATGCCATGCAGAAAGCACCTGCCCACTTTTGCCTGACCCTCCTAGAGGAAGAACTATATTTGCCACCCTCTCTCCTCATGCCTCCCACTGTTTAGCAGGATGTTGTGCCTGGAATGGGGAAAACAACTCAAACAATGCACTATTTGCAWAGCTATCAGCAGCAAATGAAGAAGGGGACCTCATGTGCTTCTGGTGCTGAATAAGCTGAAACCAGTCTGACCATCAATCCCAAAGTTAAACATCCTGACAGTGAGATGATAAAGATGTGTAGACCTGGTAAAATACCTGGATAAAAGAACAAACAAGTGCCACCACTGATCACTTACCTAGAGGTGCTGAGCTGACACACCTGCTCTGGAGACATACGACTTTATACTGGAGACACATCACTYWACATTATAACAGCCCAGYTCCARGAGCGGGGTCTTCTAACATASCCCTTCTTGGGCTGTRTGTGTGGAGATTCCTCCCTTCAGTGGGGACACCCCTCAAGGTTATTCCTCGAGGCTAAGCGAAAGAAATCTACCCACAGTCATTGGCACGGGTGAGTAACATCAATCTCTATTTAATAATTGTTCTTGTTGGCTTTAATACAATTGCTTTAATACAATTGCTTTAATGCAATTGCTTCAATATCACTTCATAGTGCACTGTATTATAGTAGTTAGAGCTCCTGTACCAAGTATTAAGTAATTCTGATTAAGATCTTTTTGTYTAATCATTTTCATAATAAATCATATATATTTATACAAATACATCTCCTTTGCCATCCTYAATCCTGTGGGACAAAGTTGTACAAAGGTTCRATTACACCTAAATAAGCCYTTAKCCATRAACCATTGGCAATGCCTGGGGCTCAGATTRGATCCAACCAYACTCAGGCTCCTYTCTCAGGAGYTTAGAAAGCAAGGGGACACCTTTCCACACCTCATGAYTCAATGGGAGGGCTTCTCTACYGAACTTGGTCTGAAGCTCCCACTCTGCCCAYGACACAGTGCCATCAGTGCCTTTGATTTCAGCAGCACACAGTAATGCACTTCCCAGCCGGGATCCATCTGCTCCTCCCATCTGCTCTGTCCTTTTCTCTCCCTTCTCTTCTGCCAGTGATCCTGTGAAGTCTCATTCCTTCTCCTCTTCTGCTGTCCATACATCCATGTTACAGAAAACAGTTCCTCCTTCCTATTTTCCYGGATATCCCCTCCAAACACCAAATCCTTATGGATACTGTGAATTGCATAAGTTGCCTTCCTGCTAAACTTAATAGCAGGAAAAATGGCTCATCACAATATTGCTGGCAGCTCAGATACGTGTAAACCTCGTTCTCTGCTCGCTGTCTCTGGGACTCTTGTCCTTTTTCTTCCTCACATTTAGCCATATCAACAGAACCATTCCTAGTCTTGGAATGGGTTCAGTGGGATTGCCACTGCCATGGCCCCAAGGTATGGCTAGAGCTGGGCACCTCCATGTGGCAACCCAGCTTGTAGGTGCAGAGGCTGCACGACTGCCATCAGAACTTGTGTCTCAGCAGAGGTTTCAGGAAAAAAGAATAAAAAATGCCCTCATTGTAGCTCTGCAGACTGTGTATTGAGGCTCCTGAATACAGTGRCATTCTCTAATATTTTCCAGGACTCTGACAGAGGGTAAGTGACAGAGCAAGCACTCAAAATAAATACATACAGACTTTCAAGGTGGTCAGTCCCTAACAGAATAAAACAGGTGCAAGACAGGAAATTATAAGATTGTCACCAAAGTCAAGGTCTCAGAATGAGTKAGTGCTCTCTATAGAACTCTTCCCAGGCCAGGCCACAAGGTAGTAATTTTTCTTACAGGAGATTCACTCTGCAATGAAAAACCCACACAAGCTGGCCCCAATGCTCTCWTACTCCTTCTCTGGCATCCCTATCTTTCATGGCAGCTCCTCAGAGCCTGAGCAATTCTCCATAGCCAGCCCCTACCAAGCTGTGAGCATATAAATGAAAAGTGTTATATAAATACTAGATTGTTTATATATATATATAAATATTTTTTCTGTCAATGAGTAATGAATATATTTGCTATACCCATATGTAATTAGATACATATCTATGCAGATAGAAATCTATGCAAATATGACAAATCTCATAAACAACCAGGAATCAAGGCCTTTTCTAACTTCTATGTTTTGCATTTCTTCTACYGAATCTTGCAGGATAAGAATAAAACTTTATTTCTTCTATTACAAAAAAGGATCTGCACCAAGCTTTCTGTCACCACCCATGTAATCAGATTTGGGATTATTAAATTCACACTTTGCCTTCAGGATTTATGGCGAGTCATCAGCATGTCGATCCTCCTTCTCACATCTTTGCCTTATCAAGCAGCACCACAGTCTCACTTTTCCCCTAATGCCTGATGAGGATTGAGTTTGCCATATCTGCACAGCAATGCTAATTGGGTTTTAACTGGAGCAGAGGAAGAGATGTTCCATCTCTGGGATGCAAACGGTGAGACGGGAGCACATGGCAGTAGGGACACCTGGTGGCTACCAGGAACACAGGGCCTCTGGAAGAAAACTCAGTATGAGTTAGTGAAAAACTAACTTAATCTAAGAAAAGAGAGTTTGTTAGGTTCATACCAAACTCTGTCTCTGAGTCTTTCATTAGCTTAAATAGGTATAGATGCATGTAATTGTTCCTTTACCATGAGATAACTCAGGATTCATGAACCTCATTTGCTCTTTGGAACAAGAGTCTGTTACAGAGCAAGATTTCATCCTGCTCCTGAAACACCAGAGAACTCCAGTCATCATTTTATCCGCATATACCCTGAACCTGATGTAAAGTAAATGTTCCTGAGTGTGGTTATAGCACATATCCATGAGGAAAATTATATTCTTTCTATTACATAAAGAGGGAATGGGACACAAACAGAGGTCATCATCCCAAAACTGTGCAGAAAGTGTTGCAGATCTGTRACTAACATGGTGGCATACCATTCCCAGTGGCCCAGTCCTCAAAGTGCTGCCACTTCACAGTTTATCATCTTTATCTCTCACTATATGCCCCTGAACAGCACCACTGTGTAAAAGGAAGTACAGATTTTGCATAAAATAATGTTTTCTATAAGGTACATCCAGATAAATAAGATAAAAATATAGTAAGGAGAAAGGCTTTATATCGAGCATGGGAAAGGCTCRTAACTGAAGGGATGACATGGGGAAACTAACTTATGGAAGGAGTCCTCTTCATGTTTCCTGCTTACTGCACGAGGTCTTTCAGAAATTTTCACGTGGTGAAGACTTACATGTATCATTAGCTGCAGTCTGAACACAGTTTCCTGATGATGCATTTTGGCAGAGCTCAAGGAAGTTGYTTTCAAAGCAAGCCCATAGGTGCCTTGAAACCAAACCAAACCAAACAAACAAACAAAACCCCMAAAAAATAGAAACAAAATARCACCTCCACAAYAACAAAATACWTAAGTACTCCAAAGAAGGCAAATGCAGTGTCCACGATTCATTTGCCAGAAAAAGTTGGGGGAAAAACCCAGAAGCTGCAAGACATCACGGCTGATGAGTTCAACGGCCACATGAAACCCGTAGATTAGAAAATTGTATCTTTATTTGGCCAGTTGGCACCTAAGGGTACCTGGCACTTAAACATTTCCCTGCAAGTCAACTACTGGGTGTGGAACTTGAGATTCCTGAGGTTTGATGTCCAGAAATACCAAGYACACAGAGACCAGAGCTAATTTAAGTGTGTTTTGAACAAAACAGATGCTATAAATCCTGCTTTCAGCTCCTTATGCCAGCTATTCTTGTCCTAGCTACACATTCCATCTCCATWCTTTTACCATCATTTTCATGTGCAATGTCTCCTCCTCTAAGCTGCCCTGTCTTCCCTTAAGGACACTTTTTAAAGCTCCCAAGGTTTGGGGAGGACAGGGCTGGAGGTTACACATACAGGAAATGGCCAAAAAGGAGCTTTTTGGTCGAAGTGCAATGAGGTTTTTAGACAAAAAATTGCAGACAAGGGATGCAATGCACCCTCGGCCCTTATGTACCTGGTTTTTCAGTGAAGGGGTTCAGCTCTTTTGCCAAGAATCATGGCACCCACAGGCACCCATTTGATGTGGCAGCAAGCACCACTACGCGCTTCTTTATTCTTGGCTTTACGCATCACTTTTGATAATGAGTTAGTTTTGTGAGGTCATTGGGCAGGAGGAAAATGAGAAGTGATCAGAGAATAACAGAATGGTTAGGATTGGAAGGGACCTCTGGAGACCATCCAGTCCAACCCCCCTGCCAARGCARGGTCACCCAGAGCAAGTGACACAGGAACGCATCCAGGTGGATTTGGAATGTCTCCAGAGGGAGAGATTCCACTACTTCTCTGGGCAGCTCTTCCWGTGCTCTGCMAYTCTCAACATAAAGCTCTTCCTCATGCTGAGGTGAAACTTTTTGTGYTTTGATTTATGGCCACTGCTCCTCACCCRGTCRCTGSGCACCACCAAAMACAGTCTGGCACCATCCTCTTGGCACCTGCCTTTGAGACACTCATATGCACTGAGATTCTCTTTCCGCCTTCTTCTCTACAGACGAAAAAGGCCCAGCTTCCAGTTACTCCTCACATKAGAGATGCTCCAGAACYCTCATCATATGTGCGACCATTGATTAGACACTGATTGACATCCATTAATTAGACAWTGGAACGRGCTGCCCAGGGAGGTGATGGAGTCACCATTGCTGGAGGTGTTTAAGGAAAGCCTGAACATGACACYCAGAGCCGTGCTGGTGYTCGGTCACAGGCTGGACTCAACAGCTTCAGAGGTCTTTCCCAACCTCACGGACTCCGTGATTGTGTGCTGAAGGCCGTGTGGATGCTCAGGGGGCCTGCCCCCAGTGCCCCTCAGCGAGGCGGGGAAGCTGCCGTGCATTTTGTGGCGCGGCCGGCGCTCCGGGCCCCGCTCCGTGCATTTTGTGGCGCGGCCGGCGCTCCGGGCCCCGCTCCGTGCGCTCTGTGGCGCCGGGCGGGCGAGCGGAAGCGCCGGGCGGGCGGGCGCGGGCCCTTCCGGCGGGCTCGCAGCGCCTCACCCCGCCGCCGCCTCCGCCTCCCCCGCTCGCCGCCCGCCGCCGCCCGGCGCCTCCATCCTGGTACTTGGGAGTCTCCATCCTGGTTTCTCAAGTGCCCGGACCCAAAACAGGAAGTAAGTGCGCGGGGCCCTGCGGGATCGCAGGGCCGGGAGCTCCGGGCAGCGGCGGCGGCCGCGGGCGGAGGGGACGGGGCGGGGAGCGGCCGTGTGCGGCCCCGCGGCTCGGCGCGCTCGGGCCGGGCTGCCGGGCGGGCGGGCAGGGCCGGGAAAGCAGCGGAGCCCGCGGCGGGGCCGTCCAGCGCTGCCGCCAGCCCRGGGCACGGGAAAATGGCGGCGGCCGCCCGGGGCCAAATGGCGGCGCTGGCGGCCGCGGGGCAGCGGCGGCTGAGGCGGGCCCGGAGCCGCCGCCCCGGGGGCAGTGCCGGGCAGGGGCAGGGCCGCTGCCTCCCGCCGCCTGCTCCCCTGAGAGAGCCCTGGGCCAGCCCTGGGCCGCGGCTCCCCGCCTTCCCGGGGAGCTGCCGGGCGTCGGGAGCGCTGCKCACAGCGAAATGGGGAAGCGGGCGGACGGACCGAACCTGGCAATTACCAAATCCCCGCTCCCCTAGGAGGGCAGGGCAGGGGGAGCCCGGCCGGCGCGTTTGTTTTGTTTATTGTGGTTTGGTTTTTTTAATTGTTGTTTCTGATTTAAAATCCCTCCCCCATAATGTCTGTMATAAGAGGCCACCTGCACGATCGCATTTGAATTCCACGATTTCCTCTCGCTGGGTCTGCGCTTGGGGTATCCTGAGTCTGTGGGTTTTATCTGTTTTGTTTTATAATCTGGTTTTTGGGGTTTTTTCCCCCCAGCGGGAGTTGTGATTTGAGGTTGCTTAGGGCAAGTAGAGTCTGAAATGTGCGACTCTGCCAAGATCAGGCGTATCATCTTAGTGTGGGACTAGGATTTTCTGCACTAGAGCTGTGCTCTCTGTTTTGCCAAAATAAAGGATTCCGGTCTGAAAAACCTACTGTTTTCCCCCCTTTTTTTTTTCCTTTTTGAGGTCTCTTTATTCTTGGTTGTGCCCTTGGGCGTGGTGAAGTGTATTACACTTGTATCAGCTACTTCTTCAGCTGACTGATAGTATTTGTATGTATTCATTCACAAAGAGTTACACTCTTCAGCCCCACCTGGCCATTGTTAGTTGAAGTAATCTAGAAAATGCTTTTTGTTTGCCAGCGCCGCTCTGGCTASAGATGTAAGTTGGCCTCTTGACAGCATAGTTAGAATTCCTTTGCAAAACCAGGAAATGCAGGTTCTGCAATGAGATGGATGCGTTTCATTCAGGTTTTCATTTCCATCATTTTATGTGATTATAATAGTAAAAACTTAATGATGTTTTATGACTTACTGAAAAGATGGAACACTAAAACTTCTGTAGTAGCATGCCCAAAAATACTGATTTTTGTCTTAACCACACAAAATTATAAAAGGTTGCTATTCAAGAGACAAACTGGACTGTGTTTTGCATATTCTAATAGGTCCTTTTTTGTGAGCGTTATTTCTGTGTTCATCACAGTTGTCCATCARAAAGCTAGAGAGACTTTGCTTATCAATCTTACGGTTAGGATAATTTTTCTTATTTTTTTTGCATGCTAGATTTCTGCCCATTGTTTATAAAGGTGAAAACGTGACTGAAATGCTTAGCAAGAAATTATTTACATGAAAGGAGAAGAATTTTAGTGCATACAATACTGACAAAGATTTCTATCCATAGCCATAATATTGTGCCCAAGAGCTAGTGTTCTGTTCCTGAAAAAGAAAATTTGAAACTTTCTGTATATATTTTTTTGACAGAGCTGGGACATAGGTTTTGTTTAGTGTTGGTTTTTTCCCCTGTGTGACATTTAAAGCATCCTCATTGCTTTTTGTTAAACTTTCAATGGACAGGCTAGAACTCATGGAGTACTGCCAGATTTGGATCAATGCAAATGAGAAYACTTTGTCCCATCGTGTCTCCCATATATTCAGTTTCAGTCATGGCCCACTTCTCTAAATACCACTGATGAGTAGGATCCAGCTTTCCTAAAGGACTATAATCTCATGCTGATACAGATTAATAAATCCTTGTATGCCTGAAACTCAGGTCCCTGGATCTGTCCAGTTTGGTTCCTTCTCCTCTCTATTGTTGGCAGCTGTTGGAGAAAACTTCTGCGAGGTGGAATTTTAAATTTAAGTAGAACTCATTTGGTCTGGAGTAAAGATGAGGGGGTTTTGTTGAATATTAGCAYAACAGCACTGGTGCTTGTTGAATAATAAAAAATCCTGAAAAAATGTATTGAAAGTATTGACTTGGTATGGAATAAGGCTAAACATTCAGGCTTCCTAAAGTAGGAGGTCCTGTTACGACTTTGTTTACTTTGTGTTACTCTTGAACAAATGTCTTGAAATCCCAATGCATTCCATGTGATTGTCCCAGTTAAATGCCACAATAACTGGAAGCCTCCCTTAAAATAATCTTCAGTTTTTGCTTTTTACAGAACTTAGAGAAACATACTTACTGCCCAATGCAGAGAACACAGCCTTTAATACAACTTAATATAGAAGTTTTAAAAGATTTACAACAGTCCRCTGAAGATTAGACATAACATTCAGTTAATAACTAGGGGCAATGACAGGATTTTGTCTGCAAGAGTAAAAATACTATTTCTTAGAAATGCTTAATTTTTACAGCACACAGAATAATTGAGCCCATCTGCCTGATGACGGTTATTTAGAATTAAAGGAAACATTTTAGAATTAAAGGAATACAAATGAATTGTATTAAGATGTTTAAATTTTTTTTCAGCTTGGTGTAAAGTCAGCTTCGTGGTTTTTTTATGCCTAATTATGCATGCTTCCCAAATAAATAAGAACAGTTCTATTATATAGCTTCAGTGGAAAACTTATATTGGAATTCTATATTAAATGATTCGTGTAGGCAAAGTGTTTTTCCACCTCTTTGGTTGCATGTGGAAACYTGTTTGAAATTGTAATGTAGCTCTAAAAATGGTGGGTTTGGTAAATACACACATAAATCCAACAAGGCAAAAAATGCTTATTGAATTGACAGTWATTTCTAAGGTGCTATCTCATTATGGATTATGACATTCACACTTTTGGTGTACATGTGTATCCAGTGTTCCTTCCCCAAAAGCTAGCACCTTTCTTCAGAACATGAAATATTAGTGATAGATTGGCATCTGTATCTGAATCAAGGATTAAAGAAAAGCCTTGGATTGTTAATTTAAAATTCAAGTAAGCCTTTTGTTTAAAAAAAAAAAAACTTACTTGCATTTTTAAAAGCACATTTAGTRAAGTTGTGAAAAAAAGGTGATGTTTTGGAGGTGATGACACTACTCAGGTCCTAATTCTTAGTACTTAAGAAACCSTGGCTGTCATTTACTTTGTATTTAACTTTTGCAAGAGCAGATGTGTGGATGTGCAGCTGTGTGTAATGAGCAGAATTCAGTGGCACATCCCGAAGCCTCTGCCGTGGTCTGGCATCGTCCAGCACAGCTCCAGCTGCTGCTCCGTGGTGGATCGAGGGCATCAGGCAAGTGCAGTGTCCCTGCAGCCGGGATCAGGAGAAGGCATCAAAGAGGGCATTGGCTCCGGCAGCAGCATTGGCTTTTGCTGCTGTCAGCTCCAGGTGGTCCCATCATGTGTGATATTTGATGTATGTTCAGAGCACTTGCTAGTTACATCATAATATAAGGGATTTGCAAGGTCTGGAGATTGTTTCCTATTCCTGATTTTGGCCACGTATTCATATATTCATGAATACGTTTACCCTGTCCTGGGGTAAATGTAGCTTGAAAGAACCAGTTTGGTTGGTTGGTTTTTCTTTCCATTTTCTTGTCTTTATATAGTCTACTGAATAAAAAATAGTGTCCAAAATATGCATTTGAYTTTGACTTAATTCCTCATGTTCTTTCCACTCAGTTTGCAGTTGTGGTTCAAGGCCATATGGATTAAAGTTGATGGGAATCAAATCAAGGATTCGGCTCTTCCTAAGCTTTTATCAAGGCTTGGTTATGGTTGTTATTTTTGTTCCAAAAACTTAAGATATGCTAAATTCAAGTGTGTTACACAGAATATTACTGTGTTTTTTTCCTGGAGAGCCTGCACTTACAGTTGGCATAAACTTTTTTTGGGAAATCAGAAAAGTTATAAAGCTCTGCTCAGTCCAGGAATTACACTGAGGAACAATTCTTGGGAAGTCACATGTCCTTGAACAAAGTGCAGTGTCTGGTGCTCTGCTATACCTGGGAGCTCACGCTGACCCCTGCAGATGAGTGACTTGATCAGAAGAGTCARTGGTGCCCTCAGATGTGCTGCCTCAGCCACTGTCTGGTTAGTCCTGTYACAGCTCTGGGTGGAAGTGTCAGGGTGGCACTGATTGTGGTGTGGCTTCCTCTCCAGCTCTGGGAATGCTGTCTTTGGACATATCCCTTTTATCCTCTTCCCACCTAACTTTGCAAACCAGCAGGGCAGAGAATGCAAAGGGATTGATTGCCCTGTGGCTTTTATTTGGTGGCCAAATCCTGTAGGTGTACAGATTGATTTTTGGCAAGTCCTGAGTAACTGCTAAAAGAATGACCCAGCTCTGCTGTCCCTGTATTCAATTTTCATCAGTCTTCCAATAAAAAAGAAGGAATGGTCTGCTGTATCTTCTGCTCTGGATGGTGCTGTAGTTTCCACAGCTTTCAGAACAGCTGTAGGTGAAGTGCATGACTGTTGTGTCTTACAAATCTCATGTGTTTCAGGCCTCTAAAGGGATGAAAAAAAAGCAGATTATTTCAACTGATTCTAGAAAAATAAATGTTATGACTATCAATTGTCATAAAATTAAAGAAGAATCCTCTACCTCATTTCCAGTAACTTTAGGAATTTTTACTACAGCAGTTCCTGTAGTAAAACATTCAGAAAGTACATACGACCATTAAGAAGAGCATCTGTTTATTTTGGCCCACTTTGTTCACTCCAAAAGCTAAATTAATGCCTTAAAACTGGGTTGGAAAAGTTGTAGTCTGCTAATTTAGCTATAATGGTTTGGATGTCTTTCATGTTTTAGCGTTAAGAATGCCTCATTGGGTTCCTAGAATCAGTATTACAGCYATGCAGCAAACAGCATCTTCTAGTGAAGGGTAGAGCACAGGCTGTAAAACTCAGCAGCAGATGATCCCAAGGAAGTTACTCCCTCCTACRCTTGCATGTGGCAAGGAACTGTTGCTGATGGTAGATGTGAAAGTAAGTTTGAGAACCCTCTGATKTAAAATGTCAGTGATATCTGAAATTTTTTACATGCTCAGAAGGGTAATACCACTTCATTTGAAGAATCAGTCACTACATATGCTAAAAGATRTGCCAAAACTTCAGCAATTTTAAGAGGTGAGAAGTAATTTTTTAGAAGGACTGGCAGTTTTATCTTTCTAGGATATCACTTCTCTTGGGAATCTTCAATATCAAAGAACATGTTTTTTGATTAAAAATTAAATAGCATCCTGCTRATGCAATATTATTAACATTGCACAGGGAATTTAAATCCAGGTTGTAAATTCCACTTGCGTATGGGTATATGGCTATCCCTGCCTAGTACATGGAAGATTTGTAATGTAATTGTGATTTATTGTTTTTTAAAGCCATAGTCAATTATTATTTAACAACATTTTGGTTTCAGAATAAAAGTTAAAGTATTTTTTGTTGYTGTTGACCTATGAGTAAACACAGAAAAAGTACTAAGCAGTTGAAGGAGAAATAGATTATATTTTCTTTTTACAAGTCTCTGCCAAAGTCAACAAAACCAGGCATAAAACCGATGAAATCTTTGCAAAGCCTCTGGGTATTTTAGATGTGATTTCATTTAGGTTCTTCAGCAACAAAGGTTGCATCTCCTTGGATAAAACTTCTGTCGTGGGGTTTTGCTTTGTTTTATTTCAGAATTACTGCTGGTGATTTACATAGACTTTCTTATAAACTTTGTGTTTCGTTGCAGTACTTTCATAGTGGAAATGAGATTATCAGAGACACTTCATATTGCCCTAATTCTATGACTTCAATGTATATGGCTTGTCCTGGACTACTTATTTTCTCAGTAGCTTTTTGTACTGGTGATTGCTKGCAACCAATTTTTCTGTTGCTCATATTGTCTAAATGCTAAAGAAAAAAATGAAACTTTCACATTTAGTTATATGCATGGAAGGAGAATAAAACTTCGCAACTTGGCAGTCTATAAATAGTGCAGCTATGAGTAATATGACTCTAGAAAAATACTTGTCTATCCTGACTAGCTTACAGTTCTACAATTGCAGAATTTTTAAATTAACAGTGGAACAAATATTAGACAAAAATATCAGATGTGTAGAATTTAGAAATGCTGGAAAAGTAATAACCTAGGTTTGTGTTTGAAAAAAAAACCAAAAATCAGTAGATCACAAATCCTCCTGGATAAGGAGTTTAGATGCTGTTTTTAACTGGAAGAGTTACTTTAAAGCTATCTGATGTTACCCTGTGCAATGTATAAGTGTGYAGGAAAGTAAAGGTAGGTGAATGTCTGAAACTGTGGCTTTTTCATGTGAAAAAGCAGATTCATTCACTGTGGGAGTTTGGGGTGGTTKTTTGGGGTAAGGAGGCAGCATTATGTTCCAAGTGGAGTCCAACTGTAGAAGAGTAATCTTTGTGTTGCTCTTTCAGGTTTGAGTATGAGCACAGTTGAAGAAGAGTCTGACACAGTGACAGTAGAAACCGTGAACTCTGTGACTTTGACTCAGGACACTGAAGGGAACCTAATACTTCACTGCCCTCAAAATGGTATAGAATTGTATTGCATAGCATTTTTTTTTTTGGTTTTTTTTTTTTGTTTATCTGACCACCATACTTCCCTGCCCACAAATTCTGTGAGCTACACAGGGTCACTTTACAGTGCTACAATTTGTTCTGCTTCGGTTTGAGAATGATAAAGTGTCAAATGGTGTGTAAATCCCAAAACTGYCGCCCCGCCAAGATACAGCTGCTGTGATTTATTCCAGTGGAAATGGATTCCTAGAACCAGACATGCACCTAAAGTTCTGTAGACTGGTTTGTGTGTGAGATGATTGAATTTTCATAGAAAATGCCTGTTGAAGCATGTGAACTGTTGTTCCCCATAACTTAGACCAAGTTTCTGGGCAGTAGGAAAGCACTGAACCAGCCTGTCACATTTGCTTTGGCCCACTTTTAAGGAGAACTCTGTCCAAGGCTCCATTTAGTTAACAGGAAGTAATCTGGGTATGTTTTTGTTGTTAGAAGCTGAYGAAGTAGACTCTGAAGACAGCTCTGAACCCCCACACAAGAGGCTTTGCTTATCAGAGGATGATCAAAGCCTTGATGATTCTACTCCATGCATTTCTGTTGTTGCAGTTCCAAGTAAGTTCTTTTATGTACTYGTATAGCAAAAATATCTGTGGTAAAGGTTAAAAGTGAACTCTTTGCATCACATTAGAATATTTTGTGTGGGTTTTTTTTCTTCCAGATTTTATTAAYATACTTAGGCATCATCTTTTCTCCCAGCCTTGGACAGTTTTGGAGCAACTGGTATCTATACAGTACTGGCAATAATAAGCCTGCCTTCRAGTAGATAAGAGACCTGCAGGCACAGATGCATTAAATGAATTGAAGGATAAGTGAATGAACAGCAAACTACATGCTCTCCTCCTGCGAGGAGATTAGGAGACTAGGTTTTTTTTAAGATCAGACAGTATAGTTAATATTTGAGGGTGTTTTTAATAGTGAGGTGTATGTAAAAAAGAATGAATACTGAATCAGTCTTAAGGAAGTTGATGTAAGATAGTTTAATATAATCTCCCAAAGGGAGACTAAATCAGATCTTGTTAAAATACCAATTTGCAGTACTTAGAGTGGCTGTTTATGTGGGGGAACTAGGTAGAAATTCATTAGAAATAAAGGCATCATCATGTTGCAGTGGAAGGAAGACTCGGGGAAATACATGCAGCCAAAAGATTTGAATGTTGTCCCTTAATAATGCCGGGAACTAATAGAGATAGGGCTAGAAAGGAAGTATTAATATATTTTCAAATGTTTGCATCAAACACGTTTCGTTTATGTTTCACATTAGGTCTTAATTGTAGTCAAGCACAAAACTGAAGGTTTCAAAACCTGTATTTAAATTTTATGATGAGGAGCAGTTGATAATAATTTTAGTGAATTTACTGTGTSAACAAATAAATACTGAATAAGGCTCTTCAGAATTTTCAGTTCAAAGGTTGCAATTTGTAAACTTGCAGCATGCMTAAAAATGTTTCAGGAGAAAAATGGGCAACTAACTTAACCATTCTGAAGTTTCAGAAAATGATCAGAGCTTTGAGGTGACCATGACGGCTACCACTGAGGTAGCTGAAGATGAGATTAATGAAGGAACTGTTACCCAGATTCAGGTACAGTAGAACTTCAAAATTTACTGTTTTGATATATGCTTTTATTTAAATTAAAATGRAAAGGGAAACAAATATCAGAAATGCTTATTAAATTAATAAGACTCTGAAACAAATGTACACAAGCATGAATCTTGTTTGTAAAAGTGCTGTTCTGTATAAGGGCAGTTGAATCACTTTATGTATGAGAGGGGTTATGTGTAGTCTAAGTTACTGGCCAAAGACAATGCAGCAAAAAGTAATATGGGTAACCCTCCACTGGTAATTACTTGCTCTCTTGTGATGTTAATAGAAGACAAATTTATCTGTTATTTCTGTCAATAAGTTAAGCTTTATAATTACAGGCTAAAGTAGGTTTTGTTTTGCCACCAGTCCTAACAGTTACCCACAGTTTTTATATGTGGTAGGTATATACCATGTTTAAAAGCTCTAGACTAGAGGTGATGGRCATAGTCCTCTTTCCACCACAGCCAGTGAGTCTCTTCATACTCACCGTACATTAAACAGTAAACATTAAACAGGACAGATGAAGAACCTTAACTAATTTATTATTGCAACATCTGTATATTAAGATGCTAAATCTTACTCGGGTGTTTTAAGAAAGGTGATGCTTTCAATGCCATATCTAAAATGTGGCACTTTTGAACACTCAGCAAGGTGACCACATGCRGTGATTTAATTTTCCTTCAAACTGTGTCTGCATTTTAACTGCAAAGTGATACAAACAACTACATATCTGACTGGAAAWTTTCATATTGGTCTTTTCAAGATTCTTCAGAATGAACAGCTGGATGAAATYTCTCCAATGGGCAATGAAGAAGTATCAGCTGTTAGTCAAGCCTGGTTTACAACCAAAGAGGATAAGGATTCTCTRACCAATAAAGGTAGGGTATTTCAAATGCAGTTTTACCATGCTGTAAAAAGGTAAACTATTCCAAATGCCTCAGAACGTTATGCAAGTGTCATGAAGTAATCTCTGGTCTGCCTTTTTGGAGATGGGCCATGCCTGCAGTGGTGACAGTAGTGGCCACAGTAGGGAAGGGCTGGGTTCACTGTGTGTCAGCCCAGATGGGGCAGAGAGTTGTGTTTGCCTGGTCAGGGAGTGGGATGTCGCAGCAGAGGGGAGTGCATCAGGAAAAAAGACAATCCAGGCTCAGCTTAATGGAGTTGTTTCAGAAGAAGAGGGCTCCTGCAGACCGGGATCTAATGACATAATCTCTGCTACTCCTAAAACTTCCACCCCCTTGGGCATTCCTCCCTTTGCAAATATAACTGTGCAATCACATAGTAGTTGCTGAACTTWAGAGCTTTTGTTGTTTCTTTCCTCCCCACAGGGGAAGTGGCTTTCTAAACCTAGAGAAACAACTTAGTGTCAAATGAAGATGTGTTGTCTCCCCGGTTTCTTCAGCCTCTCTACTGCTATTCTTACTTGGACTTTTACTTTTTATAGAGGAGCAATATTTTTTTTCCTGTCAGTTCAAAGCAACTCCCTTTTTTTGTTAGAAACATTTAGGAAGAGACGCAGCATTTGTCAGCTGGTCAAAGCAGGGCCACTAAATCTGGTGATTCCAGTTAAGAGGTTAATAATTTGAGGAAGATGTTTCTAGTAAAATATGCCAARAAAAATATTTGAGRATCCCTGCTGGCCRAACTTTTCTTGTAAGCTCTGGTTTSTCACAGAGATCAGCAGTGAAGGAATGCCAGTACGTGTCTTCTTTTTACAGTAGCTCAGAGTTTGGCATGGGTTACCTGAGCTCATAATTTTATAGCAGTCTCCACCTGATAATGCTTTCTTCACAGACCTRTGGGCAGGTTATGGTAATTTTGACTGTGAATATGCAAAAATATAAAGGGCAGAATATATGTCCTTTCTTAAAATAGTTTGGTATTAAAGGTTATTTCATGTAAAGAGTAGCAGTGTCCCATATAGTCAGTTCAAAGSCTTGGACAGATGTGTGAATCACAGTTGCAGTAAAACATTACTTTTCTGTCTCTTTATCTGTGGAAGAAGAGATTGAAGCTATGGGGCACAGGGAAAGAGTTTTCTCTCACCAGTTCCAATGGAATTAGTAATAATGCCTGTACTTTTCATTATAATTGGATTTGAGTAAACAGTCTCTTTGGTGTGTTCTGTCAGTCAGCTCTGGTAATTAGCAGGCTGAGAAGGAAGTACCCTAATTTTTCTGAGCAGAGGTGGGCAGGTAGCCAGCACACACCAGTATGTAAACTGGGTCACATCAGCATAAGCTTAATTAAAAGTATGATATGACCATAAGAGGCAGAAAGAATAATTAAGAGTAGGAATGTTTTAATGTTTTATTGACAGACTTCAGATTTGAAATTTTCTCTCTGAATAAAGTTGGTTGGGTTTGCATTTAAAGCTTAGCTGGCATTGTAGTTKCTAAGGGCATAGAGAGGAAACGCTTTTGTTTCTGTTGGTTTGCTGCTTTTATTTGGGGCAGTAAAAGACTCACCACAAATTTTTATCTTGACTGTGACCCCTAAGCATTACTCCCAATGCAAAAAAATAGGAGATGGGGGACCAGCTTGTCAGAAAAGTCGAGCATTTACCTCTATGAAAAGCACTCACAGTAGGTGGCACTACTCACATGTTCAGGAACGTTAAGGCATGCAAGAGAATCCCACTTTGTTGCCAGATCCTCAGGTAATCTTCTGAGTCACATTTTAAGTTCCAGCTYCTGGAATCATTTTGAGTGCATTGAAATTTCAGCTGTCAGTTTAAAGAMAGAAATTTTCTAGTTGCAGCTGAAGAGAAAGCCTGAAAATGTGACTTGACAGCACATAGAGGAGTTCATGTTCTGTTTTTAAAAATTGGATGTTTTTGAAGAGAGGTCTGACTCACATTATTTAAATATTAGTTGATGGATGCTGTCAGTTATGAAATAACATCTGTTTAAAATTAATCCTGGTTTTATTTTTAGTAGCTAAAATGACTCTTTGTTAATTGCAGTATGGGTCATGTTTTCAGATACTTCTGTTCTTGCTGTTTTTCTGGCCTTCACTTCAGTAATTAGTTTGTCATTTCTGTTTTCAGGCCATAAGTGGAAGCAAGGGATGTGGTCAAAGGAAGAAATTGACATTTTAATGAGTAACATTGAGCGTTATTTAAAGGTATGTTTAGAGTGTGTTTGCTGATAGTTGGTGTGCAGGTCTTGCTAGAAACCAACTTTCTTTAGTACTTCCCAGAATATGCAATATGATTCAGACTGATTAATTGTAAAGGTGGTCATTACCCATTTGAAATGCATAGGAAAATTTTAGCCCTTCACAGGATTTAAGTACTAGTGAATGTAACATTGCTTTTAATTTTTGTACTGGGTATAGCCCATTTTGAACATCCTGACATGACATTTTCTGCTGCTGAATCTCTGAATATACATTCATGACTCCTGAAACCTTTGTTGAAGATTGTGGAAAAAAACTGCACTGGCAGTAGAGATAATTTTCCTTTCTGAGCACTGAATACAACTTCCAGACTTCCTTGTTGCCAAGTCTGTGATTGTGTACTACACTAGCAGGATGCCTGTGTCTGCTTTCCTCCCCTTAATTTATTTGGGTCAGAGTTCACTGCAAATGGGCGTGTGGTGAACACACTGACAGTGATAATTGCTCATAAGTCATATTTGTGGCAGGCTTGCAGCTGAGAATATTTGAGCTGAGCCCTAACAACTGAGGATATATAGCCTAGATATTACAGCTTCACTTTCCTTCACTTGTGGTTTTAGAAAGAGCCCTGAATTTGGTGTTCATTGGGATAAAAATCCACAGTATTAGTTGTAAAGAGTGTGTCTGCCCACACACATATTAGAGATTCTGCACAAAATCATTCATGGATAATACTATGTTTTAAATGTAGTGAAGCTTTTTTAAGCTAGCTAAACAGCTTTTCTGAGTTACTGATAAAGCATTTGATTCATTCTTTTCCCATTTATCTGTTTTTATGTACTAGCTTTGAATAACTGAAATATAGCGATTTTTAGTTGAAGCTGAAGTTGAGCATAAGCTTTACTGTTATACTTCATTCCAGTGTTTTTGTATGAATTTATTTTGAGTTTCCATCAGTACAAGAGTAGCTTAATTGAAAGAAATTGCTTTTGCATGAAGAATATCTAAAATTATGTAATAAATTGATATTGCTCTGTTTGACAACCTTCCCTTGTATGGCCCCAGGCTATTTCCACCACAGTACATTTTCCATGATGTTCTATATGATGGTTCAATTTTTGATCTTAAAATGCACATTGGACAATTTTTCTTCTTAAATGTGGATAGGAGTTAAAGCTTCTGTGTCTTCCTGGACTCCAATATGAAAAACCCAAAACCTAGTGTTCAGGGTTTTGTATTTGAGGGAGCTAATCCATAAATACTCAGTTTTACTTTTGGACTGTGGTATTTGTGATACACAGAAAGTTGCATAATGGCTTCAGTTCTTGTGTTCTACTTCTTGATTCCTAGGAGACTTTATCTAAGGTGTTTTGTTTGTGGTTTTTTTTTTTGTTTGTTTTTTTAAATGCTTTGTTCTAGGCCCGTGGAATAAAAGATGCCACTGAAATTATATTTGAAATGTCAAAAGATGAAAGAAAAGATTTCTACAGGACAATAGCTTGGGGTCTGAATCGGCCTCTCTTTGCTGTCTATAGAAGAGTTCTTCGCATGTATGATGACAGAAACCATGTTGGAAAGTATGAAAACCTCTAATGCTGCATGGTTTTATTGGTATGAGTAGGGTCATGTATTTATGTTTGACATGTTTTGTGTGAGACAGAAATTTTTAACCAAACAGGTCTAGATCTTTTGAATGTTACCTCTGCTGAATGCTGGTAGATCAGCCGTGACCACAGTTGTGTTCAATTGATGCTATTCAATGACAACTTTTAAAAGCAGACTAAAAAACAAAAACAAAGGTGAATAACAGATTCTGGTCTGATGAGAAGACTTGGACACAAGCATGGATCTGCTGACATGTAACTTTTTCTAGAGCTGTGACCTGGAAGTAATTGATCTTCACCCCTTATGCCCTTAGCTTGTCCTTCTGTAAAGCAGTGGTCTGGTGCCATCCAGAAAGGATAGTTTTTGAAGGCRGTTGAAAATTTGAAATGCCTTCTCAATGCTGATTTGCTTTTTTGATGGAAAGTCAGCTGGATGGTGTTTGTGAGCTGAGACAATAAGGAAGAAGTAGCTGTTCAATGGACAGAATTCTAATTCTGTTCATAGGAGCAAGATCATAGAGAATGAGGAATATGTCTGACAAATGAGAGAAATGTTATACTAGTTAACCTTAGAAATGCTCTAATATGGAAAATAACATTTGCTCCTCACATTCTTCCAATGTATTCAGTCAGATTGTTTCTTACAGCTGAAATTCCTTAATCTCTTGTTGTAACTAAATGCTTACTGTGTGGTTAGTAAAATAATATTGATGCTGTATGCTTTCTGTTTAAAATAATATCTTTTTATTTACTTGTTGCTTAGGTATACTCCTGAGGAAATTGAAAAGCTTAAAGAGTAAGTCTTAAGARCAAGGTCACTCTTCCTTGTTTATATTTAGTAGCTTGAACAATTTTTAAATGTTTGCTTATATAAAGTATCTGAAGAGTTACAAGTAAATTTTACTGCTCCAACACTATCCTAAAATAGTGATTCCTATCTAAAGAAAAATGAAGCTGCATTTGGATTCCTTTAAATTTTTTTTCCTAATATGTGATCAGGACCTCACAGCATGCGACAAAGTTCTAAAGCAAGGCTTCTGTTGTAACTAGGAATGTTTCAGATTTTTACAAGCACASTCAGTATTTGTGGTTATGAGTAACAGAAAGTCCATTTCTTAGGAAAATCTGAGCAAAGGTTGTCCCTAAAGGAAGTGGCAGGTCAAAGTAGGATCTTCCCTAGGAAGTATTGCACGTACATAAATTATCAGTACAGCTCAAAAAGCCTAATTTTAAGTTCCTGAGCCTGATAGATCAAGGAGATGGGGCTGCAGACTTTATCACTTYCTGCACATTTTGAGGGTTGAGCAGTTTGAAGAAATGTTGAACTGAAGGAAGGAAGGAAGGGGATCTATCACATTGCATTGATGGATCCGTTTGGATCAATTGAGCTGGTTTGTGTTGTTCACAAGGTGCCTGTAGTTCCAGATGCTTCAGAGCTAGTCATGGGTCAACATTCTAAGCAACCTGCTGTTATGTGAGGGAGGAAAATGGTTGTTAAAATGCTGAACATGATTATGCAGTGTTTTGCTTAATTTAAATTCTAGGATGCCTGGGTTTTCATCGGGCATTATTAAGATTTCTCAAGTGTTCTTTACACCACCTGAAAATCATTGAGAAACCTGTATAGAATGGAAATTGGCTGTTTGTCTAAACATTCATCTTGTGTTTAACACATTCATTAAGCCTCACAATGCTCATGCAAGACAGATATTAAACATTTTGTAAGTATCTTGTTAGCTGATCCAAAATGCTTCTAGAAACACATAGGAAAAATAGMAGAAAATATTAATAGTAAAGTAGCAAAGTAATTCCCTWYTCTSTYTTTAAGACCSTAAACTGCACATTCATTCTATTTTTATTAGAGAATTTTTGATACTTTGGTAATTTCTTAACTGGRTGTAGTGCTAATGAGCCCATTTCTCTTTAGGCTGAGAATAAAGCAYGGTAATGATTGGGCCACAATAGGAGCTGCCCTGGGGAGAAGTGCTTCATCTGTAAAGGATCGATGTAGATTGATGAAGGATACCTGCAACACAGGTGAGGTAAATGCTGGTGTCAGAAATGGATATTCTGGTTAAAATTCTGTCCCTTGTGTTTTATGGTTATAAACTWACACTTCAAGTTTGGTATCAATTAAGAGAGACACAGATATACTTCAGAAATAAAGTATTGTTTATTTCGTAATGTCTATATTCATGTATAAAGGAAAATTTAGTCAGACCTCATGTGATTAATGTCCACTCAATTGTTGCATGGTTAATTTATTCCAGCTAATACAATTAAGGTAGATTGGATCACTTTGCTTTGTTCACTATTTAGTTCTGGGTGGCCTCATTCATCTCCAAGAGGAAGGAAAAAGAGAAATCTGGCAGCAGAATGGTGGAATTGTGCATTTGTTAATCAGTAAGGGATATGATATGAATTGTTAGTAATTAGGATCAGTACATCATCTTCACAAGTCAATATTTGCATCTGAAATAAGATGTTGGACATGGAAGCTGAATGTCTGCTGGCATGTTAYGCATCAGAACAGAGGGTATTTCCTGCTAGTTAAATTGGAGGGCTTATCTCTTTCAGGAAAGTGGACAGAGAAAGAAGAAAAAAGACTGGCAGAAGTAGTGCATGAGCTGACAAGCACAGAGCCAGGTGACATTGTCACACAAGGTGTGTCGTGGGCTGCTGTGGCAGAACGGGTCGGGACGCGCTCGGAGAAGCAGTGCCGCTCTAAATGGCTCAACTATCTCAACTGGAAACAGAGTGGGGGCACCGAGTGGACCAAGGAGGATGAAATAAATCTGATCTTGAGGTTTGTTATTTTAGTTACTTTTAAAGGTTTGTAATATGTGTTGATAGCAGGATTCCATTGGGGTCCGTTTTGCTGATTTCCTAGACACTGAAAATTCTAGAACCTTCCAAAAATCACTGCTGTGTTTACAGTTCCCAGAGATATATTATTGAACATATTTTTTGTTTTTTGTTTTTTTAGTGAATGTTAGTGTTCGTGAAAGGTGTCAGATTGAAAACCCTGGAGACTGAAGTCTTCTTTATTCCACAGAAAAGGTACAGCACAGGCAGCAAACCGTGCAAGCTTCCCACACGTTGCCCCACCGATGCGCTTTAACCCTTAACTGGAGGGTAGCTCAGTCTCCCTGCCCGTTCAGTCCTTGGCCTCTCTGCTGAGATGACCAACAAGGGTCAAGTGTGGTGGTGGTTTCTGTGGACGTCTTGTCTACAAAGAGCTAAACTGAGACTGCAAATTAATTTCATGTAGGCCACCAAACACTGATTGGATATCAGCATCTCTGACTACATTTGAACTGGCAACCTGGTAGTGACTTTGGAAATCCTTTGCTCTCTCCAGTCCTCCTCCCATTCTGAATGCCTTTAACTCAGGCTTTTTAGCCAGTGGATTTTTATGGTTGGGTGGGAATAAAAAGCCAAGACATCCAGGGAATCTAAGGATTACTTACWAAGTATTATTAATTTACTAAAGTGGTTTGACATGAACTCAAAATGAGGAGCCTGATTCCACATTTCAGAATGTGCTGGGCATTTTTCTTAGTATTTCTGGTTTTGTCTATCCAGATATCCTTTTCTCATCCTACAAGGTTGGTTTTGGTAGCTTTTTTTGTTTTTACTTTTTTCTTTCTTTAGCTAGCAAGAGTGCTCTTGCTTTGTTTGTGAAGAGGACTTTTCTTCCATAAAAATATTTTCCCCTCACTGTTCACCTCTCTTTCATATGCTCCAAGTACAGATAAGGGCAGTTCTGAGATTTTTATTGATTTCAAACAGATTCTGGTAAAGAAGACTGTCTCTTATCTGGAGAGCCTGCTGGGATTGATTTATGAGAAACTGTTTAATGGTGTAGTTAACTTCATCTACTTTGGCTAAGAAGCATCTGAGAGAAGGCAAAAATCTGTGTTAAGGACAAAYAATTGTTATTTAGAAGAAAACAGAAGTAAATATCATAACATGAAATTAATTAAGTGAAATTTCAGAGTGAATCTCAGGAAGTGTTTCCTGCCTTGGAGATGTGTTTGGGGAATGTTTTTTTTAAAAAAATAAAAAGGTGCAAGTGCCACCACTTGGAATGCTTCACGATAATCCAATCTAAATCCTAATGTATATGTAAATAAGGAGAATAATCCTGCATGGCAAGGAGATGGACTGGATCATCTAGCAGGTCTAGTCCATCTYCTGTTGTTTATGATTCTGCTTGATCTCTGGCAGCGTGGAGCCTTGGAAGCCTGTGTCGATTCCTGAGCTCTGGTGGGCTGGTCACTAGCATGTCATTCTGCGCTGTTACGTGTGACACGGCCGGACATGTGCAGCACCCCTGCCGGCCTGGAGGGCAGTTTCTAACAGGTCAATATCTTCTGTATCCTGCCAGGATAGCGGAACTTGAAGTTTCTGATGAGAATGACATCAATTGGGATTTGCTGGCTGAAGGATGGAGTAGTGTCCGCTCCCCACAGTGGCTTCGGAGTAAATGGTGGACCATTAAAAGACAGATTGCAAACCACAAAGATGTTTCATTCCCTGGTAATGTACTACTTGCACACTTCTCCTCTGAATGTGTCAAAGGAATAAGGCTGCATTTTGTTGTCTGCTTACAGCATTGCTGGCCAAAGAGGGCATTGCTTCTTTGCTGCAAGTTACTGGCCCCTTGGATCTGCTGGCTGAATTGCTCCTACAAGCAATCCTTAAATGTTTCAGTCAAACAAGSCAAGCTGATGTGTACAACTAGACAGATTTTGCCATCCCTGCTCACTTTGGCTTAAGTGAGAGCGTGTATATAAGCAGCTCAGCTGGCAGATCTCAGATGATGCTGATCTTTGGTATGGAGGGCAGTGACCTCTTCAGGTGGAAGAGGATATGTATCTGCAGCCTAACTGTGGCCTCAGGTTAGATGTGTTACCTTTACAATGCTAAAATGTAGTCTTTGTCAGGTGCTGAGCCTTGCCTGTAGACAGAAGGTAGATSTACTGCTAGCTGCAGTGAGGAGAAGGAGAGGAATCAGGAGCGTAATGCTCCCCAAATACATCTCAGCATTTTCCCATTCTGGCGTGGAGAAACTAAGCCAGAAGGGTCTCTGTGACCTTCAGACCTCCCTTTGTCTGACTTGRGGAGAGGAAAAATTCAGATTAGTCATGTCATAATTAATGACAGATGTAATTCAATGCACACTGTGGTCACCAGTGTGGTTATATATTATTACTGCCTGGAGGCTGCTGTTGGGAGGAGAGCCCCTGTTACCACACATTAACAGGCAGTTGTTGCATCAAATAATTCAAAATATGAATGCAGCACTGAATCACCTGGCTCTGCTCTGTTTTTCTTGATAAAGTGGGAAATGTTTAGGCAGTTTGCTGTACTGAATGCTGAGGCCTCAGGTTTTGTAACCTGCTGTTATGTCAGCTGCTCCCTCAGCAGGGCCAAAGCAATCATAGAGAAGAAGGTGGGTGGTTYTGTTGGAGCAGTGGGCCTCTTCATGCACAGGTGAAGAATTGTAATATTCTGCTGTGGGATTCATTCTCTTTTGCTCCCCATTTTCAGTGACATTTCTGTCAAGCTCTTGAACAAATCTGCTTCTGTGTTGTAGAAGATGGGAGGATTTAATTCTGGTAGCAGCATTACACAACTAGTCTTASTAAAACTTTTTGTGGATTTGGGATATACCATACATCATTTTAGAGAGTTACTAAATTTTATGAGCTGYGTGTTATTTCTTCTTCCCCAAGCATCCTGCAATGCCTGGATTTCACGAGGAAATCTGGTTCACTGTAGTGGTTGACTACAAATGGTCTATGCGTGTGCTAAATTTCTAATTTCTGTCTCTGGAGGTTGCTTAAGTTCCAAATTCTGTAGGATTTTGGATGCTTTTTTCATCTTGGGTTAATCACCAATTGCAGCATTTCTAATGTGCTTCTTCAGCCTGCTTTAACATGAATGTTTTTTTGTCTCAGTGCTGATAAAGGGTCTTAAACAGCTCCACGAGAACCAAAAAAACAATCCAGGGCACCAGCTTCCAGAGAACAAATGTGGCAGTGGATTAGCAAACACTAACTCCAGCTCAGGGGTCCAGCATGTTCAGATCCGGGTGGCTCGCTTGGAGGAGAGCACAGGCAATGCCCCGAGCCCCATGGCAGCTCTGCAGATCCCAGTGCAGATCACCCATGTCTGTAAGTACTGAAAAAAGCCACTCACATGAAACCTGAAGCTTTCTTATGTTAGGATGGTGAAGGAGGAGTGAGCATATCTTAAAGAGTTTTATTCAATCTTYCTTGGTCCCGCCATAACTTCAAACAAAGAATTTCTGGCTTCCATTTACCTGTTTCTAACTTGTTATCTAATACAGRTATTGCTGTGACAGTGGGTACTAAAATTAGAGCACCTGGATACAGATGTTGTAGGTGTCTGTGTGTGCACACAGGAGTTTGCCACATAACCTGCCCTTTGAAAAGCCTTCAGTGCACAAACCTCTCAGTGAAGAGAGTATATCCAGTTACTCTTCAAGTTGTTTCTGGTCACTCTTGTGTAGAACAATGAACATCATGTACAGGATCTCCTTTTGTGAATTACATAGATTTCTGTCCCTAAATTCTGATGCAGGGAACTGAAGGRAAGGTATAAACGTTTTTTCCTATCCTGCTCTTTATTATACAGTCATTTCTAGGCACAGACACTCTGGAAAGCGTTTGCTGCCAAGTCATACCAGCATTCAGCCAGCGTTCTGTTCTAACCACTGCATTTTTTTTTTTTTTAGTTGCAGCTCCCCATACTCTTAAGGATGAACTTTGCTCATTATCAAACATTTATTACCAGGTCTACTCTGAGTGTAGTTCTAACTGCTTAATTTTGTAACTAATCTTATTAAGTGACTGGTCACATGTTGTCTGTCATCTGCACTGTGTGTTATTTTACACCATTTGTCATTAKTGAATTATATTAGCAAAATATAATGTTTTGGTCTTGCTGATTACCAGATTAGTTACAGAATATTCTGAGTTGGAGGGGCTCCACATGGATTATTGAGTTCCAGCTCTTAATTGAATGTCCTGTTCAGGGGTTGGACCCACAACTTAGGTATTACTAGCACACCTGTCTGATCAAGTGATCTAAGCTGATTAGGCTGCAAACTGATTCTTCAGACTCTGCCTAAATAGGCATTTGGCAAACAATTTTCTGTTTATAATTTTATTAGATTGACCTATCTTTATTTATTAAGTGCTATCTTTATTTATTAAGTGCTATCTTCATTTTATGTGGTTTATTTTCTAATTAGAATGACACAACCCCAAGCCAAGAACTTTTAATCTGTCATAATACATCAGTGGTCTCAGACTTTGAGTGAACCTTGATCAAAGCYGATGGGTTTTGATGAGCAGGCAGGATGGGCTGGGACCCTTGAACCTTTGGTCCTTTCTGAATTGAATCCTGTAATCGTTGTTTTGTGGCTTTACTTGCCTTTGTCTGCCTAACAAGCCTTTTTTCCATTTTAGTCTGCTTTTCTGAAGAATTTCTGGTTGTGTAATCGAASTGAATTTTGTATTGTGTCTTTCACAGTCCCAGGAGAGCTGAAYCTATTAGCCTTCAGCTGCATTTGGTGGAGGGCTCTGTTTCAAAGGGGCAGTTCCTGAGGTTTTTTTAATATAGCAGGCTGAGGCCACACTTTACAGCTCTCTGCTACTGGGTATCAAGAAGTCTGCAGCAGGAAACCTTGAACATGCCACTACAACAATAAAAGCTTCAAAAATTGAGCTTTTATCTTCTTAAGAGACCAAAATGACTGCATTTTGCAGCCACAGAGTCTGAGATGGCAAAGTTTTCAGTGCTTGGATCACTGTTACCTTTTAGATTTTTTTCCCCTTTTGGTATTTAGAAAATTACTGGAAAGTCCCAGGTGGAGTGTTAATTTGCTTGCTGGAACTCGAGTTTTTTTTGTAAGAGTAAGTAGATATTGTAATTATGGTTATAAAGTTTTGGGTACAAAACTTGGGTSATCTTAAAATACCTGGAACATCAACTGTTTTCAGTGCTTCTCTTCACTACTTTTAGAATTAATGGAGATAACTGTRTAAATAATTACACAGTTGCAGTAAGAATATTTACTGCTTTTATACACTGCAGTCRTAACACATGGGACAGGCAGATATCTTGTGAAGCATCTGGTCTTTCATGAGGGGTAGACATACTGTGGAGGGCAGAAAAGATTAAAAGTGTTATTTTAAAAAAAATCTGGGAAACAACAATATTAAGCCTGACACCAGTTTAAAACAAGCAGTACCAATCCAAAGGATATCATTACACCAAAGGGTATCGTTACATTAGAATCTCTTGCAAATCTCATTACAAAAAGTAATTAGATCACGTCAGAAACTTTATTTGTCTGCTTTTATCTCTGTGTGCTAAACCCACACTTACTTTCTTTTTGCTCTTTGGGATTGTAGAATGCTCTCTTTAAATAGTATTGTATCTTGGGTACCAATTAGAGAACCTTGTCATTAGGATTGCAGCCAGTTTTCTTTTTCTTCCTAGTGGAATTAACGGTACCCTGCCATGTATTAATTATAGTATGTTATGCTCTCTGCAGGGCTGAACATTCTGGTTTACATACTTTCCTTTTCTCTTTTTTTTTTTTTTTTTTTTTTTTTTTGCTTGTCAGGAGCCAGGACTTTTTTTTTTTTTTTTTTTTTGCTTCCTTTTGCAGCCTCAACTGATTCCCCTGCTGCTACTGTTGACTCTGAGACAATAACACTGAACAGTGGAACACTACAGACCTTTGAGATTCTTCCAGTAAGTAAATGCTATTTGTTGCTGTGCTTTTTTCTTTTAACCCCATCTACTTCTTAAACTACAGAACTGTGCATTAAAAAAAAGTTTTCAAGTAGAAAGAAGTTAAGAGCTCTAAAACTTTTTTCAGAAAGTGTAATCCATGAGGGCTGTGGAGTAAACTGAATTACAGTTAAATGCTCTGAATTTGCCTTAATGCCTTAGAGCTACAAAGTTTTCCTTTGTGCTTGGATTTTTTTCACTGTTGAAATCTGACATAAAGGAGGTAGCGAAAGCTCCYAGCAAGTAAAGATTGTCTCAGTTCCATTGTCCTGTAATTTATGYCACAGTTTCTCTTTCATCTCAATGCAAAAATAAGTGGAATTTGTTCCTTTCTTACCTGCTGTTGTAAAATAATACAAGCATAATACAGACCTGCTGGGCTCTTGCTCCTAATGCTTGCCTTGGTATCCTAAGGCTGTAGATGAGTTTCTTTCTGCTTTTTGAGAGCAGTACAGTATTCAGTGCAGAAGGGATTGGGTTGGATTTCTGTGGTGTTTTCCAAATCAAAACACTCAAATATGGTCTGGGCATTGYATTTGGGTATTGAACCTACGTTGTCTTTGTAGTCTTTCCACCTGCAGCCGACTGGGACACCRGGTACCTACTTACTGCAGACAAGCTCGAGCCAAGGGCTCCCTTTAACGCTGACCACGAGTCCCACCATGACCCTGACAGCTGCCACAGCTCCATCCTCCCCAGAGCAGATCATCGTTCACGCCTTATCTGTAAGAGCTCTGGGCACTGGGGGAAGGGGAACATYCTAATGCAGGGCCCTGCACATGCCTGTTAAATTTGCAAAGCAGTTCTTTAGTTGTAACAGTGTTACTTTGCTTAAAAKTCTGAAGACTGAGAATTTGGGGGTTTGTGTATTTTTAAAAAGCAAGCTCWAGTTGGTTCAAAGCTTAGCTTAGTGAGCAAGTTCTGAACAGAATGTCTCCATTTAATGGCTTGGTCCCCAGCAAGTCAGATGTAGTTTTGTGATGTTTTCAGTTACTCTCACAAATAGATATTGGTTCACAAATGYTAGATAGTGACAAAAACTGCTTTTTATTAGAGGGAAGGAAGGGGAAGCAAACTGGAGATTGAATCACAAAAGTGATGCAAAATTCAGTGGAAAAACCTTTTGAATCTAGAGTGATCCTCACCTGAATGGTTGCCTTTTTCATATTATTATGCATTTACTTTATTTGTGACTTAAAGAACAGGCTACAGAGTTTAGGGCCAGGAAAGGTCAAAAGATKATCTGGTCTGACATACTGTATATATAAAATTCTAAACTACACTTAGCAATTTGGATCTTTTTGCTTGTGTTTGCTTGAAAGATTTATAGTTCCAGGAAAGTCTCTGACCTTTTTTGGGGTTTTCTTTGTCTCTTTTTTGCGAACGCTGCTCACAGCCAGAGCATTTGTTAAACACAAGTGACAATGTCACAGTGCAGTGCCACACACCGAGTGTCATAATCCGCACCGTTGCTGCTGAAGACATCTCCTCCTCTGTCACCCAGACAGAAATGGCTGTGGATCCAGACATTCAGTCAGCTGACCTGACAGACCCTCCAGACACCCTGGGAACAAATACATTCCCGGATGATATCCATCAGTCCAAGCTGAGTGATGAAGAGCAGTCAGCCTACAGTGAAGATGATRCTTCCAAATTTAGCAGCAGGAATAGTAGAGAACTGATGGATGGAGTTATGGTAAGAACAGAAGAGGATGCCAGTCTGAAACAGGATGAGGATTCTCACTCTGATTTACCAAGCACTTAYGTTACTGAGGTAAGGGAGGGCATGATATTTGATATTTTCCCCATTTCTGCATAGAGAATCATTTCATTGCAWCTTTGGCCTTTATGCTAAGCTATTTGTCTGAAATACCTCAGTGATTTCATGCATATTGGTACTTGAAGAGACCCTACAGGAAAGATGGAACAAGACTAATTTATAAGAACATATATTTGTCAGGACAAGGGGGAATGGCTTCAGACTGAACAAGTGGAGGGTTAGATGAGCTGTTAGAATAAGGTTCTTTACTGTGAGGGTGCTGAGGCACTGGAACAGGTTGCCCAGACAATCTGTGGGCTGCCTCATCTCTGCAAGTGTTCAAGGCCAGAGATTGGATGGGGCTTTGAGCATCCTGGTCTAGCAAAAAACAAAAGGCAACACACTGTGTCAATAGATTGAGCCAGGGAGGTGAGGCAGAGTATTTAGGTTTTGCTGTACACATCTAATAACGTATTTCAAATGGACCACAGCTTCTGGTTATGAGKACTTCCATTAAACATACTGCTGCAATTTAGTGTTCAATTGGAATTTGAAGCCTTAAGCTACTTCTCTCTCTGGCCTCAGATTTATTCATCTCCAGTACCTGAGATGCAGAAATGTGTTTATCCAAGTGATTACAGGTATCTGGATTGTTTATACTAAAATCATCCATCTTTGAGTTGCTGGAATTATGAAAATTACTAAGTCACAGAAAACAGAGGTGTTAAAAAGANTCTTGTTTTTTAAAACACTCTGCTCTACAGCAGCTGTATTTTTGCTTTGTCAGTCTTGAAAATCCATCATTGATATGCTTTGGCTTTGTCTTTGAAGAAGCTTCTAAGACACACTGCRTATCCATTATGCTCTCACAAAAGGAGAAATCTTTGTGCATCTCAAGTTTGTACTACAGAAATATCTGAATCCTGAATACATCCAAAGCTGGGGATTATTCTTCCATTTTCCTYTTCCTGTGTCATGGTTGACATAATTGTGATAAGACTTTCAACATTTGAAGCAGACCATCAGCTTTCTACTCTTAGTTTAAAATTTCAGCTTCTTGAGGTAGAAYTAATATTTTGATATTAACTTAGTTTCTAGTTTAATGTTGTACAAATTGCTTATGGCTAGCAGGATATAAAACTAAACCTTTTTTTTATCCAAAAGAACAAATTGAATTTGTATTTCTAATTTGCCTTACTCTTCTAGCSAGATTCAAGTTTGACATGTGTACTTGAATTCTAGGAAATAGTGAACTGTCTGTGAGTAATTCTCAGTGAAAAGTTACTCYAGAAAAACATGCCTAAATTTTGTTTTCTTTAAGGCAGTGTTATTTTTATGTGCTTGCCAGGGTTGTATTGTCACTGTGGGTGGGTAGTGGGAGGCAGGCAGTCATGCTGCAGRGTTTTATTATTTCTGGCTGGGAAAGGTGCCCGTTTGCCACAATGGCTTCTTTAGTTTTTCACGCCTCCTCTTCCCAGTTTGAAGCCTTGCAGCCCAGTGCTGCTGGTGGGTAGAGCTGTGTGCTCTGCAGAGAGCTGCTCCTGCAGGTCAGGCACACGGTGCCCCCGTGGATGGGACTCAGTGCAGGTCAATGACTTTCAGCACAGGTTGTCAACTCTTCAGCAGCACCAGGGAAGGGGTTTTCAGGCAGCTGCCTTTGCAAAAACATTGGGGAGTTATGTAGGGAACAAGTTTTCCTAAAGAAAAAGAGAAACATCAGGATTTTCTTAAACATAGAGGGCTGTAACCTCACCTATACAATTCCTGCTCCCTCTGAAAACAGTGATAAATCCAGGTATCTTCCATCATGTCAGCAACTGTTGCTACCATTCTACATCAGGGTTTCCTGAAGTTTGAACAAACCATACACATGTTACACACAAAAACTGGAATCCAGATATCTTTGCTGCTTCTGGCAGTACTGTGTGGGATGACTTTTCATTGCATTTGTGGAACCAGGAGTGTGCTGTGACACTGAGTCAGCCAGATGTGTTACTGCCATTCCAGTACGACAGGAGCCAGGGAAGAGGCAGCAGTTGTGGCAGGACTGCAAGAGAGTGAGGGTATGGACAGCTTGTACCTGGAAGGAATCAGTGGGTTGCCAATCTTTTAGTATGAGGTTCAGCAAAAAGAATCTGGAGCCGACCTCCAGCCAGTAAGTGACAGGGCAAGCAAGGCACAGCACAGCAAATAAGGTGGGTCCTCTGAGCCCTGTGTTCAGTGCCAGTTAAAACTTGACAACAGGACTTGTGAAACCAAGTACTAAGTAAAGTTGTTGGGTTTATGGAGCAGGTGAGTACTATGTAATGCTTTAGTTTCAAAACATCTAGACAGCAAGTAATGGAAAAGCCTAATTATTCTCCTTCATAGAGGAGACATTTAACTTGCAGGAGAACATTTTGTCACCACATGGTCTCCTTTTCTCTTCACCTGCCTTTATATTGCTCAACAGGATAAAAGTCTTCTCRTTTTTGAGTGCCTGCACTAAGATGAAATGTGCCTTGTAAATGCTGAAATAAACTATCTCAGGTGCTGACATTTCAATTGAATGAGATAAAATTCATCCAAAGTGTATTGCCTACTGTGGAGTATGTCTAAGTAATGCAGGTCTTTGTTTGCACTACCAGGAATACACTCTCATGGCCTGTTCTATGTTGTGCAGGACCTGGGTTCCCCAACAATAGAAGAACAAGTTGATCAGCCTACAATAGATGATGAGACTGTGCTTATTGTCCCTTCTTCTCATGGTTTTATCCAGGCAGCGGATGATATAGACAGTGAATCAGTCTTGCCCTTGACAACTCTCACAGGTATGACAGTCCCTTTCATTAAAGCAGTGTATAGCACTTTTGAGTCCCTGCAGATAACACTTCATAAATCCTTACTTTCCCTTAAATAATTTTACATGTCAATGATAGGAAACTTAAGTAACCCAACAACTACTCCTTCCCAGAGGAAGGCTCTGCCTGCAGAGCCATCAGAGGGTTAGCACTGATAGTGTCATACCTGATGGATCCAAATGCAGCTGTATCCATATCCATCCTCCTTGGTCATTACTTACCTTCTCTAAAGATCCTCAGAACTCACCTGGATTTGTTCCTGTGCAATATGTTCTAACTGAACCAGCTTTAGCAAAGGGTTGGAGTAGGAGATCTCCAGAGGTCCCTTCCAACCMCAGCTRTTCTGTGATTCTGTGAAACTAGAAATTGCAAGCTGCCTAGTTTGAGCAGTGTTGCTCATAATTGGTTAAAATTCCAGACTACATTTCCTGTCTCCTACATTTTTATTTTATATCTTGTTAAAATGGCAATAGTCTAATGTTTTTTGTSTCTTGACAGATCCTATCCTACAACATCATGGAGATGGGTCACACATTATTGGCTCATCTTTGGGCAGTCCTGACTCAGAAGATTCAAAGGATGTTGAGGATTTAGTGAGCTGTCACTGAGAAGCAGCGATGGTGTCCATTTTCTATTGACCATGTTTGCGTTGTGAAATTAGTTACAACCCTGTGCCACATTTCCAAAGAAAGCAGTCAGAGTCTGTCTTTGAACAGAAACTTGCAGTGTGAAATGACTGTGGTGCACTTTTCTCTGCTCAGGCTGTTTCCCTCATCTGAGAGGGGAAACCGAGCCACCAACTGAGGCCTGGAGGTGCCAAGTGTCACTGGGGTGTTCCAGTGTCCTGAARAGCCTCTGTTGCAGTGCTCATTGCTCAGATCCATMCAGTCAGTTCTGATCTGACACGTTMCTGATGTGCTSAACAGCACATGTRGAAAACTGGACAGAAGTCAAGGATTGTGGACTGWGCCTCTTAGTGCCACAGCAAGTATTAGTTTGCACAGGTTTCATGAAGATTGAGCGAGCAATTTCTGCACTTACTGACTCTTGTAATACATGGAGTAAGAGACTGTTACATTTCAGGAAGGAATGAGTTCCATCAAAGACTTCAGGGAGCATGGGCARCATCACGAAGCAGTGGTGTGTATTCCCATCTCATCTGATTCTGTGTCTGTGGCATAAGAAGGCAGAAGCTTATGGGACTTGCCTGGTTCCTGAAGAGTCCGTTGCTGGCAACGGACAGAGCTTGGAGACATCGCTTGTGGAAAACGWTTTCTTGGTTTTGGTTTTCTTTTCTCTCATCACTACAGTAAACTGAATAAAAAGGGAAGGGCTATGAGAAAAGGGAAGCTACTGGGACCCACCGGCCTCCCCGCCACAAGCTTGGAATTTCTTGGAGATTGTTGTGAGTAGGTTGGAACATTTGTCTCTCTCGTACCTGACACTACCAGCCACCTCTCCAGAGGTGAGTCCTGCAGCAAGTTAGTAGATGGGGAGTGATGTGAAGGTGGCAAAGTCTTGGAGAAATAGCTCTGTGAGAGTTTGGACATAGGGCCCTGAGGCAAAGGAGGCCAATTAATTCCTACATTGTTTGAAACAGACACTAGGCTGAGCAGCAGCCTGTTAGCTAGGAATCAAGAGAAAAAGCTATAGAAACTAAAGACTTGTATAAATTATTTTATTTATTTCTGTAATTAGCTCTTCATAATCAAGAGTTGGTCTTTTTCAGTCTGTGGTTTTGTTAATGTGAAAAATAAGTTGTAGTTTTAAATGGTTGCCTAGGGAACAGAAATAATTGTATATTCAGTTTCAGCAAAATAAAGAGTATTTGTCTTACTTGACTGTAAGATGCCATTTATTTATACTGCCACAGATCCTTTCAATGCTGCAGTTTATTTGTACAGTAATAAAAAAAGTGCAGTTTTTTCCAAAATGAAAAAGCTTGTGCCATTCTGAAACATCAGTACAACTGGAATGTTCATTAAGYGCAACAGTAGCTCTTCAAAAAAAAGCAGAATGTCACGTCTTATGGCAATAATTCTCCCCAACAAGAGGGACATTACATATACATTTACATGAAAATCATGTACTGATTTATCCTTGCACAACCCACTTCTKTCCTCTCAGGCTGATTGTTCTCACTTAAATGTCTCGAGTGGAGCTGAGAGCTGAGCTGGAAGCAGTCTGGCACAGTAGCATCATTGCTGGGTATTCCCAGTGTCCTTCATTTACCCACTTCGTGGAAGTACAGGTTGGCACATATACATAACATGACAATAGAAAACAATATGTAGTAAATTAGATTTCTAAATTTGGGTTCCAGGTCTCCTTGTCGATACCAGTAGATCTAGAAGAGAAAAGGAGTTTGTATTACTTTAAAAAGCCAGGTACTTCTGAGAAAACTTTTTATGGTAACTGAACTGGTAACTTGGTCTAGTTTKGGGTGTTTTTCCTCCTGTAAAACAATCCAGCTTTCTCTGGCCAGAGAGACTGTGTGTTTGTGTGTGAAACTCTCCCTGAGGACATGTGCTGTCTGCTCAGCTTTGCTGAGAGAGAGGGAGGGAGGGAGGGTGGCTTATCTGGGGGTGTTTTAACACTCAAAGCTGRCTACACCCTGCTGGATGAGGACAAACATCAGCTTTGCACTAACACAGTCTATTCTGGGCAGAGCCGGGGCCATCAGCTGTAGGATCAGAAACTGGAACTGACCAGGTAAYGCAGAGCMACTTCCCAGCATAGCCAGCAGTGAMGGCTTCAGGGCTGTTCAGGCYACAGYTGGAGGAAGGAGACTGCTCCAAGTATGGAAAGCTGCAGCAAAAGGAGCCACCAATGTCCCTGCCCATGGAWTGGGCATTGGACTAGATGGTCTKTGACAGCCCCTTCCAGCCCAGACTGGGATTCTGTGAACTCAGACCTACCAGTTCCCTCTGCCAGTGCTTGGGACCAACTTCCTTAGGATTCTACAGCTGCTGAGTAAGAGGAACATCTTCCACTTGYTGTAGCTTCCTGCCCCTGTACTCATTCCCTGTGTTTGAAAGGCCACTAACTAATGCCAGTGTTTGGCTAATCTCACTCCTGCAGCACAATCTCTGCATTCCCATTTCACTGCTTTGCTCCCTGCTTTCCTACTCTTGTGTCTCCATTGGCAGCTGTAGGTGGCAGTGCCACAGAGGTGACAAGTCTTGCACCACAGCTGGGCTGCAGGAGTTGGCTCAGTTCACACACACTCTGCAGTAAATACAAAACTCATTACCACTCCCTCACTGTCAGCTTGTGTTATGGAGGCAGGAAAGCTTTTCTAGGAGAGTGTAAAAAGGAAGGCGGCACCACGTAAAGCAGATTTTATTCAGAGCCATCGACTCAAAAGCACGGCAAAGGTGGCGGTACTTACAAGAATGCCAGCAGAAATGCAACACAAGGAGATGCAGAAAGCAAAAAATACATTCACAGGTTTTGGAGGTAGTTGCGGGAAGACAAAAGCACTGATTAGAGTGACCTGTATGGAGGAAAACAAAGATGAGGACTTTGCTCTCGCCAGAGCTGCGATGAGAAGAGGCTCAGCCCGAGGGCTGGAGCAGCACCACTCTCACATCCTGCTCTGCACATCCCTCCCTGCTTTGACTCCCATCCCGTGAGGAGCTGAAGGAAAATTCTGGAGGAAAATCACTTTGATACAACAGCACGCTGAGAGGGGTGGAAAAAGAAACTATGAAAGCTTTGCCACCCTGGCTTGTTGCCAGAATCCACCCTCAAGTACCCGTGAAGCCATCAGGCCTGCAAGTGCACATTGGCCATAGAGGAGCATCCCTTAGCCAAGTGTTCCACCAGTGGCACCTCATCTGTCCCCACAGCCTCCCTGCACCTCCGCTCTCCAACAATCCCCCCTGGACCCCACAAGTGATGGTCTCCAGTCACGATGGCGTTGGCTTTGCCTTTAAAGCTTGGGGAAAGCACAGCTCAGCACAAAGGGACACACTTTGGAAAGACTTGTATAAGCCATAAATAGAGGACAATAAATSATAAATAGAAGGAAATAGAAGCAAACATGCTCTGCTGGGACATAAACACTTTGTTGTCTCACCCAGCTTCACGTTCATCCAGGATGGATGATCTACTAGAGAACCAGAGGATTTTATTGCAGCTTTTAAAAGATGTTGTCAAAGAAATTCAAAAGACAGATATGTCCCAAAGTGACTACCTGCCCTAWATTAGAGCCTGTTTGGTCATTGGAAGTTTCACCATCCATTTTTGGGGAGGAATTCTGGTTTTATCCCTGTCACCTAAAGGTGCAACATGGGGTGGGGTGGGAGATACTTACTAGAAGCAGCAAGGTTGTTAAGCCACCAACAACTAGATTGATGATTCTGTCCTGAAGAAAAGAGAAGAAAGAGTGTTACGTGTACCAAAAAAAAAAAAACAACCAAAAAAACCCCAAACCATGTTAAACAGACCATTAACTAATAACACTGAGAGCATCAGCCAGGATCCACGTTATCTCTACCTCACTGCCGAGGCTCCCTGGTCAGCCCTGCCACACAGGAAGGTTTCCCTCCCTCCACAGACCCTTCTGAGGTTGTACTGGTCAAGGCCTCACAGAGCAGGTTTGCTTGTTTGCAAATGACTTTGCTACATCTAAATTGATTACAGCTGTGCAAATTATTTTTAAATCTTTGTTTTAAAGTGGGAGTGCACAGATGGAGGTTGACAGAAARAGCTTTTTTTTAGCCTCACTGCCTGAGAATTAATAGATTGATAGTCTTAGGTGGGAATTTGTGGGCTGCTGGTAAGAAGGTGAAGTGTTGCCCACACCCCAAACGTTCCACCCTAACACCAGCAGATCTGAAAATGCCACACAGTGGCTCTGCTTGGACGGGCAGATATCCCCCCACACTTCTTTCTGCTGCTCCCATCAGTACAAAACAACTGACTGGAAGGAGACAAGCTTTTTGCACCTGGGAAGAGAGATCCTTCAGTGCCAGCATCACAGTCCCATCCCAGTGGCATCTGGGCAGGGACTGGCTGTGACACTGGGCTGTGTGAGCATGGGCTCAGAGGAACACCCAGGGCAAGACTGGTGCACCTGGAGTAAAACACAGCCTGAAGGAAAAGGAGAACACTCCCATCCCTGCCAGCTCACTGCCTCCTCGTGGCACTGCTTGGAGTATAAACAGATACCACCACAGTCAGACTAGGCTGCACACAGCCAGGTGGAACACCCCAGATGGCTGACAACTCAAAGACTAAAAGAACAGCTACAGCAGAAAAGATGTGCAGAGAGAAAACTCCATGAACTTCAATTTATCAYACTGAGAGTCATTAAGTAGGTATGGTGAAAGGAAAGTCAGAAAAGAGTTTGAGCAGTGAAAGCATTTTGCCCAAATCACAGGCAGGGAGGGCAGCATGAGCTTCCCTCCATCTGCTCTTCCACCATTCCTCCCTCCTAGAATCTGTAGAGGGAGAAKGTCAATGAAGATCATGAAGAAATAACACATGGCAGGAGAGGGGCACGAGAAGAAAGCAGAGAGCAAAGAGGAGGCAGAGATGCAAATCATGCTTTTGTGGGAAACCACCGGTCCTGACCTAAGGCTCTGTGGAGCTCGGGTTCAGGTGGTTCAGGAACAGGTGGATGCTGTGCCCTGCTTGTGTTCATCCCCAAGGGAAAGGGCCACAGCAGGCAGACTCTTTGAAACCTCTTCCATCAGTCCCCAGCTTGTCTACGTAAAAGAAGACAATTGATGCTCTTGCAGCTCAGAGGCCCCAAATTGGGGGCACAGCAGTGACTGCAGCAGTGGGAAGTGACCCTTCCCCTCCACAGGAAATGGTCATCAACATCCCCTGTCCGAGGCCCTCAGCAGCCAGGCACAAACCCCATCTCCTCACCAGTGTTTCTGCACACAGAAAGTGATATAACAGCAGCCTCTGAGAGCCAGCTGCAAGATACCCACCACTGAGCACAAAAAAGGAACCAAAAGAAATAACTTCAGGCAAATAAGAGAAGCAATGGGGCAAAATGTATGCCTGAAATACCTCATGTGTGCTTATCGTGACAGCTCAACTGGACTCCCCCACCTAACCTAAAATAAATAAAAGAACTCAAAGCTAACTTTAATTTAGACAGGGCATGGAAGGGTCCTTAMCCCCAAAAGCCACTTCAGCACCAGGTGAGGATGACAGTTTTGCTCTGCCCTTGCCCTGCAGACCTGGCTGAGCCCACCAAGGAAATGTTATGGAGGGGGACCAGAGTTTGCATTCAGGCTCGGCTCCTTCATTCAGGGTGTCAAGAGATGAGCAGCTGGATCCCTTGTGCCATGAGGAGATGGTTTCCAGCAGCAGGGATAGCAGGGAATGCCAAGGAGCCACCTGCAGAGCAGCAGTGGGTCACCATCCTGCAGAGCTCACCTGGTGAGCACAGTCACAGCCAACTCCCTGCAGAGTGCTCAGAGTCACTGTCCAGAAATTCAACCATGACTGTGCTTTTCCTAATGGTGCAAGGACAAAGGCTGGACTGGCAGGAGAAAACAAGGGGGTCACMCTTGGCAGTGACCATGGAGCATTTCTCTCTGAGTGTTCAGAGTGTAGGGGAGAGCATCCCACAGCACAGGGACCTCCCATCTCCCACTGCTGAGTGAGACTTTGCAGTGACAGCCGGATCAGGTACGGACGCTGGCACCGGAGCACGTGGCATCCAGTCCCTGCACTCAGGGCATCCCCTTCCCTGTGCTCAAACCTGCRGTCACTCAAATTTCCAAATGCGCTGCCGGCAGAAGTATTTCAGGATCTGGGGATTAGAGACACTGATCCTGAAATCCCGGGCTTGGCAGAGCGGTGAGAGGCTGKATTCCCCAGTGCCCGCTGACACTTCAGCCCCAGGCAGCTTAGCACAGCAAAAAGGTTAAAAATACTCAAGCAGAGGCCAAGACGGCTAAAGGGATTGGGGATGACGGAGCCTTTCACCTCCACACCGTGTCCGAGCGCTCAGCCCGGCCTGGGCAGACACTCCTGGATACTGGGCACACAAAAACTGGCTGTGATGAGCCCTTATGTCCTACATGACACCCAGCTGGCACAGCCAGCTCTCASAACCAGCACAGCTGATTCAGGGAGGATTTTCCTCCAGCATCACTATGTATTGTAAGAGCTGCTAGAGTAAAAAGACAAAAAAAGCCCAGCAGGCACGCCAGAACAGAGAGCCTGCAGCTGCTTGAGGTCACCTGGACCAGCACAGGATACTGGCACACACACACCAACCTCTGATAAAGCCCAGAACTSCCTCCATGGGGGTCCCCATTCAGCCAGCCAGCCAGCACACATCCCCTGTGTGGCCAAGATGTAGTGAGCTGTTGGCCACACAGGGGATGAATCCCATGTTTCACTGTTGCACAAGCTGMATTTTGAAACAGGAGGGTTTCTGCCCTCTCCTTCTCTGGGGACAGTGTTGCAGGGGCTGGAGGCATCAGGCTTTTCCCAGGGTGCTTCTGCAGGGCAGAGGTCTCCCTCCATCTGCCTCTGACATAAGGTCAGGAAGTGCCAAATCCTTGCAAAGCACGAGGACACAATCCAGGATTCTTTAAGATCTGGGTCAAGGTTACTTGGAGCAGCAGGGAAACTGAGGCAGCAATGAGATTGCATCTTCACCACTGCACCCCCATCACAGGCATTGACAGAGGCACCTTTGCTCTTCGCCCCATTCCCGCTCAGCACTGTCCATCCTCTCATCCTCCAGCCCACCGGGATCCCAGCAGAGCCTTGGCCAGGAGAAGGGAACGGGCTGGGCCCCTGGAGCGTGGGTACCTGGTGCCATCTCTGCAGGAGTGATGGAAAGGCCATTTTTATGCCTTACATCAGCAAGTCCAGATGGTCAGCAGCATTTCTGCCTGCTGCAGCCATGGGGGATGCCTGAATGCAGTGCCAGACCCTGCCTCSTGGAATCACAGGCAATACAAGCTGTGCTCACGGCCATGCTGGCCACCCGCCCTCTGCAAGACATGGGGACTTCCCCATGTGTCCTCGAAGGCTCATCATTTCCTCCACTAGCTGTTCAATCTATTGCTTTCTGCTTCAATTCTGCCTTAATTCTGCAATTACCTCCCACCAAYTCATACRTAAATGCTCCCATCATGGAGGAACSCAAYTTCCAACTTTTTTCCCAAGAAGTGCTGCACCTGTGACACTCTGTCCCCTCTTTGCCACCGCACAGCTGGGCCTTTGTGTTGTCTCACACCCGTCACTGGCAGTGCTGCATCCCTGGAAACCACAGCTGGATCCAGAGCACTGGCATTCATCAGTGTTGCTACACTCCCTCCTCCCAGCAGCGACTCCTTTGGTCCCACCGTGCCCCAGTCTCTGCTCAGCCATCCGAGTGTGGCAGGAGCAGCTGGACCACAGCAGGGCAAGGAGGGCGATGCTGCTGCCAGCTCTGCCATCCCTAAATGCCTGTAGCCTCCAAATCACCAGCTGGGAGACCAGGAGAGAGCAAAAAGGCAGGAAGAGGAAATCCCCGTCTCTACATCCATTTCCAGCTGCTGGTAAGGGTATGAGACCCCTAATTTTGGGTGCAGGGCTTCCTGGAGCACAAGCACTGTCGCTGCCCCTCCCTGTGGCCCCAGCCTGAGCGCAAGGTCCTGTTTTGCCAGGAAAGAAGCCATCACTTGCAGAGACCCAGAAACAGAGCTGGGGCGGGAGCAGGCACACTTCTCCCGGCAGACCTGCTCCCATTTAAAGGCAAAGTTTAGCTTCTTCTCTGACACGGAACGTTTCCAGCTCGGGACCTGACCAGCGTCTGTTTCTAAGCAACCCCAGTGAATCGGGGAGGAAACGACCCCGGGCCAGCACAGTGATCCCTTGTGTGTTGGACACGGGCACAGCAGTGAGAGGCCATTGGCTGCTGCTCGGCCCATGCGACAGGTTCCAAAARAGCCACAGGAGATAGGCAGGGGGTGAAGTGCAGGACGCTGGATCCCCGTTAGAGCCCAGGAACTGAAATTAGCCTCCCATCCTTTGCGAGCACAGCCGTAGCTGGAAAAAGACAAGGATCAGGGATCGGAGGCTTAACCCGGGCTGAAAAGTTTGGGGGTTGCCTGCCAGGATTGCCACCCAGCTGTGATGGCACATCCCGGTCCCCACAAGTGGCCATCGCGGGGAGCTTCCCAAAATCCCTGACCCAGGACTGTCCAACAGGACCCAAGTGCAGGGCACTGCTCCAGCCAAGGCACCTTTGCCTGCAGTGCTCCCCACCAGGGCCGGTGGGGGATATCTGCCCCCCTCAGTTCATCTTGGGGTCCTGCCCGTCCTCCTATGCCACATCATTCTGTTTTTCCCTGAAAATCCGACTGGTATCAATTTATGTTTTCATTAAACATTATCACTAGCGGCAGTTCCAAGTACTTGCAGGGAGGGCGGTGATGCATTTGATACACTTGTGAATAATCTCACGCAGTTTCAGCCTGTGTCCCCTGAGCACACATACACGTGTGGGTCACCTCTCCAAAGAGGGGACAAACCCTAAATCACAAACCGATCATGAGACACCTCCAGGTACCGCGATTGCCGAGGGATCGGATGGGGGCAGCCCCAGGAGCCCCCTCCCCAGCACAGCCCCCCGAAGCAGCGCCGGCCCGCAGCGGTGCCGAGAGCTGAGCGGCTTACGGGGRTTGACACCTGAAGAGCCGGGGCTGCCACACGGCAGCCAAGGAGAGCCACTGCCGGCTCCTCCAGCCCAGGAGAAAAATCAGTTCCCGGAAGGGCACCAAACGCAGYCCCCCATCCCCATCCCAGCAAAGACCCCCCGAATTGGGTGAGAGGCAGCCTGGGGTGCTGCGACCCCAAAGCCCTGCCTGGGGGGCTGCGAGACACACTCGGATGGGACACAGTGGCTGTGTGACCCCCTGCCCGTGCCCAAACCCTCTCCCAGCCCCACTGCGAGGGTCTCCCCGACCCTGGCACTGTCTGCACCCTTAGCCCCAACTCCCCACCGGGGCTTTGGGGGGATGTTGCTTTGGGGGAGATTACTTGAAAGTTGATTTMCTTGRGGGRGTTGTTTTCTGATTTTTTTTWTTTAAGGAGSGGGTCTTKCTAGGGGTGTWAYGGAGATATGGTTTGGGKKKTTTTAATTTGGRTCAGKGTTTGGGGTGAGTTTGATGGATTATTTTGGTTTGGGGCACTAATCARAAGGGGGTTGTTTTTGTTTCATTTCAGAGGGTTTTTTTATATAATTACGCCAATTTTAAGCTTTTTATTCTATTGGAATTTGGGGGGCTCCTTTTCTATTTTTCCATTGCGGTGCAGCCTTTCTGATTTTTGATGCTGTTTGAGGGGGGAGGACTGAGGATTCTTCCTTATTTCATAGGGGTTTTTAATTTGTTTGCAGGATTCGGGCAGGTTCCTCGCTCGGGCCGGCCGCTCGGCTGCCTGCGGCGCTCCGTGCCGAGCTCGGGGGCAGGGGGTGGGAGCCGCCGCTGTCCGGGGCGGCCGGGGAGGAGGCTCCTCACTACCGGGGGGCACTTACGGCGGGAGGRTGGGGAGGGGAGGACAGCGGGACTTTTTGCTGCATTTTCTCGGCTGCGGTTGGCTTTGGCGCGGGGTTGTTTTCGGGGAGGGGGGTGCCGCGGGCGGCCGCCGGTGCGGCGGAGCGCTGTCCCTTACCCTGGCCGAGGTCTCCCCGAAGAGCGGCCGGTTGTCCGCGCCGCCGGTGCCGTACCCGCGGGCGGGGAATCCCTCCATGGCGCGGGGGCGCTGCGCCGGTGGCCGCGGGAGGGCGCCCGCTCATGCTGCGCCTCCCCCCGCCCTGCGCGGCCCCTGCGCGGGATGGCACCGCGGTGGCGGTGGCACGGTGGCGATGGCGGTGGCACGGCGGTGGCAATGGCAATGGCGGTGGCGATGGCAATGCGAGGGGCGGGGGCGGCTCCGCGGGACCTGCGCGGGTGCGGAGCCGCCAGCCCGGCCTGCGCGGGGGGAGGGAGGGAGGGAGGGAGGGCAGGGGAGGGGCCAGCGCGCCGCCGCTGACTGGGCCGATTTGTTGCTCAACAAAGTTGCGGTATTTGAGCAAAGCTCATTATGGATGATGATACGGCAACTCGGGGAAAGGAACTTGATTTGATTTGATTTCGATTTCATTTGATTTCGATTTCATTTGATTTTTCTTATTATATATTTTATTTTATTATTCTTACTATATTTTTCTTTTATTTTGTTTTCTTTTGTTATGTTTTACTCTCATAGAATCACAGAAGCAGAATATCCTGAGTTGGAAGGGATGCACAAATAACCAACTCGTGGCCCTGCACAGGACACCCCACAAATCCCACCCTGTACCTGAGAGCATTGTCCAAGTGCTTCTTGAACTCTGTCAAAYTCAGTGCTGTGAGCACTGTTCCAGTGCTCAGCCCCCCTGTAGGTGAAGAACCTTTTSCTGATAKCTAACTTAACCTTTATTTTATAGTGTTGTATTTTGTTCCAGTGCTCAGCCACCCTATAGGTGAAGAACCTTTTCCTGATAGCTAACTTAACCTTTATTTTATAGTGTTGTATTTTGTTCCAGTGCTCAGCCACCCTATAGGTGAAGAACCTTTTCCTGATAGCTACCTTAACCTTTATTTTATAGTGTTGCATTTTTCTTATTTTATATTTTATTTTTATTTTATTCTATCTTACTTTCTTTTATTGGAGGCRCTTATTGGTTTATTTGTTTTTAAACATCTGACGCTGCTAGAGCTGAAAAATGAATGTATATAACGTCTTCCTAGTCACCTACATGTGTTGCCTACCTAAACTAGATAAAAGGGAGGAATTATGCCTGGGGCTGGGATTGCTGGCAGTGAAACATTCTTTAGCCAAAGTTTTCCCATTTACTGTTGCTGCTTAGGATAAAGCTTGYTGCTCCTGCTGCTTTGGACCTGAAGATAGGTTGGCATGTGAGAAAGCTTGGGGGCATTAATTTTATTTTTTTTTTAATTTAGATTTTCATTTATTTTAATTTTTATTTATTTYCCTTTTACCTTATTTTAATTTTACTTATTTTAATTTTTATTTAAATCTGTATTTATTGATTTTTTTTWAAAAAATTACTTYGWAATTAGCTTCATTTTTTCTAGCTACATCATTTGCTCTCAGAAAATAGCTTTCCTCTTGGATATCCTCCAGACCATCATGGATACAACCTTTCTCCAAGTGCATTTTAGAATGAAAATAAACCAGCTAAGATGCATTAAATGTCATGGCATCCAGGACAGATTTTAAGTTTTTTGTTCAGACAAACTCGGCGGTTTCCTCCCAGCCTTGCTGGACCTGCCACAYACCTCTCCAGGAATTCCAGGGGGCTTTTTGCCTTGAGAGACTACCTCCCCTAAATRTCACTAGAATTTAGCAGAAATAACATGGACATTTACTTCTTGCTGGATAGAAAACATTTATAGGCCAGATCTGTAGGTGAAAAGATCAGAAAGAAGAAAATGAGCTGCAGATATGAATTGTCAGAGCAGTTGTTCCAATTCCTGTCACCCCCAATCATCCAAGGTCACCCCGTAGGCCACTGGACACGGGTCAGTGCAGCTCCCGGCTCTTGAGCAAGAGCCCAGTGAAATCAGCCACTTCTCTTGCGAAACATTTCTGTCATTTTAGGTCAAAAGTGCTGCCGGAACCGCTTGACCTTGGGCCGTGCTGTGTTCACACGGCTCGGGARTACTCGATCTCCTCTCAGCCTCTGCACCCAACACGCTCAGAGACCAAAGTGCCGCTGCTTCAAAGATGAAAAGTACTGAATTCAAGTAAGGCCAGAAAATGATCACGGTTTCAATAAGCTGAAGTACTGGGTGGGGAGTCACAAAGGTCTCCTGTAACCTTCCAGCAGTCWTTCCCAGGCTAAATGTTGGGAAAGAAGGGTCTCCAGAACTCAGTTGAGAGACTCTTCATGTCCTCTTGAGCCACTTGGAAAAAACAATCCCCAGGTGTCAAGAATGTGGCTTCCTGACACACAAGTGCTCTTGACCTACAGAACGGTTGGTTCTCTACTTATTTTTCAGCACTTGTATATTAATTATATTCCTGAGCAGGCTCCTGCTGTGCCCAGATTAAATACTGAGGGGTTTATGGGGTCTGGGTGGGGCACAGGGGTGGCTGGAGGGAAGGATTGTGGAAGTGCCCTGCATCATGTACTGCATTTATATTTGCAGTTATGGGACAAAGGGACATAACCTTCTTCCAACATCTGCTGAATAACTGAGAACAAATGCAAAGCACAGGCAAAACTTGCTGAAAACCACAAACTGTTACTTGCACATAAACAGCATCAACAATCAGTGAATATGAGAACAGGAGAGTTGTTACTCCGCCCATGCTTTGTTGTAGTATGTTGCTGTTTAAGTGTTAACCATCTTCTCCACTTAACAGATCTTCAGCTCTCCCACCTGGACCACTCACAAGTACTTTGTGGGAGATGTGATCACTTAGTAGACAGAAGCTCTAACTTGTTGAGTCTGATTGAGCCATTAACATGACAAACCAAACAGATCCACTTCTTTCTACAATTCAAAGTAAGTGCATCAATCTTTAGTGAAAACTACCTATGCTTCTCTGGCCTGAAACAAAAAAAAACAACTTGCTTTTTAATGGAGGAGGTCATATTACAGGAAATTTTGGTTGCTTTAACGTTGGAAAGGTTTGTACTGCTCAGTTGGACACAACTCCCTTGGTCTAATTTAGCGTATTTTACATTTATCGCAGCTGGCTGCATCTGTTAGAGCAGTTCCAAGCTTTATATGCTGAGCTTTAGCTCTCCTTTCTCAAAAATATTCCTGGCATTACTTCCAATAAATAGATTTGGCCCATAAATTGCAGAGAGYTTTGGAGTCTCTTCAGAACATCAGCACCATAGACTGTAAGAGAATATATGCTTTCTCCTGTCTAATATTTTATTTATATTAAAAGTCATCATTGCTTTTTCCCTGCACTTGTATTGAAGGTTCAATTCAGCACATATATGAAAATTTCTGATATATCCCAAGGCTAATTATATATCACTGTCATTGATGCTGCTGGTGTAAGTCACCAGCTGGCTGTTGGGAGTCCCGGGGTGGAGGTCAGTAACTCTTCTGGGCAGGCAGTGCTGCCTTCAGCCCCTCACCAACCTGGCTCCCTGATGCTCTGCGTGTCCTTTCAAGAGATCTAATGTACTGGGGCTTCTAATGCATCCATTTATTCCATAACTCGTTGGTAGCAGGGGCTTTCTGCTGCAATTTATCTTAGTCTCAGCTCCAGCAAGAGCAGACCCTGCTCTCCTGTCTCCTTCCCCGTAGCGATTTCAGCTTCCCGACACAGCCATTACTGATCACGGCCTGGTAATTGGTTTTTGCACTATTAAATCAGCYTTCACCTCCCAGCACGATGGCCCTTGGGCTATTCTGTTTGGCACACTTTATTTTGAAATGATACCAGTTTCCTCAGAGCTTTCTAACAAAGCTTCCACAACACAAAATTCCTGGAGCACCCAGGAGCTGTTTTCATCTGTGTTTTCAAGTCCAAAGGAAAYGTAACAAACTTGGTTTGTTAGAATGGACTTTAATCTCATCTCTATCGGCCCCCTACCTAAGAAAATACTCGGGAAGAGGAATAAATGGACAAGACGTTTACAACACTGGAGAGCTGGATTTGCCTCCCTCTGCAGAAAGGATATTTAGAGGATAGCCAGCACATCCCCTTCTCCAGAGTGAGTGGCATGATTTTTTCCAATTAATCCTGCYATGCTGAGATTGTACATTTCTTGCCTTTGCTGGGGGCACATGTTCTGCTGACAAGACAGGAAGTTTCTGCAGACRGTGTGTGAAAGGAGAAGAGAATCCAAAACCTTTAAGTTTTGCCGTTCTCATGATCAGTTTTACATAGTAGCTGCCTATAAGGACCAAAAGATTATTTTAAAACTGGTACCAAGTGTCACAGGCATATTCAAACTTAAAAAAAATTTAGTGATGAATTTCCAGTATACCCCAGGTGTAATCTAGTGRTGTAGCCAAAGGTCTGTGCCTGCATCTTTCAGCTGATGGTAGCTTTTCTTAAGTCTCTGCCTTACAGCTTTCAGATATTTTCCCCTAAACAAGGATTCATGCATTAATTCAGTGTTAATGGAGAAGCTGAGTGGCACTGGGACCCATGGGATGCCACAAAGGGAACACAGCACCGCTGGAGTGACACCCACTGGCACCATGAGGCTGGAGCTGATGTGAGCAGCCCATATTCAACAGCTCCCTGGACTTTACGGCGTTGCTTGGGGCGTGGGGAGGAACATCAACCCATCAGGAGGAGAAAAACAACCACGGCCTTTTATCTTTCACAGCCAAGGAGAGAGAGGTCTGGGGAGGCAGTCAGCAGAGGGAGGCACAAGCTCACAGATTCGGTGCAAACCTCAGCCCGTGGCGTTCCTCCGAGCTCTGGAATGCAGGCAGCGGGCTTCAAACGGTTCTGCAAAACTATTTCATTTCACATTTTCCACATTTATGCTTAGCTCTTGGACATCAGATGAGAGACTGAGCAAATGAGGAAGCTGAAACATTCTAATTCAAGGATGTGTTGTCTGAATTATTCATTATAATCTTCGTTCTCCTGTGGGTTTTTAGGCATTTGAATTTTATGAGGATTGTGGATTCTTCCTCTTTTACATTATTTTCCTTAATGTATTGAAGAGGATTTCCCATCTGCTCCTTCATGCTCCAAAATCTCAGCTGAAAGAGTCACAGTGTCCGATAGATTTAGAGAAAAATATCCTCAATATTTTTTATTTTTTGGGAAAAAATCTTCAAAAAGATAAATGTTTCATTAATATATGCATGTGTGTGCATATATAATGCAAATTTCCCTCCTGGGCTTCTGATACATGTATAAGCAGTTTACCAACTGCTCCTCTGAGCTGGTGGCAGACATTTAAGTGGGGCAGCAGCTGTGGGGCTGCTTCAAAACACCCCTTTGAAGAGCAGAGGAAAAAGCTCAGTGTGACACCGGTGGTTACACACCAGCTGAACAAAACAGCCCTTTATCTGCTGCATCTGCAAGTCAGACATCACCTGTCACCCCCCCAAGGGTGGCAGGAACATCACAGGGAAATCTGCATTGATACTGATCTTCAAGAAGRAAAAAGCTACTTTGAATGGCAAAAAGACACAGAGCAGCAGTACCACCTCCTGATTTTGCAGGTTTTCCATCTTATCATTTAAACTTTCCACAGTGGAATGAACAGAAAAGAAAATTATCCACCTCTTTGTCTTTCCTTATTACGTGCATATGCTCCCCTTGGCACTGGCACAGCCTTAAAATGCAGAATTTTGTGATGGYCTGCAGAGAGGTGAGATGAAAGACCTTCTCTGCCCACAGCAAGCATGGTTTGCTGTGCCAGGAGAGGTCATCCACCAGCAGKGAGGGGCTGTGTGACTCGTCTGTCTTCCTGAGCCGCCTTAAGGCTACCAGTCACCCAAGCACAATCTGGGAGGAGATTTTCCTCCCAAAACTCCGTGTTCCCAGGGCACACAGTCGATTAAACAATGGCTAGCCAGAAGCTGACTAAAATCTGCCTAAAATCCAGACTGCTGCCTCTTGTGCTGAAATGTTTCCAGCTGGCACTGCCCCAACCGCAGGCTTTTTTCTTCTCCATGGGCATGTGCAATTCAAAACCTGCAGTGGCTACAGCCTCTGAATTGAAAAGCAAGTCATGCAAATCCTGATTGCACAAGGGAGCTGTTATCTTACTAAAGTTTACGGATTTCACAGAGTCTGAGGCTGGAGAGCTCCATTCCAAGTGAGAGGTTGAACTCAGGGTCTCGCACAGCACAAGTCGCTGCTTAGAGTCAGGTAGCTCCGGGCTGACTGATGACAGTGTTTGGAAACCGTGTCGGTCCTCAGGCGGTAAAACAATGTTCCAGAAACAAAACCTCTGCCTACTCTGTATCAGTCTTGCATCTCTGTATCCACCTTGTCTGTATCAGACAAGATGTGTCTGATCAGTGAAGCACAGTGGAAAATACTTATTAACCTTTACTGACAGAGTCACAGTGTAACCACTTCATTAATTTATCCCTGASTGGAGTCTGTTTATCAGTCTAGTATCATTCCCTTGTAAGTACTGGTTCATGWTGACCCTCCATCAGTCCTCTGGCATCTCTCCAGATTTCCAAAGTTTGGTAAGATCTAAAATTAGTGAAATGACAGTACTGAGCTACTGTTGTTAAGACTGGGAGTGTGCATGACCCCAGACTTCTGAAGTGAAAGTACTGACATTTAGCAGTGATGTTTCACATCCTCCTTAGCTTACAGGTGCTAAATTATTTCCTCTGGTATAAACGGATTCTACTACCTTGTTCTGATATAGTAAAGCAGGAATTATGAACATCTGGTGTGATATTTTTCCCCTCTGATGGATATAAATGTTAAAGTTGTAAATAACAGAGAAGCTATTCATAAGTTAAAATTTCTGGTGATACTTAAATGTCTTCTTACTGTCTACAACATACTGAAGTTTTTATATTTCTTCTGTTTCTGTTGCCTTGCAGTCTCAAGGATCTGCTTGGAATATACATTCTATAGCAATGAATATCTCTTCTAAACACCTCTTCTGAACTCATCCTTCAGATCTGTCTATGATCTATCTATCCATCCATCTATCCATCTATCTACCTTTCTTCTCTGCTGAGATATTGCTCTGGTGTGACAAAATATGAATCCACTGTTGTTTTAAATAAATCTCTGCTGTTGTAGTTGCAAGTGTATCTTTCTYATTTGCTGAGACCAAAGTTGTGAGTGATAGGCTATGAAAGAGGTATTTCCTGGTTTTAATTATCATCTCCTCCAAACAGTGATCTTCCATCTCTGGTACACAGAACTCCTCACTTTTGAAGAGTCAGTGGAGGGAAGAAGGGCTCTTCTGGATGACTCAAGTTCCTTCTGAACAAGATGGGGATGTATCTTTCAGGGAGGTTAGGATAGGAGTTGGCAGGCTGTAACCACCATAGAGCAAGAGCTCCATTGTCTGTAGCTGCAGGAGACCAGAGYCATGGAAGGAGGCTGATCTGCAGGGACACCATGCTCTTTTCTCCAGAAACACTGCCCAACACATCCCTGTGTTGAGTGTGCCTGGCTCCAACCCATCCAGGCACAGCATCCTAGTACTTATCTCCTCGCACTCAYAGCCCACCTGCAGGCTCCTCCTCGCTCACATCCCAGCGCTGGCTGGAACACCCTGTACTTGGCACGAGGATGCTCCCCAGGACAGCACAGCAGACATCCTCTAGACACCCTGGGCAAAAATGAAAAACCTGCCAYACATCCAGTCCCCCTGCTTTATGCTCCAACCCCCAAGCAGCTGGCAGCAGTTTACCCACTCAAGCAGGACACCTCCTCCCCCTCGGATGAGGCATTTGGRCATTCCTGCCAAGGCAAGAGGAACATCTGCAATGAGGAGCTGGGACTATATCCTACTTCCCCAAYCAGAAGGAGTTGCCAGCAGGGGAAGAGTGTCTGTGGGTATGAGTTTGCTGGCAAAATGGTGATGCACCCATGTGCTTCACTCTTTAGCATGCTTGTCCTTCCCTGAACCCGTACTCTTCTTCCCTCCCTTCCTCTTCCTCCTCCTCTTTCTGCTYTTAGGTGTTCCCTTCYMTTTTTCTCTGTGTCCTTAGAGYTGCCACCAGCCAGGCCACRTGCAGCAGCAGCAGCACTGTGGAGCTCCAGTGTGTAGGTGCCTCTACATCATCCCTCAGAGAGCCTCGGGGAGGCTGCCATGAGAACGTGTGAAACTGGATAGCATCTGCTGCACTAAGTTGTTTATTCCATATTATAGAAATAAATAACAAGGAAAACAGTGATTTAAACACACAGGCACATAACCATTAATGAGTAGGTGATAAGTGAGACAATAAGGGAAGCCAGAGCTTGCCAGGCACTGAGTGATGGGCCATTAAAGGAGCCACTCCAGCTTTGGAGAGGATCTGCCTCAATTTTGTAATTGATCGAGAAAAAGCATGGTTAGTGTGAATTTTAAGGGGTATTTGAGGKAGCCTGGGGGACTGCATAAAACTTACTACAGGATGTTTAGGGAAATGATCAAAGACACAGGAAGGGAGGAGATCAGGGTGGAACAAGTATGGGAAGATGACAAGGAGGGAGGTTGTAGGGATCAGACAAGCAAGCATTTGGGTAGGACAATCACCTGGCTGGACTCTGCTCCCTGCAGTCTGGCCCACCTTCTTATTAAATCCCATSCTTAATTACCTTTTCTGTGTGCCAGCCCTGGAAAAGACTCAAGATCTGAGTTGGGAGAGCCAGGATAGAGGACACGGAACAGGATATTCAAAGGATCCATGAGCGTGGAGTGCCTATGAAGGCAGAGAATATGGAAGAGTACTGAGGGGAAAAAAGAGCCACAAAAGCAAGCAGCAACACTGACAGATATAAATACACTGGTGGAACAAAGTATCCATGAAAATGATTATGTTTGTTCAAAGTTACATTGCAGGGATTRTTTGGGTGCCACCCTRGACCTCTGCTGACAGTAGACATTTYCCAGTCACCTTCGGAAAGGCTGTTTGTGAGGGTGCTGGGCTTCAGATGTGATTTAAATACAAAGTCTCAACTGCAACAAACAAAAAAAAATTTGTATTTTATTTAGCAAGTACAATTGGCTAAGAGGGTGCTCAGCACAGCCAGGCTACTGAGAAAGCAGATCCAATAAAAAGGGTAAATCCAGTAGAACTGGAGTACTAGGAGAGAATTTACAAAGAGCATAGGGGAACTCCATTCCAGCTGCTTTCAGGCAGCCTTCATTTGTATAGACAATGTGAGGAACACCTGCACCAACAGCTGCTGAGTTAGAAAGCTGTTTTAATGAGTTTGAGGCCAATCATTTTCAACACTTTGAAAAAAGGGAACTGTGTTTGAAAATTGAAAGGCTGAGGTTCAGCTGTCTTCAGAGATGGAAAAACAACTGTCCATTTGGGTGCCTAAGTGAAAATCCAAACAACTATACCATCCTCCTCTTTGGTTCTTTGAGCTGCTGTGACTGCAAAGCAATCAAACAACCATGGTATCACTGTCAGAAAATAGTGTTCCATAATGGATTCAAGTAAAGGCTGAAAAATGGAGCACACCAGCCTGGCACACAAGGTTGCACTCTTGCCATTTCACGTGTAGCTGTCAAAAACAAAACCTGAAAAGTAGGCCTTGGAACTTTGTTTTACCTACTCTTGTAAGCTTCAACAGGCACAGAAAGGATTTATYCTTCTTGTACAAAGCCATGAAGAGAATTAGAATTAGACCAAGTAGATCAGGCTTAGGCAGCTGCAAGCTAATGGAGAGCCTTGCCACCAGCCATTCCTTTAGCTGCTACAAATGGCTGTTGAAAGYATTACAGTATTCCCTGATAAGAGAAATGCCAGCAGATAAGAAAAGTACCTGGGAAAGTATTTTTACAGAATTACTTTTTACTAAGACTCAAATCAGAAAAATTGCACATATTTTCATCTCTAGGCAATAAAACTTGAGAGATGTAAYTTTTATCTCTAGCTCTTTGAAGTTATTAAAATTCATTAAAAATATTTTTATAATGATGTTCAGAAATTATTTACATTGATAAGTACAGTCACCCTTACAATGAAGCACAGCTTCCTCAGATCACTTACTTCTGATACTCCTTCATAGCTTGAGAGACAAGTAAACTCACAGTTCTCCACCTGCTTAAAACTGAGGTAGGGGCATTTCAGTTACAGATGTATCTGATAAGAGAAGACACTGAACCTTTTTGACAGCTCTTTGAGTGAAAGATACATCCAGCACACAGGCAGCAGAGAAAACTGTTGGTACTCAAGTGTCAGCTCCATGYTCAGCCTGCACAGCTGAAGGCCAAAGCCAGGTCAGGAAGAATTTTGACAGCCTGGAGGAGTGGTTACATTACCCTAAGCTCAGCATGAACTGGATGTCAAAAGACAATTATAACTGAAACCAACACTGCCAGTACAAAACTTGCCGTTTTGCAAATGAACTCCCAAATGAGAGAACTCCCAATGAGAGAACTCCCAAATTCAGCACAGTCCTGACAAAAGACCATCTCTGTAAACTGGTCTTATTTATTACAAAGCTTGTCTTTCTTTTTCATCCTGTTAATCTTTTAAATGTCACAGTGAGATTCCACCTTTTTTGCACACTCACAATGCTGAAAAATGTAAGCAATAAAATCTGGGTAATTCACTCTCTCAAAGCGGGAAGGATCTGTCCACTCAAAGTGGAACATGAATCCCCATGCTAYTTATTTGAAGTGAAATATCCATGGGCTGCAATGAAATGCAAGCTCACTGTTTTAAAATATAGACAGAAGCATCTAGCAGTATTGCAAAAAATATTGAGGAGCAGTCAGGTAAAATGAGGGAATCCTAGAATAATCTCTTATATTTGTTTCAACTTTTAAAAGTCTTGAGGAAAAAAACCCCACATTAAATCTTAAAAAAGTTACCTGCAGTTTTAATTTCTATTCTCAAGCGCCTGACTATCTCTTTTTACAGACTGAGAAAATGGCAGTACCAAATGTTCTCAATTTTTCTCTGTGTGCTGATAGCAATAATTTCTGACAATAAGTTTGAGCTGGCGATATACAACAGATTGATTTTTTGTGAAACTCTTTAGAGTTTTTATKTCCACTGGAAGATTTTGTTTCTAGGAATCCATGAAGTTAATAAAGTGAGATCCACTAAATTAAAGTGACAAAATAGACGGGTTATCTGTAGCAAAGCTTTTTTTTTTCTCTACATTGCAGTAACTCTCTCTTTATATGCCATTAAAACCTTCCTGGAATATAAGTTTCATAGTTGCTTCAGAGGAYCTTTCAGTCATTTCTCTAACACAGCTCATACAAATTTAAGCTAAAATTTTCCAAGTAGTCTAAATAAGATGAGGAGATCATCATTAGTCATTGTCAATGAGATCTTTTGAATATTGCATCCATACTACTTATTTTGACTAGGAACTCTAAGTACTCTATTTCTTGTCTTGAGTCTGCCTCCACCTTAGGCTCAAATAAATGAAGAATATCCATTAAACAGGTGATCAAATGTGTACTGCTAATTCACACCTACAACTGAGTTTGTATACCCCTTGGTTATGAGTCTAGAGATAGGAAATATTAATAACATTTTTTTTAACTACCAGAAACACACCTACTGGTTTACATAACAATTATTTGTTCTCCTGGTCAATTTTCAAGAGTTTTGGCATCTCAAAGTATTTTAATTAAATCCTCTGATAAGTGAAGGTAAGTACAGTCCCTCATCTTTATTGAGTGTCTCAGAGTAACCCAGGTATGGGTGGCTGCTGCAGAGCTGATGTCACAGCAGCACATTCCAAGAAAATGTTACATAGCTGTACTTAAAARAAATTAACTGTGCCCACAAGAGCTTCTCTCCATACAGAAAAAAAGGCTGCCCAAATGACAGGATCAGGTGTGGATGTTTACAATGTGACATTTGAAGTTAAATGAATTCTGCCCAGATATTCCACGTACCAACAGTGTATGTCACTTTCCCCTAAATATTGCAGTGTGGATTTCATATTCTCCCAAAGTTTTATACTCCCAACACCTGTAAATCCACAATCCACCCCGCAAGAAGGGATGTGCTACTAAGTCAATTAACAATTCCTCTTTGAGTAATTAAGTAATACTGGCACATGACAAAAATACTTTGGGGATAGACAAAAAGACATTTCTATTGTGGCTCTTTCTATCACAATAACCAGTCTTTGAATCTGCAGCTCAGTACTGGCCCTTTTTACTTGATTGTTCAATGTCCTTCAGTTAAGTTCTTTGCTTGTTATTCTTGCTTTGCTSCAAGGGAATTTTAGTCAGTGCTCTGGCCCCCCTTTGGAGTCTCGTAACCCTTAGCTACACCAAGAGACTGTGGCTGATATTAACCAGTGTCAACAAGATTATATTGTTTGGAATAAAGATTGATGCCTGTACTGACAATGGATGTCATATACAGTTAAAGATAAAAAGCTGGTAAACAGGCATCAAATATTTGGTTTATGTCAAAGCATTTGTAACCAGGAAAATGAAGAATAGCAAGACTTTTGATTATAAGAAGAAAAAAGTGAAGTTTCTAGGTCTATAGTTCCAGGCTTCTCTACATTTCCAGCATTCCCCTTTCTACAAAAGMATGACATGGATCCTTAAGGTAAGACAAATTACACACTTCATTTACTTACAGGTCTTAAGWAACCATTTATAAAATCAAAGCAACCAGAACAATAACAATACTAATAGACATAAATTTTCACTTTACAGACATCTTTGTCTTCACATTCTCTTTGCCTATTGTAATAATAGAATGTATTGTCCCTTCTCTGAAGTTTCTTAATGAATCCAGTTTCTGGCCAACACTCTACCTACAAACAGAACAAAAAGGATATACAATCACCTGAACATGCTCACATTAAACRATATTGGTGCATCCATTACAAGGAATATAGGGTATAATTCCATAGGAAACCCTCATTTGCATCTAAATACTACTTTTCTATTAATTTGCTGAACTTSTAAAACCAGATTGAGAACAAGATATCAGAAACCAGTTTGCAGCTTTAGTATAAGGTTATGTGATCTGAAAAGCCTAGAAAGAGGAATCTAAGGGTATTTGACAGGCTAATTTAAAATTGGAGAAGTCAAAGTTTTGAAATATAACATTGTTTAGAAATATAACACTGGTGCTATTCAGTTATTCATTAATCTGAGAGGCTGCAAGAATCTGCTTTCATAAGACTGACATACTTAAAGGTTGCTTTCAGTCTTTCTGACCATGAAAAATGTACTTTTCATTTGCAATTTCATGAAAATAAAGTAAGCTGCAGACTGTATCAGTTTCAAAGAGAGCAGGATCAGTCCCACAWAAACCCAGCACCACAATGGTGCTCTTCTTCACTGTTCCAGTGTAAAGCTTTAAATTACAGGCTTGAGCACTKGCACATTCAACAGCTTTATGCCTTTAGTAGCTCTCTCAGCTTGAGCATCTATGACTRCTTCTGATTAAACCGAACTTTAAAAATCAGGTAATAAGGATCTTATTTTTCTTCCAGGCAGATCTGACAACGGGATGTCAGACTAGAGCTTTCTCTAAGTGGAGGGCCCCAGAAGTGGTTTCATCACTTACCTTATGACTTCAGGCATACAGCTATGTTATTTGCATTGTCTGTCTAAACATAACAGCCTTAATAGTCATTTGACCTACATTATAATTGAATCTTTAGTAACAGGTGCATTATAGAAATCTAATATGGACTCAACAAGACATTTCAGAGCAGGTAAATTGAAACAGAGTAATTGCCAAGCCTTGGCAGGCTGGAACAGACTGCACATTCACATTACAATGAGTCAGTGGTGTTCTTTAACATTCATCAGGGTTTAACTGTCAGTGGTTGTGCCCTGCCATAAATCTTAAACACACAGATCCTACCACACTAACTACATGATTTCCTTCTGCAATTACTAAAAATTATACCACAGCCTTTACAGTGGTATCTGAGCCCATGAAAAAATAGTAAAACTATCTTATTATGCACATCAATGTTTTGCTGCGTTGTGAGKTAACTGGATGGGGAGTGACTTTCTTGGAACTTTCAGTGCTTTCTTATGTGCACAGGAGGTCACATCTTTCAAAAGTGTGTTCTTCATACCATATTTGCTGCTTTGGAAGATAAATTACAGAGCTGTAATAAGGATGATGTCTTGTTTGCTGTATTAACCTCTTGGTTGCTGTTTTGAACCTCAAGTAACTATTGAATATTTGGCTACTGCTCAATAGCTCATTTGATGTGCTGGGGAGAGTCACCACCAGCTGTCCTTGCTGTTGACAAGAGGCTGTGTCACGACTGCTCATGACTGCCTTTAGCACAGATGGCATCAAATATTTCTATTGTGGGCATCATTTTGATAGAGGCCAAGTTTTGAGTGTGCACAAAGTCTACCTGTGCTACCACAYAATCCAACTGCAAACTGAAGCAGCAGCAATGACACAGGACTGACTCCATGGACAGCCAACGACTTTCCTACCAAGTCTACTGACAGAATAATGGGAAAACATCAGAGAATTCACTTTGAAATATTTCTTCCCTCAATGCTGAATTATTACTTTGGAGATTAGCTGTGTCTATTCAAAGAAATCTATGATGCTTCGAAATGCATCAGAGAGGGGAGAAAAACCACAGGCTGGGTAGTGTTTTTTSTTTCACTTGTGTGAAATGAGTTATTCTGCACAGTTAATGACAACTCAAGAATTCAAGTCAGACCTGGGAAGAAACACACTGTATCAGAATCTAGCCTAAATGAAAGAAAATAAGTAGCACCTCTACTTTTATTTAATCATCTAACATGAGACAGAAGTTGAAAGTAATAACCCTTACAAAGTTCTAAATCTTACCTCATCGACTTGTTTTACTTGTTTATAYTCCACCTCATCCCTGTATCCAGCTTGCTGATATCTGTATAAGTTCTCTACATCATCTGACCATATTTTGGCACGATGCATAGATTTTGGTTTGATGTCARCTTTAGTCATGACTTCAGAAACTTCAGACTTCTTCCTGAAATTAGACTTAAAAAAATTAAACAGAGAAGACAGAAGCAAGTAATTTTTTGAGGACATAGATAAAATTTTAAAACAAAGGAATTGCAGACTTCAAAGTCTGAGATTAAAAAAGGAAAATGTTATAAGTAGCTGGAACCAAATTAAATGCACTACTTGATCTCAAAAACTCCAACCCATCTGAACTTCCATATACACATTGACTCAACCTTACTAAAATTCAGTTGTGCATACTGATGTATTAAAATAATATTAAATGCTGTATTTTTTTAACTTCATATCTTTGCAGGTGCTGTCCCCTTAGGGCTGGCAGACATATTTTCAGATTTTCCTTTCTTCTTCCTGAAGAGGCAACAAACTGGGAACCACAGAAGGAAGATCTGGGCTGTTACTGAAGAACAGCAAACACTCAGGGTGAGAGAGGAGAGAAAAAGAGCAATGCATRCACAGTCAAATGGACACAGTGCAGAAGACAGAGATAAGGTCTTGAGAGATAAACTGGATAAGGAGACAAGGCACATGAACTGCCAAAATTCAGTCTTTTCGACCTTTGCCCTATCAAACTGACTTCATCCTCACACAAAACCCATTTATGCAGTCTGCTGAGAAATAGTAAACAGGTTAATCAACTGTTAAACCTGAAAAGAGCAGAACTGGGACGTTGAAACTCAATCAATAAAAAAAAAATATCTAATAAATAAATGACAAAACCCCCCAAAACAAACAAAAAAGCAATAAAAAATTGCAGACAGTGGATACTCACTGGGGATGGATTTAAACTATATTAAAAAAGTATGAATCATTTGACCTTGTATCTGAATTTCACTGAATTTGCTTTCTTGAATGCACCTTATTTCACTACTAAAATATAACTTTTAGTTATAAAACACACACACAACACTATTATGACTAGTATGTATGATCAAATGAGAGCTCAGTCCTTTCCTAGTTTTGAAATGTCACCAAGCTTCAGCTCCATAATTAAGAAGRTCTCTCCAAGGAATGAAAGCTTCTGGATTTTGCAGTGAGAGGATGAATACAGTCTCCCTCCCTGTGGGTAGGTTGCTGCATACTAATCCTGCACATGGAGTAAAATTTCTTGGCAAGTTCCTATATCAACAGAGAGCTTGAAAATTGAGTGCTGAAATCTTATCAAATGCAAAATGCCACTAGTCTGTTAGAAAAGCAGAAATTGGAAAAAAGTCTTGCACCACAGGATAGAATTTTTTTTGAAAATCATATCAAGAATTATTGTTATCACAATGTGGAACAAGCAGAAAGAAGTCTGCACACCTGTGTATGAGAGTGTATAAGTGTATGAGAGCCATCAGGAGACAAAGAAAGAGCTTTTCATCTCTAACCAAATACGCTTTATTAGAGATCGATAAAAATATGTAAAAGAGCTCTTTTSTAGCAACACTAGAACATTTCTTGCAGTTCAGTACTCCAAGCATTGTTTTATCAGGCACTGCAGCCTTTTGCAATTGAAAGCAGCCATTTACTAACATAAAAATGTAATTTTCCCACCTGGTTATGAGGTATCAAATACAAATTAACAGGATGAGCACAAACCCTTCTTCAAAATATTTAGGGTAGCCTTTGAGATATCTATATCAACATGTTTGTTTGGGGTTTTTTTCTGCTGTGCTACAAAAGGCTCTTTTGCAGCCATCACAGGATTTTTCTGACCCTTTATATGTTCATCAGAGTTTGATCAGAACTATTGTCAGTCAATATTGAATTTTAGACAGTCAATGTAATTAGCAATAACATTAGGTCTTAATAAATGCAAAGCCATAATGAATGTGTCTTGTGATAACTTACATGTCATTAGTGTCAAGTRCTTCTTTACTGGATGTGCTGGATTCAGCTAATGAATTTTCTTCTTCGAGACATGTAGGTAGGTCTGCCACTTCCTGAGTCACCATTAATTCACAGTGCCTGCCCACAGGTACTCCTGCCCAAAAAATAAAGGTCATATATTGAAAGTTCCAGCTTTGTGACTTCAAATAATGAAAACAGCATGCAAATTTTTTTGGGCTGCTATTTGAAAATTGTGCTTTGTCTATTGTGTGCCCGAGTTCCAGGCACAGAGCTGTTTTCATTGTACCAGAGCAGGGCACAGCTGTACTCCAGCCAGGAATTCAGAAAGTGATGAAAGGCAACAGACAGATAAAGGCAAATAAAGAAGACAAGAGAATAGTAAGAAATTGAGTTTAATATTAACACTTTTCATTTATGGGGAATTTTTGAACAGTGACGTGGAGTTTGCTAAGATGACAATGTTTGCCTATTCCTAATTTAGGGTAAATAGGGAGYGCTTTGGTTTTGGGAACACATTTTTAATGTTTATCATAACACAATTATTTTGGAATCTTAACTAGCATGGCTCACAATGGTGGTTTCCTGTATAGTTACACAAACTGTAAGGGTTTATGGGAGGAGAATGTCTGCTCCCTTAGGGCATCTGCCCAAGGGAGATTTTCATCTCCCTCCATTTTCAATGCAACACGGGATTACAGGAAAGGTAGGAAACCATAAAATAAGAACATATGGGGACTCAAACCTGAACAGCAAATGAGGAAAGCAGTGATGAGAACCACACCTAGCAAGTCAGGGGGCATGTGAAGAATGTGAGAATGCTTATTGCAGCAAGGTTATCTGATTAGAGATCTTGTCAATAGGGAAGTTAGGGCAAAAGGGGAAAATAAACAAAATATGCAGAGGCAAGTACCCGACAAAACAAACATAGAGAACAAACCTCAAYTCCAGCACTAATAGATGAGCTATCAAGAAATTACAGGAATGACATCCAGGGTGCTCAAACTGGACTTTGCACTGCAAAGACTATTAACCAGGGGCATACAGACTTGGACAGGTGTGGGAAACCATGCAACTGTATGGATCTGTGAGCAATGTGCAGGAGCAGTGAGCAACAAAGATGGGAATAGACAAAAGGGTATATAAGTATAAAATAAGCCTGACTGTGTAAAACAGGGACAGTCAGTATACATGCCAGGCTGAGCCCCACACCTGATCATTACAGACTGTCTTACTCTATTGTATCTTCTTAAATCTTCACTATCTGTCTGCATGAGCTCTGTATTCTACATGTGWGTGTGTTGCAAGGACAAAGTGCCAGCTCCTGGTGAGACCTGTGTGAGAGTGAACACTTTTGACAGCTCCCGGAGTCAGGCTGGGGGCATGAGCACCTCTGGCCTGTAATACCAGCTGCTGGAGCAGGTGTCAGTTCTTAACTTCCAAACACTGGAGCAGGAACAGGAATGCATCCTGAAAAATTAGCTGCTGGGGAAGGACTGTCATGAATGAGGGGCTCCATGTCAGCAGGTGGTGCAGGACTATGGGTCACAGCCTGTGCAGCTGGTGCTAGGGAAGAGTGGTGTCTGTATCTTCGCTCATTTTGGTACACTTACGGTGCACATCCATATTCACCAGAAAACTTTAACCTGAAGAGTAGAGACGCCTTGAGGCCAGGCCAGGGTATCAAGTGGCACAATGGGCCCTGGGCCAGAGCAGGGGGAGGAGATGGCTGTATATCACTGATCCAAGGACCATCCCAACACAGGGCATATTTGGGGACTCAGAAGTAGTAGGAGAGTAGGAGATTTCACAGTAGGAGATTTCACAGAATGTAAAGGAGTTGGAAAGGACCCTAAAGAAAGGACCCTAAAGATCATCTTGCTCCAACCCCCTGCCATGAGCAGGGACACCTTMCACAAGACCAGACTGGTCAAAGCCCCATCCAGCCAGGCCTTGAACACTGCCATGGCTTGGGCACCACAGCCTCGTTGGGCAACTTGTTCCAGTGCCTCACCGCCCTCCCTGTAAAAAAATTCATCCYAATATCTAACCTAAACTTCCCCTCTTTCTAGTGACTTCCACCTACTCTACGCGACAGTTCCTTGTACGTTCCAAAGCGCGCAGGCAGACATCTCGGCCTGAATCAGCGCTGCGACGGTAACTTCACCGTGCCCCCACCGCCATGGCTACAGCCCGCCCACCCAGCCCTTAAGGCAGCCCACCTCGGTTGGAGAGATGGGAAGCGGGGCCTCTTCCCAGGCGGTACGGAGCGGGGCGGAGCGGGGCGGGGCGGGGCGGAGCGGCGGCCGAGGCGCTGTGGCCGCCCCTCACGGCCCCTGCCCCACTGACGGCTCTCCCCTCACGGTGCCAACGGTCGCCAGGCAACCGCCCGCCATGGCCTCTTTAAAAGGCCGTGCCCGCCCCTGATAGGTCGGCGCGGGGCGGGGTCGCGTCGGGATTGGCTGGGGGCCGGGCGGGCGGAAGCGCGCGCCGCCCGCCATGAGCCGGTTCGGGGGTCGCACGCGTGAGTACCCGGCTGTGTCCATCGACCGCTTCGACCGCGACAACCTGCGCGCGCGCGCCTTCTTCCTGTCGCACTGCCACAAGGGTGAGGGGCCGGGACTGTCCCCCGGGTGTGTTCCTCCCTCTGTGTGCCCTTCCCCCCGTGTGTCCCTCCCCTCCGGCCCGCCCCGTGTGTCCCCCGACTGACCCGGTGCCTCTCTCCCCAGATCACATGAAGGGGCTGCGGGCGCCCGCCCTCAAGAGGAGGCTGGAGGGCAGGTACGGGCTGGCGGCGGGGAGCCCTCGGGGAGGCGGCTGGTGCGAGGCAAAGCGTGAGCAGAACGGCGTGGGGAGCTGYCCTGGGYCATAAATCACAGGATGGGAATGRGAYAGGGASACTTCYCRCTMGACCAGGTTGCTCCGAGCCCCGTCCTGTCTGGCCTCTAACACTTCCAGGGACGGGGCATCCACAACTWCTCTGGGCAACTTGTTCCAGTGCCTCACCACCCTCACTCAGTGTAAAAAACATCTTCTTTGTGTCTAATCTAGACCTGCCCCCTTTCAATTTGAAATCACCCCTGCTTGTCCCCACCATGACCTTGTAGAAAGTCCCTCCCTATAATTTTTGAAAGCGCCCTTTAAATATTAAATTTTAGAAGTGAGGTCTCCCCAGAATTTTCTCCAGGCCCAAGAATCCCAACTATCTCAGCCAGCCTCCATGGGAGAGATGCTCCAGCTCTCTACGAATCGTCATGGCCTCCTCTGGACCTGCTCCAGCAGTTCCCTGTCTTTCCTGTGCGGGGTCCCCAGACCTGAATGCAGCAGGTGGGGTCTCACCAGAGCAGAACCGAGGAACAGAATTCCCTCCTTGTCCTGTCCATGGTGCTTTTCATGCAGCCAAGAATACAASTGGCTTTCTGGGCTGCAGATGCACACTRMTGGCTCATGTCCAGCCCCTCATCCACCACTACCCYGAAGTCTTCTGTAGGGCTGCTATTAACCCATTTATTCCTCAGTGTCTTTTGATACCAGGGGTTGCCCAGACTCGGGTACACTTGTCCTTGTTGAACTACATGATGTTTATGAGCTTCATGAGGATCTCTCTGTTATTCCCTGGGAGCGTGTTGGTACACAGAGACAGTGCTGTGCCTGTGCAGTGAAGGGAGCCAGCTGTGCTTTCTGAGGTGTATAAGCAAGCAGGCAGCCAGCAATTTGAGGGAGACGATTATTCTCCTCTGGCCCACTTGTAAGAGTTGTCTGGAGTACTGAGTCCAGTCCTCGGCTCCTCTGGACAGTAAACCAACAGTGTTTTGGAGAAGGATTACCATGCTGGTCTGGGACAGGAGCATGKGATGTGTGAGGAGAGGCTGAGAGAGCTGGGTGTCTTCAGCCTTAGGAGACAATCGTATCACTGTTTGCAGGTAGGGGTGGAGAAAATGAAGCCAGACTCTTCATGRAGGTGCATAAGGAAAGGGCAAGGGACACCTTTTTCACCATGAGGATGAACAAATGTGGCAGTGGGTCCAGGGAGGTTGTGGACCATTTCCTAGGCTCTGTTTGATTTATTAGAGTAGATGTTGCATCTCCTCAGATGTAAGCAGAGAATCCCTTTGCTCATCATGTCTCTGTGCACAAGCTTAAGCTTCATATGGAGTATTCAGTGTTCTGCTGTGTGCTGACTGTCCCAAATGCTTGTTCCAGGGGTGTGTGCAGGGCTACAGAAACAAGCAGATAGTTCTGYACATGACCATGTACCACACATTGCATTTATATCTACGCAAAGCCATGCAGGCGGGGGCACACAGGGGTAAGTTTGGATTTGTTGTGCTTAAAAATAGCCTGCAGGCTTCAAGCTCTGCAGGTCTCCTCATATGAGARGTTTCTGAGCTTAGGGATTGATGTACTGCGTGCCAGGTACTGATGTGTCATTAGATTGTTCCTTGYGTCTACCTTAAAAAACACTTATCTGTGTTTTTTGTCTCCTCACAGCTTGAAAGTTAAACTATACTGCTCACCAGTAACTAAGGAATTGTTGTTGACTAACTGGAAATACAAGTTTTGGGAGAATCATATTGTGAGTGTGTGTTTATTTTGAAATTGGCACTTTCTGAGCAGTGATACTTGGAAAGAAGTTCCCCTCTCCTCAGATTGTCTAAATATTTGTGTTGATAGTGTTTCAGGGCTTAAGTGCCTTTCCTGCTGCTTGCTGTGTGGGATTGGTTTATTGCTCTCTGTTGTTTAATTATTTTTCCTGCCACAAAATTTTTCCTTTTCTCTCAACTTCAGCTTTACATGGCCTTCATCTTTACATTGATCATTTGTACTCTGGAATTTGTATTCATTTCCTTACCTTGCTCATGTGTCTTTGTGCTTACTTTCTCATTTGCTTCACTTAAAATTTCTTATTGCTTGGAGTATATATAATCTGTAGTTATTTTCTTTTCCTTTTGCTTTTTGGAAAATGGACTATAACATGAAGAAATTAGATCATATAAAATTACTCAAGAACTTAATATTTTTCATGATTTCCAGTGTTTGAAGCCAAACTGCAAGGGACTGTTAACACTCAGTACAGTGTTAACTACAGGTTGTAGTTATTTGCTTCCCTTTGCAGATAGAGATATTATGAAACTGAACATGAGTTTTTTTTACAGAAATAAAAATAATTCTCTCTGCACAAACACAGGAATATGTGSTCCTGGTGATTTGTGGGCTCTGCTTCTGGTAACAGGGGGAAGTGGGAAGTGGGAAGTGCTGCAGCACAGAGGTATCCTAGGAAGATCCACTGCTGTGCTCTGGCACTGGGATGYTTTGGGCTTTGTAGTCATCCAAAAATAAGGCATGAGATCCACAGAGGARCAAGAGCTGTTGCTACAAGAAATCCAACATGCTCTAACTTCTGTACACATGCACACTTTTGGTTGAGGTATCTCCATTTAATTTTTAGATAACTTTCAGAAAACTATTCCACTGGAAATGGAAATTTATGACTTACTATGGGAAAATGAGTTTAATTTTACAGGCTTAGCATTAGCCATAGTGAGTGCCAGAGATGTCTGCATAATGAATATCTACCTGTAAACATGAAACAGAGTGTTCAGTAAATCCTATAATGCAATTAATCTTTTTGTACAGGTTGCATTGGAAGTTGAAACTCCAACCCAGATTTCCTTAGAAGATGAAACATCTGGTGAAGTAAGTTACAGGGAAAGAAAGATTCATATTAGTCATGGGYAGTAATGCTGTTTAAATGAGTACAGGACACACAGCAGCAACATTCAAAGCAGACAAGCTCTTTTAACATGTATGTGCTCCTCCTCTTCTCTAGTGACAGAACAAGGGGTGATAGTYTKAAWYKAMWMKMKWKTMRWTTYARACTARRTATAAGGAAGCAGCATTTTACAATGAGGATGGTGAAACACTGGAACAGGTTGCCCAGAGAGGTGGTGGATGCCCTGTCCCTGGAAACATTYGAGGTTAGAATRGGCTCTGAGAAACCTGAYSTAGTTGAAGATGTCCCTGCTTATTGCAAAWGGGTTGGACTGGGTAAACYTTAAAGGTCCTTTCCAACCCAGCCCATTCTGTGATTCWGTACTTGCTCACCAGGATACAAGGAAGCACAACTGCCTTCTGTCCAACTTGCTTTATGGACACCATACAATACTTGGTCCTCTCTTCTGCCGTGACAGGATGGTTGTTGCTCTTTAATGCTTGTTGCAATGTGAAGATACTCTCTGATTTAAAAACAGTGCTGAATGCTGCAGGAGACTGTGGGGAGTAATGCATTGCTTTCACTGTGATGATGAAAGTACCAGTAGTACTTAACTACAGTCTGAAAATAATGCTAACCTKTCTTTTCCAGAAAGAAGATATAGTGGTGACACTTCTGCCAGCTGGTCACTGTCCAGGTTCAGTCATGTATGTCAACTCAATACTTWAAATGTTTCACCACCGAGCATTTAATGCTTTATATTGATGAGTTTGACCCRCGTGTTGTTGTTTGCAGGTTTCTGTTTGAAGGTGGGAATGGCACTGTGTTGTACACAGGGGATTTCAGGCTTGCAAAAGGAGAAGCAGCCAGAATGGAGCTTTTGCATTCAGGAACCAGGTGAGCTATTTGTGGGMTATAGAAAGAATGGAAGACCATATGGCATAGACAATTTGGCTAGGTATTCATTATTTTTTTCTTCATTTTTTATTCTGGATTAAATATAATTGCAATACTGCATTTACAAGCCTCCCTTGACTTATTCTTTCTAATAAAGAGGTACAGTTACCTTCTTTTGTAGAGAGAGAAAATGGTGTGTCTTAGCACTGTAATGCAATGTTTACTCTGATACTRCATTTCTCCAGGGTAAAGGACATCCAGAGTGTGTATTTGGACACTACTTTTTGTGATCCCAATTTTTACCACATACCAAGCCGGGTAAGTCTAAAAACACTGAGAGGAAAACCCCTTAAAACTAATTAATTAACCACCCCTTTGTTAGGTAAGTCTTGCAAAGCAATGCCATTTTGCATTACCGAATMACAGCACTTTGGAAGTATCTTCCAAGCTGACTGACAGCATTTTCTACACTTTTCAGGAGGAATGTTTAAATGGGATCTTGGAATTAGTGCGAAGCTGGACCTCGCTGTCTCGTAATCATGTTGTGTGGYTGAACTGCAAAGCTGCTTATGGATATGAGTATTTGTTCATAAACCTCAGTGAGGAACTTGGAATCAAGGTAATGTTTCTCTAAGTGTTGTTTGGAACAGATCCTCAGTAATGATTGTGGCCAGTCACTGGCTGTTCAGAGGGCTGCTCTAKGTGACAGTTGCTCCTGTTTCATTAACTTCTCTTAAAAAGTGCAGTTGTGCTCAAAATTAGTTAACTGGTTGACTTCAGTCTGGGACATCTGGACTTCCAAAAGAGAGGTTAATTCCCAGTTTTTGAAATCAGTGTTTATCTCTCTCCCTTTTATTTTGTGAATGATAAAAGTCTTTTACATACAGCATTAATAGTATTTATATTCTGTACTTCGTTATGAATATTCATCCCTCAACAGCATAGAAGGTATGATCTACTTGTTCTAGATGTCCAAGTTTTGGCTGACATAACTCTGCTTGGACATTATTAGTGGAAGTAATAATTTAAATGCCTGCCAGCATTCAGGGAGAGCAGAATCACATCTGTATAGCTGCTCCAACTGGAGTCTGCCAAATACATTGAACTAATGAAGAGTAAACTCTGCCTTTCTCTAGGTGCACACAAATAAACTCGATATGTTCAGGAACATGCCAGAWATCCTGTGCCATGTGACCACAGACCGACACACGCAGATTCACGCCTGTCGACATCCTCGGGTGCGTTTGTTCTGCAAAGCCTCCCCTAACTTTGCTGGTTTGGGGCCTGTTGGGCTAATGAAGACTGGTGAAACAGTGGCTTAATGGAAAGCAGAGTGAAAACTTAAGTTAGTGGGTTGAAGTTTCCTTTAAAAAAAGGAAAATGTTTTCTTTTTCCTTTAAAAAAAGGAAAAATGCATTAGCTTATGCTAGGAATAATTTCTTTGTATTTGAAACCTGAAAATTGTACTTTTAAGTGAAGTGAAACAAGCAGCTGACTAGATCAATCAGGTATGATCAATTTCAATGTATCAAAAGCGGGTAAAATKATCCCTGCTGCAGCCACACACTGTGTGGTTTTAACATGTGGCCTTCCCATTCCAGGATGTCTGTCAGGCTGGAGGATCCAGCTTGGAGAAGCACAGGTAGAACCCAAAATGGCACAYTGGGGCATCGGTCTTAGAGCAGCTAGCAAAGGAAATCGGTCAGAAGAAGCAAGGTGTGACAAAAAGTGTTTCAAGGGAGTTGGAAGTGAGAGAACTTGGTTTGGCTAGATTTTTCTTAATTTCTGGTTAGAAAAGGTCACCGTTAAACATAATTTCATTTTCCACTGGACAGGATGATGACTGTTTCCGAGGGAACAGACTGCCCTGTGGGATCACTTGCCACAATGGAACTCCCTTGCACATAATCAGCATCAAACCCTCCACTATGTGGTTTGGGGAAAGGAAAAAGAAAACAAATGTAATAGTGAGGTAAGCATTTGGGCCGCAGAAACCTGTTGTTTCAAGTTTGTATCTTGTCTGACATTTGTACAACTGAATCTCAAAATGGACTTTAAGCGTAGATTATGCTGGTCTGTTGACCAAGGATGAAAAGCAGTTACCTAATTTTTGTGCCTCTTCTRTTTTAGGACTGGGGAGAGTTCATACAGAGCTTGCTTCTCTTTCCACTCTTCATACAGTGAGGTCTGTATACTTGTAGTACTGAATATACATTGATTAAGAAAATGTAAAAAAGTTTTGATTATTCTGGAGTCAATGACATAACTTGTCACAATAAAAAAGATCTTGTCAGTAATAAGACATAAGGGGATAGGAAGTTGGGGATGCTGAAGTCAGAAATTTATTTTAATGTAGCTGCAGAGGAACTTGTTAAAGTAGGGTAGGATTACAAGCCTRTTTTTTGTTCTCTGTTCTCAGTGTACAGGTCACTGCTACAGTGGTTTTGACTGTCTTTCTGTTTTAGATTATAGTGTAACTATGCAATGCTTAAAGCATGGAGTTTTGTTTTACCATACATTGCGTATCTCCTGTGACTTGGATTTGGGTGGGTTTGCTTTCTTTTCTCTGCCSACACATTTAAACAGAATTTTTCTCACATCCTGATTGCTGCTGTTGCCCCTCTTCCTGTGTTAAAGACTAAAAGGAAATTGGTCATGGCAGCATCCTCCTGACAGTCACTTTCATTTAATGTGACTTGACACAGCTCTAAAAACACTTCTTTCTCCTAAGAAACTGAACTGAAACTTGATCAGTGTTAACAATGAACTGTCACGAAGTCTTGCACTACAAAATTGAGGAAGGCAGTAATGTTCTTAAGATCTTCGTTAAGTTAAAATTTGCTCTGCCAGGCAGAATTTTCARTGGAGGTCCCAGTGTGGAATTTGCTGGTGGAATGTGGGGGTTTGTGTAACTGTAACMCTCCTACCTCCACATGCAAACATAGATGGGTGCTTGTATTTGTTAGAGACACTTTAAAGGAGAACACMCTGGAATGTGTTTTCTTCCTTTATAGATTCAACCTATCTCTTTCCAGCAATAAGGAATGCATACAAGTAGATAGAAGTGGAAAAAAMCCCAATTTCCTAACAAAGGGAACAGCAACAGGCAAAAAAATAGCAGTAAATAATTTCTAGATACAAAATTGCAATAACATCATGGTTCACCCCAGGACAGGCCTACTGTCTGTGTGGATAGGAGTGTAATCTACAACCTGCAAGTATTTCCAGTGCTCAGCACTGAAAAAKCCTCAGCAGGAGTGCCCCAAAGTGRACACAATTCTTGAAGAAATTTACTGGAGATCATCTAGAAGACAACAGAGTAAGGCTTGAAAAAAACCATRTGTTTTGTCGTAATGGGCTTTTACAGGGGACTGAAGAGAGACTTTAGGAAAAGTCTTTGAGGAAATGAATACTTGATCTGGAATACCAACTGGAGACTTGAAGTCCAGTAAGAAAAATGTTTGAAAAGATCAGCAGCAGTAAGGACAGGAAAGCACTGGATCACATTACAGGTCTGCCCAGCCTTTTCTTTCAGAGATAGTGATGGTCTGTATAGTAACTGATAATTGCAGTGAGGTGTTAGGTGAGGCTAAATTATCAGCATCCTTTCAAGCCTGTTTCCTTGTTCCAGAGATACCCATAGACATGGGCTACATTGGTCTTTWAATAAGATTATTGGTATTATTGTGGATGTGCTTGTATCAGTGCTACCTTTAAGTGGCATTCTTAACTGTTGATGTTAAATTGCTTCTTCTTTCCTGGAATTTAGATCAAGGATTTCCTGAGCTATATCTGTCCTGTGAATGTGTATCCCAACGTACTGCCAATGGGTAGGACAGAAGACAAAGTTATGGAAATGTAAGTGACAAGTGTTACTGATGGGAGGTGATCCAAACTCTGTTTCTGTAAGGACAATTCCCACCCTGAATCCCAGGCCACTCCTTTTGCTTTACTTGTCTGATAATTCAGATTTTTTTTTTCTATATTCAGTCACACAGACTTGGGCTTTCTGAAGCACACAAGTCTGCTGAGCTGAGCTTGAGAGATTGTAATCTATGTGTAGAGGCTTTCTGCTGGGATGAGAAGCTGAATACACATTGATCTTGCTGTGGTCTGTGACCCATTTCTATTTGTTTCTCAGAAGATTCTTTTAAAAAGGGTTTCTCTGGGACTTGAACTCCTCCCCTCTGCCCAGCATCAGAAAGGCCAATTCTCTTGTGCTGCTGCAGATGTTGGCAGATGAAAAAGCACCCTCAGGGAGCAGGAGAGTTATGGTGTCTATTAGTCTGGACAGAACAAAGATTCCTGTTCAGTTTTCCTTTCCTCTTTAGTAAGAAAAGAGACTTCCACTTAATAATTACTAAATAAAACTGCAGTCAGATCTTGAACACTGTCATCTTCTCTAAGCAAGGAATTAAATTACTTATCAACTGGTATACACGTTCCAAGGTGTATATTGAGAGATTTCTCCCTTTCAGCTGCTGAAGCTCGCCAATGAATCAAGGACTTTGCCCTAGGTATTGGTGCCTTTAACATTTTTTTYGCCAGTGCCTGTGAAAGGCATGAAGCAGTGTACTTAAAACAACTTAAAAGCTTTACTTTTGCTCCTGAAAGCATGTGCTGAATTCTAAATATTAACCGCTTTTCTCATTCCCCTTAGATTAAAGCCMTTATGCAGGTCATACAGGAGAAACATGGAACCCAGGTACAAGCCCTTAGGAACACTGAAGAGAGCCCATAAGAGAGAATTATCTGATACAGGTAAAGATTCTGCTGGTGCTACTGCACCTTAAATGGAAGTCTGAGACTGAAGCAGAGGTGCCAAAAGCCTTGATGTTCACCGCTGTCTGTGTGTTCAAAGCAACAGCTGGAAAGGAGAAAAGAAATTAAAATAAAATTAAATGAACTTAGATTTTAGGAGGGTGAGAGAGTACTAATTGTGTAAAAATGCATTTCTTTGCAGTCTTAAATATACTTAATGCCCAACAGGCATGTAAGTTTTTGGATGGTGTTCCTTCCCTCAGTCATAGACCAGCCCTTAGAAAGCGTATCCTAACAGTCCCAGTTAGGCACTGGTCGAGACAAGGCAAGGCAAACACTGTCAATAACATCCTGCAAAGTCTCCAGCTGGGTTAAAGAACTTCTTCCTCCATTTATACTAAATTAATTTTTATTAAAACTTTGCTCTCAACAAGTTTTTAGCAGAGATATGAACTTTTCTTAGTGATTTTCTTTTTCTGTTTGTTTCTTGACAGATGAAGATGATCTCTTTGATTCAGAAKTAACTTCTACAAGGCCTAAGATTCCAAAGCTACAGACGGAAGACAGCAGGCCTTCCAGCACAGGACAGCCTGAAAATGCTGAAGGAAACATTAATGAGAGCACAGAAAGTTACCAAGGGACCACAACTTGCACATCCCTCAATGTAGACTTTGTGGACTGTGAGGAATCAAATGATGATGATGATGATGATGAAGAAGAAGAAGAATCTGAAAAAAATACAGTTCCGTTTCTTTCCCATGAGCCAAATGCCTCTTCCTCAGCCAATTTCAATGGAGTAACTAGTGACCAGCAGGAATCTAATGCCAATGTCCCTTGCTGGGGTGAATTCTTCACAGGTAATAAACTAGAGGAAAGCTCTGAAAATGAGGACAATATTCCGTCTTCAGCAGATGCTGGTGGGTCCCAGTCACTCTTCAGCGATTCAGATGGACTAAGTGACTCAACACACATTTCTTCCCAAAATTCTTCTCAGTCAACACACATATCAGAGCAGGGGAGCCAGGGCTGGGATAGCCAAATGGACACAGTGCTCATCACCTCCCAGGAGAGAAGTGCCCTGGAACTCAGCAAAGGTGGGAGCAGAGCAGTGGTTCCCATGCTGCAGGAGACTCCCAGGGACAGCCAGTCAGACAGTGGCAGGGGAAAGCCACTGGGTCAGAACAGACCTTGTGCCCATGATGGTGCCTGTGACTTGAAAAGCAGAGGCTGTGAGAAAGCTGCRGAAGCTGGTGCTGCCCATGTTCAGGATGTGCTGGTGGAAATAAGTGACAACTCCAGGACTCCTGATCTGGAGCTGAGGAGGGACTCCCAGAGCTCCTCTGACTTTGAAATTCCCTTGACTCCTGATGCTGAAGCGCCTCAGCCAGATAGACTGCACTATTTATACAAGAAGCTCGCAGCAGGTGAAAACATAATCAATGAGAAAAAAGTCTCCTGAGGACAGGTATAACTGATTACTTTGAGGTAATAGCCAACATGTTTATTCTTTTTCTCTTTCCTGCCAGTTACTATCTGCAGCTGTGCTGAGTCATGCTTTTTTCAGAAATATGAAAAATCTTACTGTAAGAACAAGGAATTTACAGCCTGTGTAACTTTACTGTTCCTTCCATGAAATGTTGAACAGGAAGTATTCAGGAATTATTCTCATGAGAGACTATAAAAGCCTTCTACCTCCCAAGGTTCTGTTCTCCAGGACTGTAAGTAGACAAAAAATGGACCAGACAAAACTAAGGGTAGAACACTAAATGAAAATTTAGTGGTTTTATTATAAGCTCTAAGAGTGCCTTTATAATGTGATCTCAGGTTTTAATAAAATACCGCATTGTTAACTGTCGGGAGGAACACCTAAGAATGACCATGCAAACAAAGACAGTTGTTATTTGGCTTCTATCACTCTTACCACTGTTTATCATTATTRTAACAATTTAATCAGTATTCACTGCAGTTATTTTTAAAAAACAACTGCAGAACAGGTTAAACAATTACTGAGATTGTGAGGGGGTTTTTAGTTTGTTTTTTAAATCAAATTGTTCATTTCAAGAAGTTGCTCTTTTCACTGAGCAAGTGGTGTCTGGCTTTAACTCCTGAGTGAGGTACTGCAGACCGCTGTCTACGCTTCATCTCCAACTCATTGCAAACAACTTGTCATCAGTTCCCATGTGTCCCGGTTTGTTCTGAATTTTCTTCAGAAAAACTTAAAAATAAAATCCTGTGGTGCCCAAGTTACCAGTTCTGTCCTGCTCTGGCAGGTAACTTGGAAGGTAACCTGGTATCCCAGACATGTGGTTGCATTACTTAAGGCTCRTGTATTACAAAATTTCACCTCCTCTGCAACATTCTGTAGACTTCACTGTTTTGAAGCAAGACAATACATTCTCCATGCATGTGTGCCATTATAACACTCTGCCAAAATTCTTAGCTTCTAAAATAGAAATATAATTCAAATTCTTCATAAACTGGAGTGCCTATGAAATATCCAAACCACAGAAGTCACCTAAAAATCCCTGAGGTTTTCCATCCATGTGGTTTTATGTCCCAAAGAATTAAACATACTTTAGCACAACATGTCTCCCCTCTAAGTGTGCCTTCAGTTGTTGTGCCATGTTTAGTGACATGTGAATGTTAAACCAGCCAGCATTCTGCCAAAGGGAACAGAAGCAGGAGGAGACAAAGCATTGTTACAATCTATGTATGATTTTAAGGATATTCAAKATCCATGTATTTCTCCACTGTTACCTTTTCTGCTGTTTGTGGGACTTGTTAACCTAATTTCCAAATGTGATCTACCAGCTTGGGGTTTTTTTTAGCAAGCCTGAGCCAGTAGAACTGCTGTTGGAATTACCTCTGTGAATAAAGCMAGAGCAGAACCTCTTCTGTTGGCTCATTTCATTTTGTATTGTGCATGTGAGTTCAGGGCTGCCTTTAACAGGATATTCAAATACACAGGAATCCAGTCTGCTTCAGGTCAGTGTAAATTTATACCAGTTTTCACCAGCCCTAAACTGAAAACACATCATTTCCTCATGGTCCCTCTGATGGAATTCTACAAAATTTAGGTACAGGCCAGGAATTATGAGGTTGCAGTTTTAAAGCAAATTCTACTGCCACAACAAATTTTGACAGGCTAATTTTTTTAAGAATGACAACAACAAGAGAAAAACTAAATGTAATTTATTTTATAAAAAAACTATAGGAAGATAGCAATACTAGAGATGACACAATATGAAAAGAAAATGTTCCTGAGCTTACAAACTGCATATTCTAATACAGTTCCTAAAACATACATTAAAAATAACCAAAATATTGACTTGAAGATTAAATCACTAGACAATAGCTTTTCTCTCATGTGATCTTGCAGCTTTAGTTTAGCTACCAAAAAAAAAAATATAAAACCAACAAAAAACAGCTGGAGGACAGGTCACCAGGCCCTAAGAAGTGCATACACACGACTGAACTGGTGACCATGATGATGCCAACAGACCACAAAGCAAAACAAAGGCAGAAGCTGGGCTGGTTTAGGTTCCCTAAGAAATTGAAAACAGCTTTTTCTCCTTTTCTAATCTGGCAATATTCTGCCAAACTCATAAAAATGGTAAAAGGAGTTTTAAAAGTGACACAGTGTCCCATTCAGCTAATTCACTGACTGCAATCCAAATCCACTGTGCATATGGAAATATAAAATACTGTTCAAGGTTTTAAGTTGGGAACTGGATCTATGGGTTTCCTTCAAATAAATACAAAATACTGCTACCTCCTAGAACATAAATTAAYGGTTCTTTATTTATGGCAGAAGATAACACACACATCCTTAACAAACAGCAGCGTTATTCCAGTGCTGGTGATAACATTCATTAACTCTGGAAAAGGCAGACACTGCGCTCCAGTACAACTGCCACAGCTATTACCTTCTAAAATRTATCTAATTGCAATATTTAAATCAAACTGGGCATGGGGAGAGACAGAGCCTGAGGCCCACCCTGTGCCCCTGGCACAGGTAATGCTGGAAGAAGGAATCCATCTCTTGCCACAGCTGCTCCATCCTGCAGGGACAGGGCAGGCTCCAGACTGCAGTGGATTAAGGAGCTGGAGACTGCAGATTCCATCCACAGAGAATGCATTGCTCATTTGAGCTACATGCAAGAGAAAGCACTAGTGACTCCAAATGATTCAAGATCATCTAGAGTTTGCTGACATTAAAGCTCTACATTCCACTTAAAACTTTAATTGAAAAAAAAAAATCATTAGAGATATGACATGAAAAAAACTGATGAGATTCAGCATTTCTCAACTGTGTGGATACAGGTGAGCATAGTCACATCAAATACTTTTAAATCTAAGCAAGATTTTTCCTATTCACTAAACAATATATAGTCTCTGTTTCAACTTGTATCTCTGTATTGTAATTACAAAATTCACACTGCATTTCCAGGGGCCCATGCTCTTCACCAAAACTGTCAAACTGATTTTGGCTAGTAGCATACAAAATGTCATTTGCTACCAAAGAGTCATATCTTCAGTACAAATGCAACTGTGCTTAATGAACAACCTTGAAATATTCTTTCTGAAGTGCTAGTAATTAACATGGAATTTAAGGCATTTTCTAACAAATTAAGTAAACAGTTACATGCTGGGTGCTTGACTTCATTCACCTGAGCCAACAGCTGTGCACCTTACAAAGGTAACTAGCTGACCTATGACACGTAGCCAGCATCCAGCTACAGAGCATCCATTTATGGAGCAACATTATTGTGCCTGACCCTGTCAACACTTATGTGACTTGTGAGCAATATGCAAGTTTTACGAGCTTTGAATCCATGAGAATAAAGCACTTGGATCACCCCTAGAGCATGGACCTTGGCTGTAACTCCATTCATCATCCACCTCAATTGCTCTTCAGTGGTTTTGGAGCCAAGCAAAACTTAGCATAWATTAGGAATGGATTGAGACAACTTTAAGATGATCAGGAAAAGAAAAAGATGACTCAAGCAGCTGAAGAACATTTCTCAGCCWTTACATTCAAGAACATCTTACAAATGTCTACAGCAAATGGGTATACTCACCCCTAGTCTAACTTCACTGAAGTTAACATTTTTGCAACCAGAAAATACAGGCCTAGTATCTTAGAAGTCTGTCACTAGATAAAAAAAACCACAGTACATAAAAACTTAATCCAAACCAATTGTGAATATACATCAATCCCGGGGTACTTTTGCAGTTAACATCTCCCCAGTGCGTTGGCTTTGTTMGACAATGGGCTGCTCTCCTTAATCYTTTGCTATCTATTTCCAAACCGTAGCCAGCAACTTGTTTCAGCCATGACAGCCCAATTTCTGCAACGAAAATGAACAGTGAACATTGCTTCTGACAATCTTGTATTTACAAAGGCTCTGTGGAACTCCAGTCCTCCTATAGAATCCTAACTAAAAATCAGAGCATAACAACTGAAAAAAATCTACYTAATATCAGCCAAGAAGTTCAAGTTTTACACCTGGGATCTGTTAATACCAAGTACAGAATCACAGAATCAATTAGGCTGGAAGAAACTTTTGAGATCACTGAGTCCAACCTATGACCAAACACCACCTTGTCAACCAGTCCATGGCACTTAGTGCCACATACAGGCTTTTTTAAAACACTTTCAGGACGGTGACTCCTCTCTGAGTAGCCCATTCCAATGTCCACTCAATCACCCTTTTTGAGAAGAAATTTTTCCTAATGTCCAACTATCCTGGTTTTACTCGGTCCRGTTTTTTGGTGGTGGGAGGATGGGACCAAGAAACCACAAAGATGGCTCCTGTGAGAAAGTYCTAGAAGCTTTCTCCTTCTTCTCCAGCAAAAGGAGCCCTGCCCCCTGTGTTTTAGAACCAATCCATTGTGGCTCTGAGGTTAATGGACAGGCTGCTGGTCAGGCCTGGGCCAATTGCACATGCTAGTTACACCTCTGTGATGACAGATGGTCTTCTATTTAAGAAGAATTCAAAACAAGATAGAGGGCAGCTGCCATTAGTTCTTAGGTTGTTAGTATCATCCCCTGCACCTGGGGAGGACAGAGGAGGAGGGTGAGGAGATGTACGAAAAAAAATGGAAGCCCAAAGATCACAAGCCCAAAGATGTAAGAAGAATACAGGTGCTGTTGCTGTGGTGCTCGAACATGGAGAAAACAAGCTGTTCTCGAAATGACTATTTCTTCAATGGGAGACCTGTATAGAAAAGAAAGGCCCTGCACCCGAGATAAAAAACCTGGCCTTGCAGGACTGGACTGATCATAAGCCAAAAAGGGGGAAGAGGTGCCCGCCCCCGCCAYGTCTGAAGTGASTTGATGCTTAGARGAAACTGTGTTCTGCCAGGAGATTTGAGAGAGTGGCCTTACCCTCAGAATGAAGCATGCCAGCCTTGGAGGACTGTTTCCCTTTCTCCCACAAGGTAAAAAAAAAGAATCCCATGCCATTAGCAGTTATACACTGACTGTTTCTTGGGAAAAGAACTTTCACAGCTTGGAGCTGTAAGGACTCTTCTCCTATGGTGCTGGACGATAACCATAATGAGTAGACTGATCTATGTTAAAACTTTCATCCCTACTCACCTTGTGCATRGGAAGGCATGGAGGGGTGGGGAGGGACGACCTGAGAGAGAGACAGGTTTGCAGAGAGAATAACAGGGGTCTTAAAATAACTGTTATTTTTTTCTTCTCCTTATAAATTTTTCCCTATCTCTGTTCCCCTCCCCAGTGCGGTAGTTTTTTAGTAGTCCTTAGTAATAAATCTATTTTGCAACTGAAGTTATTCAGTCTGTCTGGCCATTTCTGGAGCATATATATATATATATATATATATCTTTCTCTCAATTATGTTATCTTATCTAAAAGCCATAAATTTTATTGTTAATTGGGCTTTTGCTCACCCCTCTGCCTTTTTGGGGTGGGGGGGGAGAGAATGTCATGGGTGCTTTGGCTTTCGGCCAAGTTCAAACCAYGACACCAACCTAAACCCTCCCTGGCACAGCTCGAGACTGTCTCCTAGTCCTATTGCTGGTTCCCTGGGAGAAGAGACTAACCCTCATCTGGCTGCAACCTCCTGTCAAGCAGTTGTAGRGAGTGRTAAGGTCACCCCTGAGCCTCCTTTTCTCCAGGTAAAGGATGGAGTGTGGCTTGGCCAGCTCTTCTGCCAGCTCCATCAACCTAGGATGGATCCCATCTGGTTCCATAGACCTGTATGTGTCTAAGTGACTCAGCAGGTCTCTAACTGCTCCCTCCTGGATTACAGGAGAGTTGTTCTGCTCCCCAACCCCATCTATCACCTCAGAAGGCCAGCTGTCCTCAGGATAGCTGTCTTACTGTTGAAAACTGAGGCAAAGAGGGTTTTAAGTGCCTCAAACGTTTCCTCATCTTTGGTAACTATATTCCCCCACCRTGTCCAATAAATAATGGAGGTTTTCTTGCCCCTCCTCTTGCTATTAATGTATTTATAAAAACTTTTTTTATTATCCTTTAAAGAAGTGGCCAGGGTAAGTTTTGGTTGAGCTTTTGCCTCTCTAGTTTTCTTTCTGCAATTACTTCCCTTGTATGGAGTACCATGAACATTTTAAAATTTGCATTCCTGTGAACCTTTACACACTGGCTYTTCTTAATCCCTCATCCTGTTGCCATAAATGTTATTGCTAAGCTCTTCAAGCTTTTCTTTATATGACCAAAAAGAACTGTCAGATCTAAGATTTATAATTAAAATCAAATGTCTCCTGAGTTCTCAAGGTACGGAAAATATGTAACATCACTTCATCCCAATGGAATCAGCTCCTGAAGCCCTAAGGCTGAKATCTCACACTCGAATGTCTGTGACAAGTTGAACATGAGTCAGCAGTGCCCTGGCAGCCAGGAGGGCCAACCCTGTCCTGGCACAGCACCACCAGCCAGGCAAGGGAGAGGGTTGTTCCATTCTGCTCTGCAGACTAGTCCTCACCTCAAGTCCTGATGGCACTTTTGGGTGCCATAATGTAAAAAAAGACATTGGACCATTAGAGAGCATCCAGAAGAGGAGAGGATGGTGAAGGGTCTGAGGGGAAACTTATGAGGAGCAGCTGAGGCCACCTGGTCTGTTAGCCTGGAGAAGAGGAGACTGAGGGGSCACCTCATTGTGCTCTTCARCATCCTCRCAGGGGGAAGCAGAGGGGCAGGTACCAATCTCCTCTGGTCACCAGTGACAGGACCTGAGGSAATGGCCTGAARCTGAGTCAGAGGAAGTTTAGACTGGGTATAAGGAAAAGGCTCTTCAYCCAGAGGGTGGCTGGACACTGGAACAGGCTMCTCAGGGAAGGGGTCACAAGCCTGACAGGGTTCGAGAAGTGTTCAGACAATGCTTTCAGACACATGGTGGGACTCTMAGGGATGGTGCTGTGCAGGACTAAGAGTTGGACTCAATGACCCTTGTGGGTCCCTTCCAATCCAGCTTATTATATGAATATTCAAATCAAGGTATATTTTAGAGTCTTCTTTGCATACATATTACTTCTTCCTAAACAACAGTTCTAGAAAAATTAATTTTTAATCSCCATTATCAGTTCTGTATTGAATAGAAACACTACAATCTCTTTCTTTGGCCAATCCCATTTCAATTACAAACACAATGCCTTATTTTCACCATCCTTATTGACATTAGATGTGAGAATACTTGAAAATATGTGTGAAAGAAGAGTCTTCTTAAAACACATTAAAAAAAGAAAAAAAAATTGTGACTTTGGATACCCGAACTCAGTTGAGATAACCTCTGCAACACACAGCTCCACATTTACAGACAGTTCTGATCCTCTTTTTGGATGGGCTAAGACCTTCAGCAGAGTCTGAAGTCAGATCTATTGAACCTGCAACACAGATAAACACAAGAAAGGAAGTTCTAAAAGATAGACTGAGACCATGCCTGGTATTCAAAGAGCTTCTAAAGGCCTTCTAACACCCCGGTTCAAAGAGCTGTGTGTGAAGCTATATTCAGCTTCTACTGACAGCCTTATTATAAYTACTTGTACAACACCTGGCATACACAACAGAATCCAATACTCAGCCTTGAGCTTTGTACCCGCCAGGTATMCACACAGATCAGATGAGCGTGCAGCTGGCCTTCAATGTCAGTGTTCACAGACACCATGGAGAGAAAGAGGAGTTTTGAGGGTTCAAGATCAATTTGGCAGTGTCATGGTTTAAGTCCAGCTGGCAATAAAGTACCACACAGATACTCACACACTTCCACCCAGCGGAACAGGGAGGAGAATCAAAAGTAAAACTTAAAGGTTGAGATAAGRAAGATTTAATAATTGAAACAGTATTATATTGTAATAATGATGATATAYTGGTTATGCTGATGCTGATTATTGGTAGTACTAGAAGGAAAAAACAAGCATGCGTGATTGCACACATGATTGCTTTCCTATGGCTGACCAATGCCCAGCTGCCATCCCTAAACTCTGRTCAGACCCTTCTGGATAGTTCCCCAGTTTCTGCAACGGGCATGATTCTCTGGTGTGGAATAACCCTTTGACCAGTTCAGGTCACCTGTCTGTGCTCCCTCCCAGATTTTTATAACTTTTTTTTGTGCACCTCACTGGCARAGCATGAGACACAAAGTAGTCTTTGACTTAGGAAAACCACCACTTARMAACAACCRAAACATCAGTGAGTTATCRACATTATTCTCATCCTGAATCWAAAACACAGCACTGTACCAGCTACTGAGAAGAAGTTAACTCTATTCCAGCTGAAACAGCTGCCCCATAGGACCTAYATCTGCAACTGAGGCCTATAGACACCCGAATCCAGAGATAAACCTATGGTGCCTCATGCTGCTGAGCTGTTACAACTGCCTTAGTAACTATCACTAGCAGATTATCTAGGAAGTAGTTTACCTGAAATGCCAATTCAAATAAAGAAAAGCTTCATTTAAGGGCAGCCTGCTCATTCCTTTGAACATTCCTGGGACAAATCCTCAAAATCACTTGCTTCACCAGATAATCCAGCCACAATCCCTGAAGTGCTAGGAGCACTGAGGGAGGCAGGCAAAAATTTCTGGGTGTGCTCTTCTCTGCACTACATGTCATGAGCAATGACTGTTCTGAAAGCTAGAACTGTGTTAGGGAGAGCTGTGCCTGAGCTGAGATGCTACCATCAGTCAGGCTGCAGTACAGTCCACCAGCACCCCAAACTCCCACAAGAACCATGTTAAAGTGTGCAGACCTTTCATCTGATAGTCAAAGGTTAGCTCTTCTCCAGCCTTGATGGTTCGGGTAGAGAACAGCGCTATTCGAGGAAGACGCAAGTCGAGGTTATCAATAAACACGTTGAAGACTTGAAGATTTGGATCACACTGTAAGCAAAAATTAATGCAGTTTCTGTTTAGAAAAATTAACATTAAATTTCACTGAAGTGTTTAAGTAAACCAAGGTCACAGGAAAGGAAGAATGGGTTCTTGTCTCAGTGACAGAAGTCTGCAATTAAGTTATCTTCTGAAATTAACAAATTGAAATAGCGTTCCAGGAGAACATTCACAGCTCAGATGCAAGTTCTTCCAGGAAGACAATTCACACAATATGTACACTATACTAATATGCAACAACTGATAAAACAAAAATGGCACCTTCAAAGGTGAGAACAAAAATGATGACAAAGTAATTAGAGCTACATTCAGAGGTTAGTATTTACCTACAAAACCCACAAAAAGAATGAAAGTTGAAAGAAAACTAAAAACAGCCTGGTGATTCAAGCCCCACATATGTACTGCTCTGTATTGATGTTTCAGTATTGCTTCCAGGCCAGAGATAACATCTTMATAACTATGAATGAATTTCTACTGTCAGCTGCAAATCTGCTTCTGAATTCCCTGCCATGGACTGGGTGGTAGGAGGAGGATGAAGGGCACTAAGCAGGAACTAGAAACCACTTCCTCATTTTCTCTGAATTAAGTGCTAGAAGGCAGTAGTTCCTGAGACTTAAAATCTGCATGCTTTTTTGCTCTTTCAGAAGTGAGATATATCACACGTTAAAGAATCAGAAGTGACCTTACAGACATTTAACTTTACACTGAAGACTGCGAATACTTCCGTTCTGTTTCTGAAAGTGAAACTGTTTCTGAAAGAGCAACTGTATCTAAAACTCTTCTTCATCCTTCTYGCTGGCAAACCTACATGGAATACAAGTATCATCATCTCACAAACCTGAAGACATCAATTTTCTGTATTTGTAGATACTGACTGCATACCTCACAAACATTAGAGCAGTAAGAAATCAGTTCAGGGATCTTTACAAGTGCAGTTTAGCGTTCTTATTTTAGGTGCTTCAGTTAAACTTGAATAAAACACTGCAAAAAATTGCTCTTTAAAATCTACTTTTGAGTTCTCTRGCAAGTTTAGAATAGGAGGGAATATTATGTTTCTTCCCTGTAGATACCTAAGACAGCACAGGATTTTTTTCTTTCCCTCTACCAAGTTTGTAGGATAAAATTTAGAGTAACATTCCATCCTGCCCAGCTACAAAATAACACATAAATTCCTGTCATCTTTGACTCCTGGCTAATTTTATYAAGGACTTGTCACATGTTAAGTATTTCAGGTACTCGGAAAAAACAYACCCAAACCAACCCTATTTTGGTTGTCTAGAACCAGCAGATKCAGTGAAAACTCCAGTCCTATAAAATATCCAATTCAGGCATCACCTCACTCCCAGATTTTTKTAAGCAGTCTCAGTCCAAGTAAGGCCAAGTATTCTGTTCTATTTATTTACATCATCTGATTGACTGGACTGGCATGTGSTGGCATGAAGCAAACTACTCTAGAAAAACTGAATATGGTAAGGAAATGTTTACAATAGAAGACATTTCTAGCACAATTAGGATAATTCTCAAAATTCTTAGTATACAAAACAAAGTCTTACACTGTGGTTCACAAAGTGGGACACATTTCCATATCGAGCTGCATCTACTGTAAATTCATCTGAGTCATAGTCCAAATCAAACAAGTATGTATTTCCCTGGTTGTCATAGAGCTGGCCTCGCCTCTCTGCTTCCTCACTTGTAATCACCTAAAAAAAAAAAAAAAAAAAAAAAAAAAAAAAAAAAAAAAAAGAGCAAAAAAGAAACCTGCATCATATTATTCACTATTACTAAATAAAAACAAAAATCCCAATCAAGTTAGGAAAAAAAAACCCTTTACTTAGTAAAAAATACCACAGTAAGTTTTTTATGYTGAAATARCATTTTGATGAATGAATGAATGCAGAATACATAAGAGTAAATACTGCTGAACTAATTAGTGACTGAGGCTTCTCGGGATGCTATTTCTCTACAGCTGATGCACAGCACTATCTTGTCTCCGAAAAAAAACGTATCAGCACCCTCTATTAATAGTTTTGATGATGACAATACAATCAACTGTTTCTAACTAAACTTTCCACGTACACACTTTTCCCATTAGACCCAGAAAGCCTCATTTACTTCACATAAAACCAGGATTTGATCTTCTTCCTTTGCAAAGATGATCATCAGGTATCAGTCTTTAAAACCCAGTCACATTTACAGCCTGACATTAATTTCCTCTCTTCCCAGAAGCATCTCTTCCTGCTATTTTTGACTGCAGTGAAAGATCCTATTCATGGTAGCACAGACAGACACATGACAAAGCTCCATCTATTCAATTAGGCGAGCGTGTCACTGCCAACAGAAGAAACAACTTAAACAACTTCATCTGCAGCCTGTCACTTTAAACACATTCTGTTGTGCAGGTTCAGCAAATAAATCATAATTTGGCAGCAAGAGAGATAAGAAATGTGATGGACAACAAATCCTTTTAAAATCTGACAGATGAGATTTGAGAACTCAGCATAGGTATTAAGTAGATTCAGGTGAAAAGGTAAATACACACTCCTTCCTTTATGTAATTTTGTTGCTTAATCACCTTTCTGCATTAAGCCATCCACAGAGATATTTGTAATGCTGACCTCTTGTATATTTAAAGTAAATACGTATGAATATGAGAAGCTGGAAGCTTTGGAGCAGGAAGCATGGAGGAAATCTACTTAAGACCGTAAACATTGCACAAAGGGACAGAAGGAAATACTTTGAGTCAACATAGTARCAAGGCAGATTTGTGGTAGAAATGCAATGCAGTGTAATAGAGGCAGGCTGCCAGGGGCTGCTGGTGTGAAGAGCCCTGGAGCAAAGCACAGGCTGAACCACATAAACACAGGGCAATACAGAATCTCAAGAGTAGCTCAAGGTCTGTATTTTATAACATAAAAGTTCTCTTTGAAATAGTGTAAGATTGAATAAATAGATAATGTCTGTACTGCAAGTCTTATTCTTGCTGGTAATTAAAAGTAATAAACATGCTTGGAAATACTACTTGAGAAGTTCAGATGAAACAGAAAACGAAAGGACTGACAGACTGTGCAGGGAGTTTCATAATAAGTGTGCTTTGGGAACAGCAAAAACTACAATAAAGATGATCAGGGAAGAATGAAGAATATGATTGCCATGAAAGAAATTAAGGATTTGCCTTTAGAAAAACCATTAGGGCATGTATCTAAAATAATTATTTAGTGCCATGTGAGATAAATATTCTCTTTACATTTGACCTTTTACAACAGCTCTGGAATGAAGGAATGTTCTGGACAATATAATTTTGCTGTTGGCTTGAATTTCTATTTATCTCTCTACTTGAAAGCAGACTGATCCATTATACAGTAGAATCACAGAGTATCCTGAGTTGGAAGGATCCCACARGAATCACCAAGCCCAGCTCCTGGCCCTGCCCAGAACATCCCCAGGAATCATGTGCCTGTGAGTATTGTCCAAACACTCMATGAACTCTCTCAGGCTTGTTGCTGTGATCACCTCCCTGGAGAGCCTGTTCCAGTGTCTGACCACCCTCTGSGTGAAAAAGTCAAGAAGTGTTAAAACTCATAAAGATTTTATCTAACATTTCCTTGGTCATATGTAATTCACCTATATGAGGTAAATACATACCTACCTCTCCAACATACTCCATCACAAAACTGTTGGTTTTAATTTTCTGGAGGGTTTTTACTCCCCAGCCACGGCCATTGTTGGTTCTGAAGATGCAGAGGGAATATGGGGTCCCTTTCTGTACGATCCTATTTAGGCAGTCAGGCCCACATCTACAATACGAATTGCACTCATAGATGGGCAAGCCAGGCTGGATTTTCAATTTCTTWCGTTTATTGTAAGCCAAAATAAACCCAGCCTCCTTTGGACAGCACTTCTCAGCAGGGCAGTCAGCACATTCACAGCCAGTCGTTATTCCATTGAGCACATTTATTCCTGGAGCAGGTTTGTACTCATTAATGTAGTAGAAGTCTAAAGGAGGGCCTTCAAGATCCACCGTGTTTTCTACCAGAATCATTGCTTTATGATTCTTTTTCCTGTTGAGTTCTTCTTTCCATCTCTGCAGAGCTATTCTTTGTTTAGCCTTCTTTACAATGTAATCKGCAATTGCAGGTTTCAAAGCTTTAATACGGTTTCTCACTTTCAGTGCTTTGCCATCTCTCACCCGAGACAAGTATTCATTCTTGTCTCTACGGAAGTTCTTAACAAGCAAAGGACAGTTCAGATGTTTCCGAGGTTCCCAAGTATTTGAAGATTCAGGCCATCCTTTCCATTTCACAAGATAGTATGCTTTACCCTTGAAATACAGAAAAAGATATAGATTTAGCCAGAGTTCGTGTTGCTGAAATCCAGCATCACAGAGCACACAAACACAAGAGCTCTGGAGCTGAGGATCAGCACACAATGCAGAAGGCCTTGATGCCCSCATATCAATTACAATTGGGTAGAAAAAGAAAAATCGGTTTTGTTTGCAAATTAACTTGCAGCACAACTTTGTATACTTTACATATCATCTCTATGGGCTAAGAAAAAAGTTGGAATGAACTCTGATTGCTAACATCATACCTGGAGGAGGAGGAGGCTAGTTTGTCAAGACAGGTGGTAAATTATGCTAACTTGCTGTATGACTCRTATGCACAAGCAGAATGCAGTTGTATCACATACAGAACAAAAACAAAATTCAAAACTTAGCACAAAAAGTCTAAACCCTAGTATTGGTCATATCAACCATCCTCCCAAAACCACAATTAATTTGATACATGTAACATTATCTTTACAATGAAGCAGCATACATTTTACACTTATTTTTAAAAGGACAAATAACTGCAACAAGGACAAATCCTGACACTGAATTTCACAGGAATCCATTTGCAGCACATGGCCCTAATTCTTCATCAAACAGACTAAAACAACAAAGGGGGAAAAAATACACGTGGTTGTCTGCAAATAAAGGAGAGGCATCATAATTCATACTAAGCTACCACSAAAAGCATCAGCATCAGACGCACAAAGGTGAAACATTTCGTATTCTAACACGTCTGTAATTTCAGGAAAAGRTCTTCCTTCCACATGTTGAAAGTAGCAGTTTACACCACTTTCTGTTTACAGTTCAAAGTTTAAAATATATTTAACTTGATGCCCACAAAAGTTTTGTCCTCACTGCCTGCTGCTTTATATTATGAACAAAACTACCTTTGGCTACTTTTGAATTTCAGCTGAAAGAGTGATCAAATTGGTCTGTGTTTCTCTTACCTCTGCTACCTTGTAGTCACACAAATATTCCACCTCATAACTCTTTAGATTCCTGTCGGTGATTCCAATGGCTTTACATCTGAGATTTTCCTTCCTACATAATTCTTGGAGGGTCTCAAGTGAAGCTAGACATGGCACATACCAGGCTACAATAAGAAAATTGGTAAAGAATCCTATTTAATGTCTTGGCTAAATTGAAATCATTATGCCTCATCCCAGAGTCCCCACATTACCATTTGTCATAGCATTCCACGAGTGTCTTGTACAACTGCAGCATCTCCAACTCAATGCTTCTCTAACGGGTCAAGAGAAACTCGTCAATGATTCCCTCCCTGCACCTTTGTTCTGCACAGTATGTACACTTGCAAAGAACAACCAATATTTTGGAGGGCAGAGACTTCCACAGGTGAAAGCTACACTAAGCACCGAGCAATTTTTCTACAATTACAGCATCGCGGAACTGAACTACGGCAAGCAGGAAACCTCCATTCTTTAATAAGACCGCCAAATTTCTGTAGTCAAGCGCAACCGAGCACTTGCAACGCAGCCATGGTGACTGGACGAGGAAACAGAGACTCACAGCCCTCATCCAGAAGRATCGCGATTGCCCTGTCAGCCAGGCGGATTTAGAGGGACGAGACACTCCGCAGAGCGGCAGCGCCCGGGAAACACCGGGATCGAGGGGTTGGATGGAGTCCAGAGCGGCAGCCGCCGGCTKCGGGGCCGTGCCCGCCTGCCCCAGGGGCTCCGCGGGGCTCTCCCGCCCCGGCCCTCAGCGCAGGAGCTGGGGAGGGGGCGGCGGTGCCTTTCCCGCGGCCGCATCAAGATCCAGCGCCTCTCCCCACGTCCCACCCCCGTTCCATGCTCACCTCAGGCACCTCCCACCCTCCTCCCACAGCTCCCCGGGGGCAGCGGGCAGGATCCTAAGAGAAGCGGGCAGGGCCCCCAGCCCTTCCCTTGCCGCCCCGCCGGGGGTCTGTGGGCAGGGGCGGTGGGCATGGTCCTGACGGAGCCGCGCGACAGAGACCGGCAGCGGTTCCCAGCGCCGAGAGCGAACGGGAGCCTCTCCGCCTGTCCTCCCTCTCTATCCCGGCCCTCAAGCGCCCGGCGTAGGGCAGGCAGAGCCCGAGGGTGGGGAGGGGAATCAGCCCCGGGCGGCCCCGTCCCCAGCCCGTTCCCCCCTCACCTCCTCGCCAGCCCTCCATGTTGGGGGGGGGGTCGCGCTCGGGCCGCTCCGGCTCCGCCCCGGCCGGAAGAGGGCGGAGCGCAGAGCGCGGCCCCACCGCCCTGCCCCCCTTTCCCGCCGCTGCCGTGAGGGGCTCCCGGCGCGATGGGGCCGSGAAAGCGGGAACGGAGAGGAGGGCGGGTGAAATGGAGTGGGACGGAKTTAAAGCCTTTTCTCTTTGTTCTTTTAGAGCCCTGCGGTGCCTGGGGAAGGCGGGGGAAGCACGAGGCAGCTTCCTCCCCCGACACCTCAGCTGCAAAGCTGAAAGGAAGAACTGCGGAGAAATAGTCCAGGCACTTCTTGTTAAAAAAAAAAAAAAAAAGTTACACCGTTGTCACAGCTCCCTCCTCAAGAGGTGTTTCCTGATAATGTAGCTTTCACAGAATCACACAATCGTTTAGTTATAAGCAAACACCATCAGTGACTATGACACTTGAGTGCCACTCTCCAGGCTTTCTTTAAACACCACTCCCGCCCTGAGCAGTCCATCCCAATGCCCAATTACCTTTAATGTGAAGAAATTCCTCCCAATGTCCAACCCCAACCTCCCCTGTCACAGCTGAACAGAAACGAGCCCCACCCCGCCCCGGCTACAATCTAATTTCAGGTGCTTTTAGACGAGGTTCTCAAGTTCTCTTCGAACACCAGGTGATGCAACACAGCTCTTCTAATCCAGACTGGTATCCCTTGCTCTATTTTCTCTGCGGGGCTCTACTATGAAACTTTTTATTTACAAGGTAACACATAGTTGTAAGCAGTGAACTGTTGCACTGCCCGTGCTTTAGATAACCACACTCGCCTGCTGCACCTTGTTACTAAAACAACCTGCCAGTTTATACCCAGACAAATGTACGACATATAGATTAAAACAGYGCCACACAGAATGGAGATTGCCAGGATCTACATAAAAAAAATTATTTTAATAACATATAAATAAGCACATTTAACTCTTATATGCCCCAGGTAATACCACAAAACCATTTTACAGAAAAAAAAACTTCAGAAAAAAAATTAACCTACTCAAGAGGCCAGCACAAATGGGCTCCACCTTCACACTTTTGGGCAATATCAAAACCAGACAGGATTCCAGTACAATTACCATTTCACCAGTCTAGCTCTCGCTGGTCCAAAGTTATGTGGCTGAAGCCACAGATATACAGGCTAAAAGAGTACTAGACTTAATTAGTCAAGGAAAAATCTTTAGACTATGGAATATGCTTGTTGCTGAACCAGAGGCACAAACATTTGTGCTTTTCATTTTTTAAATCAAATGCTGATAATTCAATGATCTGCTTCCACATGTCTTGACTAACATTTTGCACCACACTCCAAACAGACTTGGTGGCAAATGAGCATTTTACTACAGTTTATTACAGTCCTCCAATCTTCAGAGACATCCCAGAGAGTCACTGCTTTGCCAGAAAAGCCAGTAAGAGACAAAATCAACTCAGAAAAACTTTGCCTTTCAAAATGGACTACGATGCCACTTCAACAGTGATGATTTCACATTTTCCAGTATCTTGATCTGTGCAAGTAACGTGTAAGGACCCATCCCTAGATAAAAAAAGAGGGTATATTTATGATTAACTCAACACAACAACTACTATATTACTGCATGTTAAACAATAAACAATAGTCTTCACACAGATGAAAGCAAGAAAGATCAGCATCGAAATATCCAAGGAAAAACTTCAACAATGCTTCAACACAGATAAAACTGGTTTTTGAAATTAAGTTTAATTTAGTGAGTGTTTATATATGCACTTCTTGCCCTTAAAGAAGGATCTTCTCTATATATGCTGGAATAGATCCAGGAACACATTTAAATATTGCAACTGAATTTATTTACTAAAGGTTTGTAAACAGAATATGTGGTAGTATTATTCAAAATATTCATTGTGAGAATTGAGCAATGGATTGATAAAAGTATGTCTTGTCTTAGCTTGACAACTTGACTTTTAAAGTGTAAGTAGTCTTTGAATTCCAAGCACCTCCTTCAACAAGGAAAACTTAATTTAATTTTCAAAATCCAAGAATTAAAAACCAATATTGAGTCCTACTTTAGTCAGGCACACAGTCACACAAAATATTTAGGCAGAAATACTAAACTTTCTCTCCCATTTTCACCTAAATATTACCTAAACTTCTTTCAAAAGAATGCTGTTTGTCTGCATGACAGAGCTGTACCTATAATCCCCAAGTTGTTTTCCTTATCAGTGCTAAATGTAAATCTCTGTATGACAAACAAGGCATTCTAGGTGAGGTCTATTAATAGGCATTAATACACCTGACAGCTAACATAAGAAAACGAACCATTTTGAACTTAAACACCAAGTACAATTTTTTTGTGGCACTGTTTCTCTGCTTAAAAACCCTGCCTCTGAAAGGACAGAACCACTGTAAATTCTACAATCCTTCATCACTAAAAAAGCCAAAATATTTTTCAGTTTTTCCCTAGAGTGTGGGTATTCAACAAAACTACCCAACCTACTTCCACAGGAAGTCTGAGACCCTGACTGCTCTCAAGCATGGTTAAACTGATCAACGGTTCAGATGTTGCTAAAAATAACACACAGTTGTATTAAGATTGCTTTCTTTAGGACACAAACAATGACAGCACCAAAGGTACTGCAGAAAACCCACATTTCYACTGAATTTACCCCTGCTAGGACTGTGCAGCCCCATGACCAATAAAATTGAAATTCTGAATATAAATTTCTCAATATAAAATTAAATACTCTGTAACAGCAGCAAAGATTGCTTGCCAGAAATGTGACATAGCAAGATAAACAGCAGAACAAGTATTTTGGTTACCTTTTCATAGTGAGAACAGTGAGTATATCATGTAGGCCRTCCTCCTTTTTATCTAAATCCTGGAGTACAATCTAGTAAAAAAAAAGATTATAATCAAGCTCTTGAAGTTCATGCACAGCAGTTCAAAGGAAGTGACAACAGGTAAGATGGGCAAATTAATCTATWTTAAGCTATTTGCACTATTGTTATTGTGGTTTGGTTCACAACCTACCACCAAGATAGCTGGGGGACCTATCCCCCCGCAGTGTCATTTACTTAGGATCCATACTGTAATTATTAGGTAAACATCCTTTCCCTATCCAATAAAAGATATTTGGGCAGAACTAAGGTGGAATAATATTCCTCTAAAATATTCTATCAATTTCAGACACATCTGCCCCTTCTCTGATGCTTTTCAAGGAAAGTGCATCATCACTGTTTCAAAAAAGCTGTGCTCTCTCTGTAGGTTGACTCCTAACCAACAACTTTAAATCCTCACTTGATAGAACCATTTAATCTTGCAACTGTGATTAAGTTGAGTATTTAATACAAGATCCTGTCAAATCCAGGAAGATCAAAAAGTAATCAACACACTAGCTATGTAATTTTCTCCATCAGTTTTATTTTTAAAACATTGGAGGATCTGTGCACTACTGGCATGACTGATAAAGATCTCACATCCCAGGTGATCTTACTGTAATAGTCAACTTACTTATACAATAACTCACTTACTRCAAGTGTCAAATCCTGTCAGCCCTTTAGTAATTCAAAAGGGAAACTTCACTTTCTTTACAAAATGCTTAAATATTATCCATGTACAGAAGAATTAATAAAGACCAATGCCGAAGAGATGCATGCTATTATAATTTTCTAACAAGTTTTGGTAGTGGTGGGAATGGTTTCCCTTTTTTTTTTTCCAGGTCCAACTGATTTTCAGGGAGCTGCTGGTAGAAGTGCACACGAATGTGTGTATACTCACCTCTGCAAATTTATCTTCTTCATTCATGGGACTTTTCCCCAATGACTCGTACAGCTCAAGGCACACAGAAGAAATATTTCCAGGAGCGTGCAGGGTRTGCTGCCTTCGAGCTGGCAGTGGTGTCCCTGATGGAAATAGCACGGTGAATTTGTCAGCCCCTGACTCATCTACTCCCTAAAAAAGAAAAAAAAAATGAAATTGAGTTCATGTCTTTAAGTGCTTCACTGAGCTGGAAGTGTTACAATGATGTTCTGCAAGAAAAGRAATCCAAGATTTGCTCCCTCTGTCACATTTACCATCACAGCAAGTGACACATCACAACAACCTGACATTCCTATAAATAGRAAGTCCAGCTATTACAGCATAGAAAAGATACAAATTATCTCTCCTCAAAATCAGTATTTTCTGTCAAGTTTTTTGTCAATAAACCTAAATGCTACTACCAAGTAGCATTTATCTATAGCATTATCTGTAAAAGTAATAATAAAACAATGCTGCTTCTCTAATATGAACCRTACATAATTAGTGCTATATATTCACTGCAGCAGTAAAATTTTCTAACATTCTAGTTTTAGTCTTACCTTAAGAAGAATATCTTTGGCAGAACACTCAATGAGTGCATCTTCTTCTAACAAGGTATTCTCTTTCCCTAGCAGAATTCCTGCCTCTATGGCTGCACCRATGGGAATAACCTCATCTGGAGGAATTGAATTCAGTAATTCCACRGTTGGGAAAATATCTTTGATCAGCTGCTGTAGCTTTGGGATTCGWGCAGACCCACCACAAAGAACAACCTAAAAAACATGCCAGAAGGATTTCAACTCTTTATGTCAGATAAAACAGACAGGTCACATCCTGCAGTACAGAAATGAAAACTGCTCTGGGGTATTTTATCTGCAGTTATTAAAACAAAAATTTATGTAGTCCTTGTTTTACTTGTGATACTTTTRCATTTGAAATTAAAGGAAATATGATGTCTCAGAAAAGTGTTCCTTACAGCCAGAAACAGCTATATAAAGTAACACTTTAAAAATTGAGAAATTSATCACAAAAAGACCATCAGGTTGAAAGGGACTTCCAGAGGTGATCTAGTCCAACCTCGTGGCCAGAGGAGGTACAGTTACAACAGGTTGCTCAGGATGCTTCCTTTACAGATATGTATTTCACAGCCTCTGCAGGTGCTTAGTTCAGCATCTGATTTYCCTCACACTACAAATTCCTTTCTTGGAATCTAAAATTTCCCCTTGTTGTAACTTGTGCTGCTTACCACTCACCCTTTCATCATGCACCGATAAGAAGGTTTTATCTGTAAGTCCAAGTCTTATTACAGTGTCTTTGTTGAAATCAGACATCTGAAAACAAAGCCAATTCCTAAATTTCCTTATGTAAAACATAAGCATAATTTACTACTCTTAAATGACTTATTTTTACATTTAAAGTGTTCAACTGCCCTCCATTCAAAGCATTAAAGCCTGAGAGCCTAAAAGGCCACCTAAAAACCACTGCCACCAGAAAACAAAAGCCATTTTTTGAACAGTGGCCTGGGATACTTCACTGTCTACCAGTGAAACTGATGTGACACAGCAAACACCAATTAATTTGAAATAGCTTAAATGTCACTGAAAGCACCAGGCAGCTTTAGCTGCAGACCTGGGGAGCCAATTCCACCACCAATGAATGCATTTCCCAGGTACAAAGGGGGCAAGATGAATTTCCTTACACCAAGGCAGGAGACATTTGAATTAAACTACTAATGTCAGCTGCCTTGCTCACCATCTTTACGATTAAAACACCCTCTGGTTTGGCATCTCATGAGGTATTTATGCCAACAAGGAGGAGCACGAACATCAAGTGGACACCAAACAATTTATTCAACTTTAAGTCAACGCCTGGCCTTTCTTCAGAGGTGTCAGCAAACCTCATCCAAAGTTCAGTGAAGGCAGAACAAAGTCAAGAGACTGAACTTAAGGAAGGTACTCCTTAGCTTGAATTTGGGCAGTCACACAAACACATAAAATGGAGGCAAATCCTCCCCTATTCAATATGTAGCAGTAAAAATACACAGCTTATTATACTCTACCTTATACTAAACTTTAAATAACTAATGAAAGCAAATATRGAAGTCCTAAAGATCTTGAGTGCATAGACTGTTGGATCCCAATTCAAAATCCTTAAACATACAATGAAAATCTCAGACTGCAAGGAAAACAGACCCCTAAGTATTTTCTTGTGGAATTATGAAGCACTGTACAGACAAATGATTTCTATCTTTACCTTATTAATGTCATCTGCTGTAAATCCAACYTGCTGCAAGAGCTTTTTAATTGCTTCTACACATTTACTAAAAAGTGAAGAACAGATAAGTTCAAACCTGGCCCTAGAAGAGAAAAGCGAAATACACTCAAAAAGGGTCATTTCATCCATTACAGGCAAACAGCTGAAATKGAACTTTTAGAATATACTTTAGTTCTCCAGCTGGTATGAAGCGATTTAAAAAAAATTAATCTTTTCCCATTGTTAATCTTCAAGTGATTTTGTTGTTGTGGAAGTATTTGTGTATAAATTTCATCACTGACACCTACATGGAACACACATTCATTCTGCTTCTATGTACTTTAGAGGAAAAAAAAACCAGTATTGTTGTCTTGACAACACCCGGTATTGCTGTCTTGACTCATGTGAAAAAATAAACAAAAATCCTGGAACTGCTTCATCTTTAAGATGGATACAAAGGCTCAAATATTTTTTAGAGACAAATYAAGGTGCGTTATGATTTGCAGACAGGAAGTAGTTTAAGCAAATTAAGAGACAAACTTGAGCTTGCTTTTGTCTCTTTCAASCCTGCAGAGGAAGTTCTRCTCTGCACGAATACAATGAATCCAWGTCTGCAACACTTTATCCACAKGATTGGCATCCCCATCCAACAKTGAGCCGACCCACGGTACACAGTATCCCCTCTCACATTTGCAAACATGCTGTGTCTTATTTTAGACTGCTGGAGCTCTAAACCGGGAAAGTCTGTTTCATTTTGCTAAAGCTGCTGCTGCCTGGAAGAGCAATCAAAGTGAGCTAAAACTCTCAGTAAGAGACCATCCCAAGGGAAAAGAGACTGAGTAGGACACAGCACTATGAACAAAAAGACAGAAGACATCCTTCTACCCCAGCTGTCACTGAGGCAACATCAAGATTCCCAGGACCCCTACCATTCTGGATCTTATTTAAAGAGTCCACAAGCCATCTTTTCTTTAAGGAAAGTATAGCAACAAAAACAATAAAGGGGAGGAAACAGCCACCTTGATTCATTATGGTATTTACTCTCCTCCCATCAACAGCCAGACCCCAAAGATGGGATCTCCTTGTGCCTTTTTGTACTTTACCTTCTAACCATTGGGGCAACACTGTTAGTGCAACTGCCCTGACCACTACAGATTGCAGCACAAGGCAACAATCAATATGGAACAGCAAATCTGCCTTCAATCTTCTTTTCTTCTCCAAAATAAACACCACCAGAAACCAAAGCTTAATTGAACATCCATAATACCACCTAGAAAGATTTGAGTAGCTTCAAGATCTGCCTTACCTGGACACATTGCAATCAAAATCTAATCCATCATACAATGAATCTACAAAACAGTTTGCACTTCCCAGGGTYGATAAAGAGTGTTTTGCAATATCAGCACTGTTCATTAACTTCATCATGGCTCTGGGATTTCCTCTAATATCATGCTTACAAGACCTGTATTCATAAAAAAAAAAGATAGAAGTTTATAGAGGGGGGACTTTGCCTGATAACTCCTTCTGAAAGGAAAAACAAGGTAGGGATTTTGAACTTCTTTTTATAAACATTTTAGTATTAACTACAGTGTCACTACTGAAAGTTTGCACACATCACTTGAGACACAGCAGAGTTCATAGCTGAGCCCTTATAGTTCAACACCAATTTCAGGCAACATCCACACAAACCCCAGAATTTCCCAGTCTTCCTTCTTGGCCYCAAACAACTGATTGTTCCTTCAACATGATCTTTACTTGAACCATTTTACTCACAGACAGTCTGCTAGATTTATTTTTTTTTAAGCAAGCACTAGATAATGAATTTCCTGTCCTAACAGGAACATGCTTGGAATTCAAATCTTACCTCTGAAATTCAGAAGCTAAGTGTTGCGCTAGAGCTTCTGTGAAGCAAACTCCACCAATGCTGTCATCTGTGTTTGTGGCAAGCACACGATATATTCCACTGTTGACTTCTATGACTGTGATAGAAAGTGACGTTCCACCAAGTTTGTAAACCAGCACATTGCTGCCACATTAAAAAAAATATTGGAAGCAGCATCAGTAAACCATCAAAAGGTATGTTAATTTTGACAYGCTGTCTATAAAGACACTAAAAATACCAACAAATAATATACTGCAGATTTTAGTCAGGCAAGAAGTATTTGAGAACAGTAAAAAACACCAAGAGCAACAACGTAGTTCACACTGATTTAACTATTTTCAAAGTCTTGTGAATAATCTGAATATTCATAAACACAACCAAATGCACTTACTGAACGCAGGAGCTCTGCTTTAGTTCTTCCAGCATGTGTAAAATGATCCCATCTCCCACAATTAAAAACAGTTATGCCAAAATATGTTTAAAATGAATGCATTTTTCTTCAAGCTAACCAGCTCATAAAAGAGAAAATCACAAACTGGGGACAAATCTTTAGAGACAATTCTCAAAATATAAAAACCAAAACAAAGGCATTTAAAGCACTACCAAATTACAACTTCCAAATGCTTATTCATTTATTGAGAGAAAAAAAGGCAAAACAAACCTCATGCTAATGTAACACAGCATTCCTTCATTTAAGATTCCTCAGGATTTAAATCCAAGAACTTGAAAAGAAGTAAAATATTACGATTTTACCTTTTCCCAGTGGGTGAATCTTGGCCAATTCCATAAGCGAGGAGAGCTGCAGATGGTTCATGAATTAATCTCATAACATTGAACCCAGCAGCTGCAGCTGCTTCCCTGCAATGAGCCATAACAACATTTCATTTTACTTTAATGATTTCACCATAGTCACACACTATTAAGATTTCACCTGAACTATATGTGCCACCTAATCAGACCTTCTTTACTGCATGGTATTAACAAAGTTGAGTGACTGGAAAAGTAAAGTACGAAGAAATCCAGTTACTACTGTATTTTTCAAGTAATAGGACTGTTGTGTGCTCATTGTCAAAGAAAACACAGGTCTGTCAATTTATATTGCCCGTGAAAACTGGAAAACATCCCTCCACTACAAGACTGAAAACTCCACCCTAAATCAAACTTAGTAACTTATGTTCAGGTGTGGTATTAAAAACTGTCAATACGTTATTTCAACAGGCAACCAGGAACACTGATTTATTTCATAATGAACTCACTGTGCCTCACTTGTAACATTTTACTTAGCTGTTTTCTTGAAAGCTCAGTGACCCTGGGAATACCCCACAACTTGTTTCCTCCACTTTGAAGTTTTACCAGAGCAGCAGAATGCTTCACTATAGACACAGCAAATCCCCAGTTAACTGTTTTCTGACCATTTAGGCAGGCTTTAGTTATTTAGTTACAGTTAAACATAAGGGCTTCTACATATCAGGAAGCAGAAACAGATGCTGCCATTTATGCTCAATTTTAAGTACATTTATGTTTTCATATGGAGGAACTCTTCCAGAAAACATGTTTCCAAACAGAATTTCCAAGTAGAAATTGGGTATGTATTCCATMGCTGTACTCTGACAAAACAGACCTCAGTAGGTCACGTAGCATCACTTAGTTTTGGGGAGTATGAAGGACAGGGAGAGGAAATTATGGAGGAAGGTCAGAATTTGCATTTCAAAGGAGTCACTGAAAATCCTAATCTGAAATGAGGTTCTAGCCTACATTAAATTGAAATTTCCCTCACGTTAGTGATTCAAAATTTCCTTTTGGTTATGTCAGTGAAYTCCATTTAAAGTTTCTCAACTCAGGATTTAATTTCTTGCTTTCATGTTTTCCCAGCTCAAAAAAAAATCCCAAAATCTTGACTGACAGTCACAAGCTGAAGTCCAGCAACAGAATTTCCACTGCTGATCTTCCAGCCCTTCTGCTTTAGGCACATAAAATAACATAAAAACCTTAATGCTCTTACCCAAGGGCATTTTTCTGATTCTCTCCAAAATCAAACGGTACAGTGACAACAACATCGTTTACATCTGAACCCAATGCAGACTGAGCAGTCTCTGTTTATAAACACAGGCAGAGCATGTTGAGTAAAAGAAAAAAAAAAGAAATCTTAAAAATACAAGGACAGCTTAAAAAGCTAAAACATACTACAAATTTAATTATTATATACCTTTCATTTTACTAAAAATTAGTTTTGCCACATCTTCTGGGTTAATGAGCTTGTTATCTATTTCATACTGAAGTTTTCCATTCTTCTCAATTATCTGTAAGCAAAACCAACACACCTTTGTTAGACAGTAATTTCATTAATAACAAAACCTAAYTTAGGTTCTGTTTCAAGTAAAAAGCACTGGACCGTGTAGGTATCCTCTGCATTAGTACTCTACTACAAGGGAATAAATGCTTTCAAGATGCTTATCAAAGATCTGCAGCATGACCAACTTTTAAGTTTTCCTTAGTACAAAAGCAATATTTAGAACAAAACCATGCCAGGTTTCTTCTATAAGAAAAAACCCTAACTATTTAAAAAAATCACATCAATATGAAGAGACAAAACTCAGAGAAAAACTTGCTCCTTTATTACAAATGTATTTTTCAGGACAATTTCTCCTGTTTTGCAAAATTTTCTAGCAACAAGCACAATACTATACAAATTAAATACTGACATTAAATCAAGTAGTAAACATTTTTATCACAAGGTGATGTAACCTGAGCATCTTCTACCAGCACTAAAAAACCAATAATGCTACTACACAAATATATTAAAATTCATCCYTTTGGAGAACAGCCAAGAGACAAAAATTCTTCTGTTAGAACTATATTATGCTGTCAGATATCAGAACATGGCTATTTACTGGATAAAAACAGAAACATTCCACATAGCAGCAAAGGGACCTCATATGATGAGAGCTGATCACTACAGAACACAGATATAGTGTGGCACAAACAATGACAAGAAAATCATAAAATGATACAAATTATCATACTCACAGAGCATTTGCTTTCTGCAATATATTTCTTTGCCTGTGGGTCACCAGGGCTGTCCAGAAAARTTCAAAAGAACAAAATAAATCACCTGTTCAAGGGTAATTGCAAAATTCATCTTGCTCATATTCCTTATAAGATCTCCAACACATCAAGGCTATACTTGAACCAAAAATTCCTGCTTCCACTCTACAGACATATTCATAAAATAGAAGGAAACCCAACAGTTCTGACTGCTGGCATCATTCACTTTTCTTTCCCCAAACTTAGGATAGAAAAAATACCTACTAGTTAGGGAAAAGGGAAAACAAAACCCAACACATTGTTTTAACCTGCTATMCCCCATTACCATTAYAAAAGATTTAAGTCAAGTTCTGCATCTGAAAAATGCTGAGAAATAAATCACAATGGACAACATCTTGTCATCTCCTGTCAATGAAAGGGCCATAGCACACAGCTGGGTCATCACTAAAGAGCTTTGYCACATCTCTGATGGTAAATCCAACCCAAGAGGTTTAGTTTTAGTGTCACTGTAATTGCCAGTGCAAATTATCACAGCTCCACTAACAGAGGAATCACAACAGGCACTAGTCAATAGTTTCACTATTGCAATAAAAGTAAGACAAAGTTTCATTCAAACAAAACCACAGTGGATTTAACACACGGGAAAGAACCAGATAACAAAACATTTTAGATAAGAAATTTAAGCATACATGAAAACTTTTGACCAAATTTCACAATTAGATTTTCACAATCAAACTCAGACATAAAATACTAGTTTTCTACTTTTCAGTTTTCAGGAGCATCTCTTTGCTGCTGGAATGAAATGTAGACTAAGAAGTTCCTAATAGCAACCCAATCGAGTGTARAGTGTCCCTGCCTATGGCARGRGTGTRACAAAAWGATAATTRAAGTCMCTTCCAAACCAAAAGACTCTATGATAACAGAATATTTTTTAAAAGACATTATACCCTCCTGTCAGCTCCAGGGTAACGTAACTACTTCCACACTAAGTTAAAATGCCTTCAGTTGAACTCAAGTGCTGACCAGCTTTAATAGGGAAAATAAAACTTTTCACCGCCCCTTTCACGCCTGTTCTCTTACCTTCGCCCAAGGATTTGCTTTACTTTCACTACAGTGTTTGAAATATTTCTTATTCTACTTTGCTTCGCAGCTAGGCCAACAACCTGAATGAAAAATAAAGGGGGGGAAAAAAAAAAGTGAGTAGCAAACAGACAAACAGAGCCCTTTCTTTCCTTCTCCCTACAGGACCCCGCGGAGGGGCAGCCTCACCTCCTCGCTCTCCGAGAACGCCACCACCGCGGGTGTSACCCTGTCCCCGGCGTCGTTGGCGACCACGTCGGCGCGGCCATCCTGGAGGAAGAGACAGAGAGAGGCAGACCCGTGAGCCGCCCCTCGGGGCTTCACCGCCGAGGGGGCAGCTCGGAGCAGCAGAGAACCCCGGAGCGAGAGCCCCTGGCAGCCGCGGAGCCCTCACCTTGTASACGGCGGCGCAGGCACAGGTGGCGCCCAGGTGGACCCCGATGGCCGCCATCGCTCCCTCCCTCCCTCCCGCCCCGACGTGCCCCGCGCGCGCCCGCTCCCAGCCAATCCCGCGCCGCGCTGCGCCGTCACCGGCGGAGCAGCCAATGAGAAAAAGCGGAGGGAGAGGCGTCATCGCGCATAGCAACGGGGGCAGACTCCGCGTGCCAGGCGCGGGGTTTTGGCGGGAAGCGGCGCTGAGGGGAACCGGGGCCGTGAGGGATTGTTTAACCCGGGACACCCGGGCCGGGAGAAAATAGAGGGTAAAGAGCGGAAATTAGAWAACAGGGAAATTAAAATAGAAAATCGAGATTAAAGTGGAGAAAGCAGCAGCTGTGCCKGTGGTGTATGTTCGTGGCGCCTCTCGCGGTTCAGTTGCTGGCMGTGAAGCGCATGGAGGCATTTTAAGTCGCGGAATCACAGAATCGATTAGGTTGGAAAAGATCGCTGCAATCATCGAGTCCAACCTGTGACTAAACACCACCCTGCCAACCAGACCATGGCACTAAATGCCGCATCCAGCCTTTCCTTAAACAACTGCAGGGACGGTGACGGCACCACCTCCCTTGGCAGCCTCTTCTAATGTCTAATCCTTTCTGTGAAGAAATTCCTCCTAATGCCCAACCTTTCTGTATTGCAGAAATTTCTTTACATCTAGTGCTGTAGGTTGAGTTGAAGCGCTGGTTTGGCATCATCTAAGGCATGTCCAATGTCTGAAAGCCAATCTCTGTGTCGTTATGCTGCACTKCATGGAGAAATCCATCCTCAATGCCACAAGAAAGGGAAGAAAAAAAATATCTCTAATGATTCCTGGGGAAATCAGCAACATTCACACAGAATTTCATCCTGGCCCAAGCTGTTGTGCCAAAAGCTCCTCAGAGTTCGTGTGGCCCCGCAAAGGGACTGCACAGTTATCACAGGACAGGCCACCTCATGTTTGCAACCTCACACTGTGCAGGTGACAGCAGTTGWGTAAGTTTGGGTGCTCATTTGCATCTCATTTCCATAGGGAGACTAAGTGCTCCTCTTGGCCATCTCACTGGATCATTATGAAGCGAAGAATGTCCTTATCCTGCTTTAGACATGGACCAGAACCATAAAGGAATGGACCAGGATCACTCAGAAGTGAAAAGTGTCACTTGAAATTGCAAGAAGATTTTGTCTCCCAAAACAGATCCCAAGTTCCTAAGCCATGGGAAACTCTTCCTTTGGGTACCTGAACTTGCTGAATGTGACCAAAGGCTGGAGCTCAGATGCCAGCAGTCTGTGCTTGGGAGATGATGGCAGTGTGACAAAAGCAAAGCTTATACAACTGGAAACAGTACCTTTGAAGGATGACCAAAATCTCGTTTTCCTCTTCTCACGTAAAGGGAGGAATGAAAAGAGAAAAAGGGCATCAGCGAACAGAAGAGACCTCTGGAGACTGGAAAAAGGTATTGTAGAAGAAAGGGTTGATAAAAGTGATGTTTTTTTGCCAAGGAAAAGGTGCAGATTGTCTGGGAAGAAACATGGAAAATGAGAGATTAAAGAAGAATGGAAACCCCAGTACATAAACCAAGAATATTTTTCCTGTGCTTTCCCCAAATCCTAATGCCAGCTGCACTATTYATGACAATATACTGGTGTTTAGAACCCAAACCAAAATGTGTAATCTGTGCATTAAAAAATGCTTGTGGCCACACTGGTAACAACTCCTGCACAGCTAAGCACATCCCCAGTTATTTTCCAGTTGTTGTTATGCCATGGACATGTCCATATGGACACATGGAGCTTATCACATGATAAGAAGTTCTGCTTATCTTAACTAAAGCGGTTAATATTCCTGCCAGATGTAAGCAAAGCTGAGTGGTAGTCGGCAAAAAATGCCTTGGCAGAGGTTTGTGATGGCAAGTGGTGTTTGCTGAGGAGTGAAAAGCCCTTGTCTGCCTGTGTCCTTCCTACTGTTTGGGGAATTGTCCTTATCTAATGGGAAGTTTAGAGCCTTCACTGAACCTGAGTGAGCTGATAAATCGGGCAATAACCTACCTCTAAATAAAAGTGTAAGCAGCAGCCTGGATTCAGAATGCAAGGGAATTTGATCTTGCACACCTCTGTAAGAGCTCTTTTTCTGACCCAGGAAGAGGAGAAACATCCAGTCCCAGTCTGACTGGAGTCCTGCACATCTCCAGGCMCCTACATCCAACAAAGAAGCCCACAATGAATCAAACTCAGCTCAGTATGAGGTACTCTGCTGAAACATCTTAGTATTATTTCCCAGTTGACAAAGGTGTGGCCCAAACCTTCACAGTGTCAGAGCTGTCCCTTCTCCTCAGGGCTGTGGCACATCTCAGCCATCCAAAATCCAGGGTATTATATCCTTATATATAATACGAGCTCTCTTTCAGTTTAAAACTAGCTCCTTTTCCAACAGGCTCTGCTAAAAATTCTGTCCCCATATTTCTCACAGTCTGCTTTTAATMCTGAAATGCCTTCAAAAGTAGAAACAAGTGTTTCTATTGAACAAAGATTGTTTTGCAGCTGGTAAATAGTATATACTCTAAAATGTCCCTTGGGGTAAGGAAAGAGGGATGAGAGAATTTCTTTTAATTATCTTGTATGTGTTCTGACTTAATTCTCAGGAAATTAAGCTCCTAGGAGACTAGAGATGGCAGCTGCAAGAGTGTGGCCTGAGATCATCTCGGGCCTGGGGATGTGAACAGAACGAGTGCAGTGGCCAGGATTCTCAGAAGAACTTTGGGAGACATGCTCTGCAAGACCTGGACAGGAATCCATGTGCAGCACTTCACCCCAACTTTGGAAACAGCTCCTTCCCCAAGACAGAGGTGTAAGACTCARCAGTTTTACTGGAGGTACTGTCACCTCTGTTAGAAAAATTCCATCTCCCTCAMTTTGCATAGAAAGAGGCTTTTGAAGCTCATTGTCTAAACCCCTCAAAGTGATTACACCATTATGCAGTGCTTGTTTGGGGCACACATGGTGTAGGGGGTGTCTGTCTGTGTATCACCCCCAAAGCTGCTGGGCTTTGGTGGAGTCTGTAGCTGTTTCTGGCTTTGCTCTAACACTTGCCACCCATTACAGAAGTCACTTGATAAAGTCACTTTCAGCATCCTCCTTGCTTTGTAGCCACAGCATGCAAATCATAGAGAAAGAAGCAAGATCAGTTAGTGGACCAGRTAATCAAATACTTGTCTTCATTCTTAATGAGTGGAACAAAATATTTTTATGGGTCGAAGGTCAGGGCTGATCACTGTGGAGTCTTCGTTCAGCTGACCAAAAAAGAAAACGTAGAAAGATTGGCAAGCAAACCCGTTGTAAAGCTGCCTGCAGTGCCTGTAGATGGCAGAATTGCAGCATGGAACTGCAGTGCTACAATTTACCTGCAGCATTCTGTTTGGCGGCTCGGTAGGTTTGCATCAATAAGGTTGATGCCAGATTAATTTTCTTTTACTCACACCAGAATGCTTATTAGAGAGTACCCCAAGAAAGGTTTGTATTTTAGACAACATAAAGCATATTAAAGGTCTCTGATTTCGATTGTAATTCAAGAATGGTAGTTTTCTTTCTTTTCTTGAAAAGCCTTGGAGTGCTTTGAAAATAAACCAYCCCTTTTTGCATTCCACATCACAAACTTGAGTCACAAAGTAGGAAAAGTTTGTTTTTCCTACAACGTGAAACAACCAAACTGCCGGCCTGTACCTGAGGCATTGATCAGTGCTCCTTCACCCACATTGAAGCATCCCAAGGGAATCTGCCAATGACTCCACAGAAAACAATGTTGTCCTGAAAATAGGAAGCTCTTTCAAGTCACTCCAGTACATTTCTTCTCTGCTGCCACTCAGCCAACTGTGAATTATTGTTGACAGGAGTAAGGAGGCACTGAAGGCCAATTAAACATGGTAAACACATTGCATAGCTAGAACAGAGAAGAACTGACACAAGTCACCTTTGGTAAGGTTTTGTTGAAACTTGGCTATTAGGAAATCAAATTTGTATAAATTACCATAGAGTAAATATAAGCACATGCCACAGATAATTGCATGCACACGGTGTTAGTAAAAGAAAAAATATTTATAATCTCATTGCTATTGGGGGAATTGCTGTTGACTCTGTTGGGCAGTATCATCTCTGGGCACATCTGTGATGGTCAAAGCYGGCTAAACAACTTTATTAGTCTTGTCAAGCCTGAGAACTTTTAAAGATACAGACCACTTTTTATTTTCTCCCCCCAGGAAAAGTGCCCATCTGCATATTTTTGGCCTTTTTCTTCTCTGTGTTCTAGTTTTTCCAACTCTTAAATGATGTCAAGTTCACTCTACAGGAATGTTAAAAGGTTTTAATAATAGATARGAAGTCTGCTGAGATCCTTGGCCAGAAGATGCTCTGTAATGCAAAATGTTATGGTTAATAATGCAGATCTAAGTTGTGACATGAGTTACAAAGGCTGCCGTAAGACAAGCTCAGAGCTTTCCAAGCAAACTTCATGGTAAAATATGCCTGAAATTCACTTTTGTGCTCTGAGTGGAAAACCTTATGTTCATTGAGCACGGCCATGACCTTCATACAATACAGGGCAAAGTGACTACRAAAGGATGAGAGGAAATGGCTTCAAGTTGTGTTAGGGAAGATTTAGATTAGAATTAAATATTAGGAACAAATTCTTTGCTGGAAGGGAGCACAGRCATTGGAATCACCATCTCTRGAACTGTTCAAAAGGCATGTGGATGTGGCACTTGGGRTCATGGTGAKCACCCCAGTGGTTCTGGGGTAAGGGTTGGACTCAGTGTTTAGAGGCCTTTTCCAACCTGAACAATTCTATGATTCCATGAAAACSGAGTGGTGTTTCAACCAGCAGTTTAAGAAGAGATGACTACCACAACAGGTTGTGATCAGCATCAGATTAGCTAGTGAAAARTGTCTGAATTTTAGGCAAAGAACAGATTTAGGTATGAGGGTGCCACCTTGAAACAATCAGTTCATTCTGTGCACTGTCCGAGATTTACTATGGGATCTTGTGGAAGCCATTTAATTTTGCTGTTCCTTGAATTCTTAGTTTTTTCAAACTAACAAACAAACAGGAGTAGCATTTTCCCTTCCTCCCAAGGGTGTTTTGAGGATAACCACATTAATTAGTTGTCTGCTTAGAGGTGAGTGTAATAGGATGGAGTAGCTAGAACACAGCTCTTCCTTATCTCTGCTGACCACTCCTGGTCAGTATCATGTCAACTAAATTGATTTTTGCAGAAGGTGATTAAACACAATTAAATGTCCATGTTAAAACCTACACTAAGATTAGCTTTGTTGAACTGAGATCAAAGTGGTGATAGATTTTGAGCTCCTTTTATTAAAAAAAAAAAAAGTGTTAATAGGATTCATGCAGAGCTGACAGAACTACTTCCTTTCCCACAATCCCTCTTATCTATAAAGCTCAAAGATGAAATTACAGTTCTTCTTTAAACTACACAGCAATCATTTTTTTAAGTGTTAATGATCCCTGTCTTTAGCTAACTTGTTAATATTCTTTTGTTAATAGAAACTGTTCAGCTTAAGGTTTTTATTTTCTTGTTGTATGTAAAGTATTTTTTTGACAGATTTTAMAATTCACTTTGAGAATTTCAGTTTTTGCTGTGGACATCATAGCTGGTCAGCAGCTGGGGATGCAAAGGAAAAGAATGACATCTGGAACCATTCTCCTTTGTTTTAAGTTCTGAGAAAGTCCTAGTTAAATGACAGAATTTGTGTTCACTAAAAATCTCTGTCCATCTGTACTCAYGGGCATTAATTCAAATCCAGTAATGACAATAATAATGATAATTATGAATAACAAAGGACAGTCCTGTGGCCTGTGAGAAGCAAATTTGGAGGATCTGTGCTTAATTTTTAGCATATATGGCYGTGTGTTGTTGCACAGCCATTGAAATCAGTGGGACTCTTTCCAGCAGCTTCCCTGGTCATTGGCTGGGGCCCTAAACTGCCTGTTACAGCAGGAGAAAATTAACAGAGCTGTTGGCAGCTCATCACTGATGACTGAATAGATACACTGAAATTCCCTTCCACCTTTACAGAGGAAGCCTGGAAAGGCCAAGGGTGCAGAGGAGGGAGCTGCTGGGTTGATGAACAAAGAGCTGCACTTTTCTTCCTTAGCGACAGCTTCAGGGCTTCTGAGGAATTTCAGACACCGGATAATTTTACTGTATGATTCTCTGGTTTTAATGACCTGGACCCAGAGAGCTGCCTCTGAAATAACAGCTGTAGTTTTCTGTGGAAAACTACATGTTTTTATGGAGAAAAACCACTTCTCATTCAGTGCAGACCTGGAGCCCAGGCAGTTGGGACACATTACATCGACTGATCCTGCCTCCTGATCCACAGGAGGGCTGTGCAATCAGGCAGTTTGTTGTAAAATCTCTCCATGYTCTGATGTTAATCAGTCATGCTGCAGGGACTCCTCACTTTGGAAGCTGGAGTGGAATGCCTGAAGAGCTATTGTAGGAGACACTGCTTTCTGGAAGCTCACAAGGGACAAATCCCACTGCACCGAGAAGGAGCTTTAGGCCAACTTCAGCAGACACATCTGCAGCACCAATCAATTGCATGGGTCTACTCATTGAAGAAAGATGTATGCTGAATTTTTAGGTCYGGATTTTCCCAGGTTACCTTTTGGGGATTTTCCTGACCTCTTCTCACACCCAGAGGTTATTCCTCTGAGTTTTGTTCAACCACAGAGCAAAAAGACAAAAGCTGCTTGAAGAAATAACAGTGAAACCAAGAGGAATTTCCTGGGGGGATAGAGAAACAAAGAGTCAGTCTGGCCAGGAGATAAGCAGAGGTTTTGGTGGATCACCCTCCTCCCCTGTGCTGAAGAGTGCTTATCCACCACAGGTCCTGGTGGGACTGGATGGGTAGAGCTGGGAGAGCCTCATTCTTGATTTAGAACCAGAGGTGGTCTCTTTGCCTTCTCTGTGCTGTACAAGCTGGTAGGAAACCTCTGCTGCTTTCATGGGATGCATTCTATCATGAAGAGGAGAGCTTCYTTGCTGTATCACATTACTCTTTAATTCATTTAATTGTATATTCATTATGTTTTCTCATGTGACAGACACAATCCAAGGCTTACCTTCAGGATTTATTATAGGTGCAAAAATTAAATAAATCGTTGCCAAATAGTAACAACATCATTCAATATCTCCTTGAAAATCCATTATTTGCATATTTACAACATCCTTTAGGAGCAGTTCTGGCACTTTGCTTTGCCATGTGTTTTTCCCCATGGAAGAGGGAGTCCATGGTAGAGGCTTGTGGCAGTCAACCTCCCTGGCATGACTGCGGGTTTGTACTTCTGTGGGTTTCTAAAAGAGTGCAAGCATTCCCAGCTTTGCAGCATCCGCTACCAAGGGTCTGTGAAAAATATAATTTGGCAGATATTCATGCTGGTGAGTTCAGATAAGGTAGATTGAGGTTTTAAAGCAAATTGCTGAGTTTTTCCTGCTGCAGCCTTCCTGCAGACTGTTTCTGTTCTTCAGCCTTTCTRAACCCAGGCAGAAAGGGAAATAAATAGTTCTGTAGTGCCTCCCTCCCTTTTCTCATCTACTYACAGTTTAGGCCAGGAAAAATAAAGAGCCTGGGGCTTACACTGTCCTGCTGGCCAGAGCAGCCTTTGTTGGAGGCCTCTCTGGATGACTCATGGAWGTGGATGGGCACTTTCCCAGCTCTGCAGTGAAGGAGGAACAATGCTGACTCCTTCAGAGAGAGGTTGCTGTTCAAGTTGAACAGCTGTTAACAAAGACTGCYGAGTTTTAAATAACCCAAATAAATGAAGTCTCTACTCCCTCTTCTTGCTTTTTCTGTACATCAAAAACCTGCTTTCCTCTCACCCAGACAGTTGTCCATGGCAGACAAAAACTGAATACAGGGCATGAAGAGCCAGTCCTGTGGACTGAATGAAACCTCATTTCCAGTGGCTTAATGACTTTTGGATCTGCTGCTTTTTTCTTAATAAAGTGCAGGAGTTGGCATGAACTTTTCTCATGGCTGGGCACTTCTCAGRCTCATTCTCCTGTGTGATTTTTCTGATATCTACTGAGACTTATTCTAAAGCCTTCCCCTCTTGGGGAAAGAAATGAGAGGGAGGAGCTGGTGCCATCCCCTCTAGAGAGATGTCATGGACTGGTAAAACCCTCGTCCTTGGCTTTGAATACTTGGAGCTGCAGACAGATTGGTGGAGCATACAGGACTGCAAGCCCATTTCATCTGGGAAGCAACAACTGATCTCCCTGGCTGTGCTGCCCTCTGTTACAGCGACTRCTCCACAGCTTTGGCATAAACTGAGTGAATTATTTGCCTCTCTGTAGCACAGACTAGTTAAGGACAATGTGAAAACTCACATGCTCTCTAAAGCATCTCTCACATTCCTTCCTCTTGCAAAAAGGAAACTGGACTTAAAACACATGGAGCTCTCCAGGAGGATGRGAGATGCTGGACGCTGCACATATTGACAGCAGGGTCTGTATGGAGAAAGCAGAGCTTATTCTGAAGAGTCTGTGTGGAAAGCCCAGTTCACACCCTGAGCTGGCTTTAATTGGTATTAATCCCATATTAATCACAAATGCTGTTTTAAAGGGATGATTGGATTTTTATTAGGAGTTGCTTTTGTAGCACCGCAGCAGTGCAAGGCATTTGTCAAACACCTTCAGAAAAGATTTCTAACAGACATACAATCATTCATTATTTATCATGCAATAGGTGAGCAGGGGTCCCAGTATGCCAAGACCTATACATAACACACACATGAACACACACATACAGAGGAGCTGTTTTTCTACATTATTCTCTGAGGAAATGGTGTAAATAGAGCCACAGACAGAATCCATAAATAAATAAAAGGGCTCTGYCCTGTTACCAGTGGAGTCAAGGGTCTCTCACTGATGACACTGAGAGCAGAACCAGCCATGGGGTATTCCTGGAGYACATGGTATTGTGGAATAGAGATAGAGAAGGAGGGAAGTGCCAAAATGCAGTGGGGGTGAACTCATGTGCCCTGGTCCAGCTGCCTGAAGCACAAGGTCCAGGTCTGAACTAGTTCATATTTGGCACAAAAGGGCATCTGCAGACACGCTTTCATCAATTTTTGGACCCCTGGCAAGTCCCTCACATGCAGAGTTCTCKCCTGCAAACACAGCCTGGCACATACAGATCCTACTCTGTGTTCTCTATTGCTTTTCCTCTCTTTGAACACAGGTAGGCAAGTGAGCAGCAATACACATAGAAATTGCAACAATTAGTCAGAAAACGCTAACCAAAACTAACCAGCCTAAAGCCTGTGTTGCTAGGAAACAATCTGCCTCTTACTATGCATCATTGCTATTTGCATGCATCCACTCTTCTGATTTTCTTATTAATATTCCTTGCCTCAGACACTCTAAGAAATTTCCACTACCAGCTGGCAGAGAATCCAGTCCTCTCCAGGTCCCCCAATGATTTAATTTAACCTCAGATTGCTGATGCAAGTGGCTTCAGTTACTTCATTTTAGTCTGGCAGGAAAATGACAGAATTCACATGCCCACATGTGCATGGGCATATGAAAACAGGGACAGATGAGCTTTGCAGCACACAGTGGTATGTGCTGCCTTCTGCTTTTCCAGCCTCTCCTCGAGGTTTTTTACTTTCAGTGTTGCTGTTGACTCTTACATGCCTTAAGGAACTAACCTGCCTGCTTGTGATTGTCCAACCACATCCAGAGGRAAACTCAGGCAAAAATAATTAATCCTGCTAAAATTATTTTTCTTAGGACAAGTACCTTAACCTGCTTTTTTATGTCAGTTCGAGGGAGCTCTCGATTTACTATATCAGAATTTAAGTCAATGTAGGTAAATCAATACCCAGCTGCAGTGGAGATTAAGTTCACCATTGATTTTAAGTGTGCGTGACACCGGTAGAGTTTGCCGTTTACAAGCACAGGATTTATTGATGTGAGGCAGCTTTAAATCTCTCTGGCCATGTTACACCAGCTCTGCTAAGATTTAGGCTGGAGGGGGATTTCCAGTGGTGCATTCCCAGTCTGCTGATGGTTGCTGATAGTGAAGGTCCCCTGATAAAACATTGCTTCCCAAYGCAGTTCTATCAGAAAATTGAAGTCTAGCAAAAATCACGGCTTTTGATTTTTTTTTTTTTTCAGTGTGTTTTCAGGTGAGTTCATTTAAAGCATGTCATGATGCTGCCAGGATTAGGAAGGGGCTCTGCCTGCAGTGCCAGCATCAGCCTGAAGTGCTCCACAGGGCAAGGACAGCACACACCAGCAGAAGTCGCCGTCAGAGCACTCGCTGCTGACACTGAGCAGCAGCAGCCAGCAATCACATTACCTTATCATCTCATATGGAGGTATTTGGCACTGGCTGCAGCTTCCACAGGCAGCTCCTTGGTCACAGATCCACCTTGGCTTTCCTGGAAGGCTTTTGCCTTTTATCTTAGCAGTGAAGGAAGGAGGCAGGATCCCTGCGAATAACCCTGTCCATTGCACATTATAGAACAAGCCAGAATCCTGCAGGAAAAAAAGTCTTTATTTTCAAACATCTGATTGCAGTGCACAACGGACAAAATGAGTGTTTCACCTTGCACCTGTAATCTTGTAATGGATGGGAGAGTCCATGTGGCATCAATACACATACTTGTTCCCTTGTGAAGATTATTCCCTAATCCATAGATCTTTGCTGTTTGGGAATGATTCTTCAACAAGCTTGCGTTTTCCTTGATTGTTGTCTTTGAGGCAGTTTGATACAAATATGTAGCTGAATGCACTTAAAGCTGTTATAAATGAAACCTCAAGATTTTTATAAATGAAAACTCAAGATGCRTTTAGACCTACTCTAAATGCATTTCTTCCCACATTGTATTGTGCTTTGCCAAAATCTAGAGGTATCCAAGGGCTTTGTCACCTTATTTTACTCCAYTAAACTGAGCTTTTGAGAGGTTTTCAATAAAACTTGAGCTCTCAACTCTCTTATTGTTTTGGCACTCTTCAAATCCCTTCCAGTCAGGGATTTATACAATGGATGGCAACACAACCAGAAAATCCCACTACTCCAATACCTTCTACTTGTTTAAAGGAATTATTTGGCATGTATACAGGTAGAGGCTGTGATCTTAACTGTAAGTACAGAAAATGTAGATGCAGGAAGATCAGGAGAAGACAAYGGTACAAATAATAAAAGGAAAGCAGAGGGCTTGTCCATTGTGTTTTTACCTCAAAAATTCCAGTGGGGATGAGCAGAATCCCYTCCATCTCCACCAGAAGGAAATGTGCCATCTCTCATCCTGGTCTGGTTTGCCCGGGCACCCTCATACTGTGAAAGGTCTGGGAGACATCAGGACAGATTATGACATGAGTCCTGAGCAAACAAGCCTTGATGGGCAGGATTTGAGCTGGTCCCAAAGCTTGAGACTGCCAGCAGATCCCTTAACAACAGGAGTAACTTGACCCATCCTGGAAAAAGTGAGACCTACTTTCTACTAGCTGGAGGAGCAGAACAAAACAAGATGCAGTACTTAGGAAAGAAACCAGTCCATGCATTGGCAGCCCCTGAAATATTTTGTTTTTTCACAATCAAACACCATTGGAAAAAGGATTTGGATTGCAGTTGGTCAAATGCAATAGTAAAGCTGGTAAAAAGCAAACTTCTAATATGTTACAAATGAATAAATGCCTAAAAATTCAYATCTGAACCTTGGCAGCCTTGTCTTGTCTGGAAAACCTCCACTTGAATCTCTTGAATGAGCAGACATCTCTAGTGCTATTGGGCAGTCCCAGCTGGACTGGAAGGATGTGCATCTCCTGGAGGTCCCATRTTACATCTGTCCACACTTCATGCCTCAGCCAAGAGAGTTAGAAATGTGTTGAGTTCACTGAATAGAGCCTTTTTTTGGGTTTGCAGTGAATTTTCAGTGTCTTCTGTAACAGAAGTAGACACATGAGTAGGTAGATATCTCTGTCTCTACATCTATATCTATCTATATCTATATCATTTATATCTATAGCTACATCTGTATCAATTTGTAAGTTATCTGCTTCAAAAAAGGAAGTAGAAGAGGGTTTGCTCCTTCTCCATCAGTAATGAACCAAGGACCTGCTTTACTCTTAATGTTACTTGCCTTTTGCATGTGCTCTGTCACAGAAGTTAAGTCCATCCCTTCCACCTTCTTAAAATTTTCTATCATTTCAGAAAAGAACAGAGTATTAACTCTGGGGATGTGGCCAAACACACCTTGCCTAAGCCTTCCTGTCCACCTCCATTTCCCTCCAGGTACATCTGAATAAGATAGTCTGCATTTCCTATCCAAAATCACAATATCTTTTTGCAGTGAGGTAAAAACTACGTACAAAATACATAAATTTGTATTTCATCACCAAAGCATTTCAATAAATGGGTTTAATTGTGTTGCCTAAAGTTTGAAAAGTATMAAAATTTTTCTTGTGGTCAAGAATATGTTTATACACATATAAAATACAGATAGAYATCTTAGTTCAAGACSTTTTGTCTGCTCAGCTATGACTTAYTTGCYKGTGGAGTGACCACAGAACCAGGTGTGCACCTAAGGATAGACTCACAGTCACCAGAAGTCAAATGAGCTAAGCAGAGCCCAGACAATTCCCATCAGCCCATGGCTTGGTGGGGGTTCCTATGCAAAATTACTTAGTGGGAAAGGCACTCAAGTCACACAGTGTTTAAACAGGAGTTTTAAAAATTTAAAATCAGCGAGGAAAACATTAGCTCTGGACAAAACATAGAAGTGGGAATATTTTGTGGGACTCCCTCATCCACTGCACCAATGCAGAAATAGCTGCCATCAGCCCACAGCRTTCTGGAGCTGTCTCGGTCTGTGAATCGACATTTGCTGATGCCAGCAAACTCAGCAGCCTGAAAAGCTGTTTTTTCCCTACTGCTGAGACCATCATTCCATAGAGTCTGGCAGAGGAGGTGCCTTCTGTCTCCCAGCATGTCATGCCAAGAGAAAGCCTTTTGTCCGCCCACAACAGAGCCAGTGGCAGAGCAGGAAGCTGTGAAACACTAACTACTGTTGCTGGCAAGTGAGCCATAAAGGAGGGCTCTGCCGGAAGGACACAGGCTGGGATCTGACCTCCCTTTCTCTGCTCACAGCCAGTGTGGATAGGTGAAGCCATCTCCTGCAGGGAGCTGAGCTGAGCTGAGCCAAGAGCTCCCTGGAAGTTAACAGCATTGTTAATGTTGGGGCAGGGATCCGGGCCCGTGTCGGAAACACGGACAATGCTTCCCCACAGTCTTGTCACTGAGAGATTTCTGCCAGTTGGGCACCTGCCATGGATCTCAAAAAGCAGCTATGAATTTGGTAGCTGTCCCAAACAGAATAATATTCTGGAGGATGGCACTGAGCAGCTTYCATGCCAAATTTGGCATCTTTTCTRTTTGCTAAAATCTGCCTTCTTAATAGTCCTTCCCTGTGTCTGCCTCTCTGTGCAGCATCAGCTCCAGAGTGTCAGAGYAGCAGGATGAGGTGCCTTTGGGCACAGGAGATGTGTTGGATTGGTCCCCCAAGTATCCCCTCTGCTCCTTTGCTCTGCAGAGACATCTAAATTGGGTGAGACACTAATGGGGTGATCCTCTGTGTCTGCTGTGCGGGGTGAGACCAGAAGAGGGGTGCAGTGTGGGACACTGTCCCAAGGATGTGTGGTGATGAAAGATCTGTTCCCTCCCTGCTAAAGGGCCTTCACTGTCTCCTGCCTGCTGGAAGCTGTACAGAGCCATAGGCACATGTCAGTGAATTACTGACTACTCCCAGCATAAACTTCAGTCTCTCTTTTACAAGCCCAAGGGCTCAGAGAYGTATTTTAAATGTGGAATCTCCAATTCTGGCATTTTCATTTGCCTCTGGGAACCAGGAGCTTTAACTGACTCTAAAGCCTTAAACAATGCTACAACTTCTTGGCTCAGCTCTTTCACTTCTAGATCACACATTGGACCCATCTTTTCAGAAGACATTTTGCTGCAATAAGATTTTCAAAGTCGCTAAATTTTGTGGTTCATTTCATATTTGAGGCATGTGAATGAAATGGCCAGATTTCCAAGCCTGAAGCACCTTGGAAGTGCCGATAACTTTTGTTCTTGCCAAATATTTGCTCTTGAAGGCAGAGTCAAACAGACCTGTGCTGTGGTTTATCATGACCTGATTATATTGCTATTAAGTCAAAGGGTGGATGTGAGGGGAAGCAGCTATTTAAAACCATTTTCATCAAAATCAGAGCAGTCTGCTAGAGCAAGACAGCTGTTAGATGCATTGTGGGCACTGAGATGGGAATTCCTGCCTGTTTAATCAGGCAGCCAGATGCAGCCAGCAAAACCAACCCCGACAAGTCAGGCAGTGGAAAGCTGCACCTGCAAGCTGTGTATGCTCCTGTTGTGGGGTTGGGAAGGAAAAAAAAAAGCAGCCTAAAGATTGGATCAAACAAATGAAACCTGAAGTGTGGAAGCTGTAGAGAGGTTAAAAGGTAATAGCACCGTCATGGATCATCTTGCAGGCTTGGCTGAGAGAGGACTCAGTGCATCGTGGTGAGAAGTTATCTGTGCTTAGGAAGATTTCCAAATGTCTGCAAAACCAGCAGTCCTCTGTTGAAACTTGTGCAGCTGGGTTACCATTCCCACTGCCTSAAATTCTGGATAGTTAGTCTTAAGGATACCACAGCGACGCCTTTGGATCGTTGCCTGTGAGGTCTCAGTGAGGAATGCGGCAGTGAAATGCCCGCAGAGCCCCTGTGCAGGGGCAGCAGCAAACCCAGCTGTCTGTGTTTTGCTCAGGCACTGTAACCAAACATGGAACAAATTCATTGCATCAATACACACACACACATCAGCCTGTTGGTTGGGAGCTGCCCCTATTGCACTTGTGGGGAGGAGGCAGCACRATGCTGAAGGTCAGATTCAGGTCAGGCAATCAGCCCCCACCTTTTTCTATCACACCTGATCCTCTTGATCTGAGAATTGTGGTTCCTGGACTCAATGCATGGTGTTTAAGTCACCTACTTCTACCTGAGCTGGATTTTATGTGGTTATGAACTGAATGACACCAAACTGGGAGGAGTGKCTGATCCACCGATGATACTTYCACCCAGATCTTAATAAGCTGGAGAAATGGGCCAGCAGGAACCTCATGAAACTCAAGATGGAGAAATTCAAAGTCCTGTGCCATAGAAGAACAACCCCAGGCACCAATAAATGTTGGAGGCCACCCAGTKGGAAAGCAGCTTGTCAGAAAAGGACTTTAGTGGACACCAAGTTGAACATGAGCCAKCACAGAGCCTGTGCAGCAAAGAACTCAAAGGTATCGTGGGCTGCATTACACTAATTATTATCCAAAGTTTGAGGGAAGTGGTCCTTTCCCTCTACTCTGCTTTCTTGACACCCCACCTGGAGTAGTTTGTTCASTTCTGGGCTCTCCAATACAAAAGAAACATGGACATACTGGAGAGASTCCAGCAAGARACYGTGWAGACAAGGAAGGYTCTGGATCATCTGTYGYATGAGGAGAGKCTGAGAGAGCTGGGACTGCTCAGCCTYGGGCAGAGAARGCTCAGGAGGGATCTTATCAATATAAGTAAATATCTGAAAGGAGGGTGCAAAGAGGGCAAAGCTGGGGCTGGGTTCTGTTCACTGGTGCCCAGTGACAGGACCAAAGGCAATGGGCACAAACTGAAACACTGGACATTCCCTCTGAATATCAGGAAATACTTTTTAACTGTGAGGGTGACCGATCACTGGCAACAGGCTGCCCAAGGATGTTGTCTCCACCCACAGAGATATTCAAAAGTCATCTGGACAACTGCTCTAGGTTGCCTTAGTTGAGCAGAGGTCTTGAACCAAACSACCTGCAGAGGTTCCTTCCAACCTCAACCTTTCTGTGATTCTGTGATCTTGTTTTTTGATTAAATACAGAATCTTGGCCACAGGCATCGCCATTCATTTTCCCAAGCATCAAGCAAGAACATTACAAAGAAAACTGAGCTAAATGATGTGCAGACATAGGCAAAATTAAATTGAACAGAGCAAAATGATTGAGGACCATGTTCAGTTTAATCACCTAGCTCTGGTCAAGACCTTGGCAAGTGCAGGTTTTATCTAGTTTTCAAGAGTAGGMTTCCAAATCAGAAAGATAATTTCATAAAGTAATATTTCCTGAAATGATAATTGCTTTGATAGATTTTTCTTTTCCCACAAAAATGTTCTTATCAAGAAAGAAGACTTCTTAATGCAAATAAGATTGAGTGTATTTTTCATGTAAATAAAATGGTTTTTTGATGTGTTTCTACAAAACACCCAAAGATTTACAGGGATATACAAACCAAAACACAATTATACCATTTTAAAATATCTCACTATGTTGCCCTTTAAAATTGATTCTGGTTTTATTGCTCACCAATCACTGCTTCACTGAGTTGAAGACTGGGTTTTATTCAGCAAGCACTCAGAACASAAATTACARTATATGCCTAAAATCCTCTATGATKATGTGTTTTCAAGCCCCTGTGAGGGAAGAAGGAAATACAAGCACTCTTCTCTGCATCAGGCATTTCAGAGTGAGATTTTGTGGCCCACGTGTGACACAGGGTACCTGGCATCATTCCTCATGGCTCTCCTGTCAGCCACGAAGACTTGCTCAGTTAAAGACTCACAGAGTCAAAAGAATTGGGTGAATTTTTACTGGGAGGCAATTGTTGCATTGTAATTAGCATAGTCAAGAACCAAAAGGTGATTTTAAGGGTGAGAGATAATGACAATGCTGTGTAGTTAAATAGCACAAGCAATATTTTTTAGATGGGTATGATGAGGATTCAACGAAAAAGTCAGTGGGAATGAAAAGAACCTGAAAATCCACCTTTTTTGCTCCCAGACATTGCTCCCTTCTTTCGCATGCTCCATTTGTCTGCTTGCCCATCCATGCCCAAAATCAGATTCCTGGTCCCCAAGGGCAGGACTGCCATCGCCTTGGGTCCTGTGCTGTGCCCCAGCTGCAAGGCGTGGGCTGAATTACACAGCAATGGATCTCATCTGCATAACAGGGCGCCCATTCCCAGCACAGAAGGCCACAGAGCAGATTTCCTCTCTCCATGATCCTAATTAGCCATCTGTGGTGTGCAACTGGAAAAGGGTTTGGTTCAGCAAGCAGAGAGGGGAAGGGGCAGCCAGAGAATGATTCCCCCAGTCCAGGCTCGGCTGACATTTCTGTGTGCWCAGGAGTGGAGCTGTCACAGCTGGAAGCATTGACACAGCTGCAGACCAGCRAAGGAAGAGCTGAGACCCCCTGCTTACCCATGACAAAAACTGGAAAAACCAGAGCTGTTTGAGAAAATCCCCGCTGGGAGAGAAGCCTTCAGTCCATCACTTTCCAAAAGGGCATCTGGCAGTCTGCTCCATCCATATGCCAATGTGTGTGAGCAAAGCAACCGTCTGGAATATGGAGAATGGCTCCAGGACACTGGATCAGGCCATCAGAGTCCACAGATGTGTCTGCTGCATCGAGGATATGTTTCCAGCCAGAAGGAGTGTGGCCAGCAGGTCAAGGGAGGGTATTCTTCCCCTCTGCTCTCCAAAGGTACTACACAAGGCTGGGGGAACTCTGGTACAGGACAGACATGGACCTGTTGGAGTAGGTCCAGAGGAAGGACAGGAAGATGCTCAAGGGGCTGGAGCTCCTCTCTATGAGAACAGGCTGAGATAGTTGGTGCTGTTCAGTCTGGAGAAGAGAAGGCTCTAGGGAGACCTTAATGTGGCCTTCCAGTACCTAGAGAGGGCTCATAAGAAAAGTCATAGAATCACAGACTCGTTCAAGTTAGTACAGACCTTTAAGATCATTGAATTCAACCATTTACATGTCTCTTAAATACCTCCAGGKATGGTGACTACACCACTTCCCTGGGCAGCCTGCTCCAAATGGGAACAGACTTTTTAGTAGAGCCAAGAGATAATGGTTTTAAACTAAACCAGGGCAGATCCACACTAGATACAAGGAAGAATATTTTTGAAATGAGTATGGTGAAATASTGGAACAGGTTGCCCAAAGTGGTGGTGGRTTCCCCATCACTGGAAGGGTACAAGGCCRGACTTGACTGGGCATTTATCARCCTGATCTWGTGGAAGGTGCCCCTGCTTGTTGCAGGGGGTTGGACTAGATGACCTTTAAAGGCCCCTTCCAACTCAAACCATTCTATGATTCTAAACTACAAACAAGATAATCCCCCTTTTTTTTTTTTTTAATTTTTTTTTTTTTAATTCTGTGAAAATTCCCTGCCTTTTGGAATGATTAAATCAACCATTGGGCAAGTCTGTGTTATTTTAAAAGGGCTGCGCAGAGACTAGAATGCATATTTGTAAATTCAAAGGAAATCTTTCTATAAAGTAAAAACATTGAAACTCAAGGAAATACTTTGTCATTGCTCTTTTGTTTTACTTAATGCTTGCAGTCACGCCATGTTAATACCAGTGGGTGAGAGTGAAAACCGGAAAATTGCTATTAATGTATAAAGTTGTGAAGGTTGGATGTGTAATTGAGAAAAGAGCAGAAAGTAAATGAAGCTGATCATTTACAAAGTGTCAATTATTTGAAACTGTTCTGGCTCAGAAGCTTGAAGTATCATTAGTGCATGAAAGGCTATTTAAAAGAAAAATATGGGTTTTAATCTTGAATCCTCTGAACTACAAAAGRAAAGGATTCTGCCGCTGCCTCAAGGACAACTTGTGCTCAGACAGAAGTTTTATTTCAGTTTTTGTTAATCCAGCTGCAGCAGCAAGGTTCTAAATCCATCTCAGAAACTAGTAGCACTTGTTATGAAAGAACCAATTTATCAAGCAGCCTTCTGATTTTTTCCAAGTTTTCACTGATGGAAGCAACCTGCCCGGCTGGAAGATAGCAAAGTAAACATCATCATCTCTTTTGTACCCATTTCAACAGCAGAATCATGACGTGGTTTACAAAAGCTTCTGGCTCCAAGGCCCRGGACTTTTGTTTGGTATGAAAATTATTTGCATGGCCAAAAATGGAAAACTTGAACAATGATTTTGTTAATATAAAGAGTCCATGCGTGTATCCATCCCCAGCTTTGGGAATCATCCAAATTCTGGTATTAATACTGCAGCAGAACAGCACAATTTGTTGCAAAGGACTTCAGATTAGCTCTTCATTTCCAGGCTTCTGTACATTTTACTTGTGTTTTTTTTCCCAGCAACTCAGTGGGAATCCCTTAGGGAATAACCACTTTCACAGCCCCTCAAAATTATAGCCCCTCCTGGGAAGACAGAGGGGTGTTCTCAGAGTCCATCTCCAGCTGATTAGTTAGTCCTGTCAGGTTTTTGGCGTTCCAAGACAGGAGGTTTTTGTAGCCTCTCAGGAGCAAATTTTGCTCAAGACCTTCAAAAACCAGATTAGTAGTATAATATGAGGGAGTTTTTTTTTTTTGTTTTTTGTTTGGTTTTTAAAGTGTCAAACCATTTAGAAATTTCAGAGAGTGAATTCAAACAAAAACAAACTAAAAAAAATTCCCTGCTCATGCTTTAAAAAAAACTTGCTTAATCTTAAGTAAATTCTTTTGCTAATCAGTTTCAATATTGCCTGTCCAGAAAAACAGCTTCTGCCATAACTGGATGAGACAAATAGTTACACTCACCCAGTCACTTGCCCTCAGTGATATCTAATAGCAGGTACAACAGAAGATGAAAGAAACTCTTAAATTATTAGGGAGTGGTTTGGCTACCATAATCTMCTTATTTTTTTAACCTCAATTCCTATGTGTCTCAGGTAAACACAGACCATCTTATCTGAATCTTTATCTTGCTGGTTTCTTGTTGCATCTCCAGCTGAGCTCTTTTAAGCCTTGGAGATCTGGTCCCTCTGGCATTCACAATGCTCTTCTCTGAACTATCTATTAAGTTCCATCCAAGCAGTGCCAAATTGCTTTCTAGCTGATTTCATGGTTTRGCTACACTCTCTTCACATTCTACTCATCCTCTATAGAAAGTATACTTTGTATGTATATAGAAACTGTACATCATAGAAACATGGTTCCAGCCCYACTGYCRTGGGCAGGGACACCTTCCACTAGACCAGRYTGYTCTAATCCMCATTCAACCTGTCCTTGARCACTTCCAGGGATGGGACATCCACAACTTCTTTGGGAAACCTGTGCCAGGACCTCACCACCCTCACAATAAAGAATTTCTTCCTAATATCTTATCTAGACTTGCCCTCTGTCAGTTTAA
>NW_026623297.1:1748557-1796504 GCF_030028575.1 Malurus melanocephalus
CTCAAGATGTCCAGCTCCCTGAGTTGTTAAGTCAGAACATTTCAGTTCATCATTAATTTATGAGAAAATTCAGGAAAAATAAAGTGAGCCTTGTCTCTTGTCCTAATAATATTTCATCACACATAAAACATGGTTAGTACGCTTGACTGATTGGTGCCAGGAAATCTGCTTGAATGAAACAAACCTTAAATCATGACTTCAGTGTTAGCYAGAGTGATGTGCTTAAACCAAAACTCAATAGCCCCAAGCTGTGAGGAGACAGAGCCCACATCTCGCTGCTGGGGCTCATGGCTGTCAGTTCTTAGATGTCATCACCAGTTCATTTTGGACATTCCCAGTTTGTGAGATTTCTCATGTTGTCTTTGAACTCAAGACAAGATTCACGGATTAATTGCCCTCATCCTGATCACTTCTCTTACAGGTACAATGGAACATTTAGCTCTTTTTGTTGGCTGAAAAAGTATCTCCGTGGCTCTCACAGCGAGCAGGCACTGAACATCCTCCCTCCTTATGGGTAATACAATCACACACCTGATTTTTAGAACAACCACTCTTCATTCAGACATGCACGTGTGCTGCGTGGTGAGTTTAAGTGGTCATGACTCACTCAGGCATCTAGTCTTTGTGTAGACTGGTGTCCCTATAAACTGGGTTCTTAGAAAGAGTTGAAGAAAAGCTGGTATGGCCAGCTGAAGAAATAATTGGAATGTAGGAAATAATTGAATGTAGGTTGTTGGCTGTCTGACTTGCTGAAATAATYATTTTAATTCCAAGGACAGCGTACTGTTTAATTAAAGAAATGTCAGATCACTGAAGTCTTAGTTGTGCATCACTTTGAAATTACTGTTCTCATCTAAGCACCAAAAGCTGTTCCCACATGAAAACAGTTCTTTGGTCCTGCTTCAACCTCTGACCTCTCAGCCACAGTACTGTGCAGAAGAGCAGGACACCCAGGTGGATAAAAAATTAATCTATCTGCAGTGAATCCACTTCCAGAGGGACCCATGTCSAGCCCAATGGATGCAAAGTTGCTGYATATCAGCATATCCAGCCTTTTGTCTCCTGTAAATTGCTGGATACTGACATTGCTACTGATACGTTCACCTAAACTAAAACAAGGTGAATCCTGAAGCAAAATCGACCTCTTCCATGGCTACAATGCAGCTAGAGTTCTTCCCTTCAAGAGTTTCCAGTTTTGCAGCACATTTTYCCCTCTGTTTTCCCCACTATTACATCCTCTCCTAACTTTTTCCAAGCCTTTTTGGGTCAGCAAGTGCCTCAYTTGGAGAATCTTGGAGGATTCTCACTCCAAGAGCCCTATGGTCTTCCCATCACCCTGGCAGTATTTACAAACAGGACCCCAAGAGCCCCTGCAGCTCAAAATGCATTGCTGTGCAAACTGGAGCACAATTTTGGCCTTTCTAAAAGCCAACACCAGCCATGCAGACACACAGATGTGCAAGACTCAGTTAGGAAGGGGTAGAAAGAGAACTTTGAGGTTGTTGGGTATGAGGGACCTGAGAATGTTTTGCTCCCAGCACTGACAATCAACACATCAGAAATTTAACCCCCAACACTTTGGTTCCTGATGAGCTGCTACTACTAGAAACATGAGTTTCTCTTAATATATCACATTTCTGCTCAGTGTCATGCCTTATAGAATATGAAAGGAACAATTACAGGAAGGGTCTGACAAACCTGTAGCAGCATCTAACAGCAAACCAGGCTAAAAAATAAATGGAAGACTATGATTTTRTTGGGAAAGRCTGAACCCCAAATATCTCTTTAGARGCTATTWGCAGGTRAATWYCAWKGTTGTATTTGGRGACCTTTTGTACCAGCAGCTTAAAGGCAGATAAGAACAAGCTGCTACCTTCAAGAGTCTGTAATATTTTATAAAGAGACAGGATATGTATAGTGGGTAGAAAAAAAAGAAGTGATTACTCTCCTCCTTTTTTACAGATGAAGATAGAGATCAAATAACATCTCCACTATCACACAGGAAGCCTGTAGCAGCACAAAATAGAAGGAACTGGGATTTTCTGGAAGCAGATGCTCTAACCACAACCTCCCTTCCTCCCTCACTTCCCACAGATTTTTGTTTTAACAGCCAGCCTCGAGCCACTGTACACTGAAAAAAAAAGGAAATGTCTCCTTTTACAACTACCCAACGACAGAGGAGTTTTAGTAGGATGTTTCCCTGGTTTTCTCCAGGGAGTAGAGAGGGCCAGGAAGAGCAGTGGGTGACTTYGAGAGGAGCTGGGAGATTGGTGTTTCATGGCTGGAGGAGGAGCTGTGGGGACAGATCCCACCTGTGCTGTGGGAGGGTGTGCAGGACATGGGGTGCCCACACAGCACCCCATCTTCCCCTCCTGACCAAGGCAGGTGCTCATTTTCCCTTCTTAATGATGAACAGCCCAGGCAGTGCTTGGCAGTACATTTTTGATCCGAGTCAGTGATAGATGAGTAATTTGGGGGTTTATCACTAATAAACACCCGAGCAGAGTAACCAGAGCCGGTTTTGCTRTTGTTATGATGACACCGATACAGTGTTGATGCTGTTATGGCGGCAGAGCTCGGGCTACATTATCTTTTTGCCTCCTTCGCCAGGTAACTTGAGGCCGCGGCACTATTGATTGAGGACCGGCGGGTGCTGGAGAGTCCTGTCCTGTAACCGTAGCCCTCCGGGGYTATGGGGCTATTGTGAGAGCTTTGTTCAGCTGCTGACAGCTCCCGGCAAGAGCAGGCAAAGGTTGCAAACGTTTTYATTGTGCCTGCACCTCTTTGCCTCGCAGACAATAGGAGTGGGTGGCAGTGAGAGGAGACAGGGGGCTGACTTTGGTGAAGAACAGAGCAGGAGGTGCAGCACCCCACTTCTGAATGTTCCTGACAGCAGCAAAGGGTGTGCTCTCTCCTAGGGAGGCTGGAATGCTGTCATGCCAGGGCTTTCATTTTGGGCGCTCTGGATGTGAATGCAGCCTGTTGAATATGCGGATGTGGAAAGCAGGCTAAACGGATCCGATAACCTGTCATCCAAGATGCATCCTTTCCCTTGCTCAGCCCTGCTCACCTGCTTCGGAAACACACACGAAAACACTCCGTTGGAGCAGCCCAGCAAAAGCCCTGTGTCCATGGAGGAGGAGAAGACGGAGGCAGCCTCGGCAGTGCGCCTGCAGCCTTCTGCAATATCAGCCAGCAGCGTCAAGCACGGACGAGAGAGGGACAGCGAGATGTTCAAAGCCAGGAAAAGCTCTGAGAAACAGAGCCGTGCAAGCAGCAGTTCCAGCAATCAYACTGCTGCTCAGGCAGTGCCTGCTCCCACCAAGTCATCGGTGTTTGCTAAGGAGCTGAGCCAGGATGTTATTGCACTCTGTRCTCACATCCCCAGGCCATCCATCATCCACGTGCCAAAGGTGAGTGCTCTAGAAGTCACTGTGCAACAAGGTAAGAGAACTGGCTCGCTTTTACAACGTGTAGAAAGTGTAGGAAAAAAAAATCCATAGGAGCATTTATCTTGTATTGATTGGCATGCAGTCAGKAAAGGACTAATGGCTGTTCTTACTAAAATAATGCTATATGACAGCTATAGCTTTCCCACACTATTATCAGAAGCCTTTAGGGATGTTTGTAATAATACCAGGCACTTCTGCAGCATGTTTCGATCACTTGTCTCCTACCTTTTGATCTTCACTTATTTTGGATCTGATCCAAAATCCCTTAAAATAAAYAGGCATCATTTCCCCCCACTGCATTTTTGCCACCTCAGCCAGGTGCCCCAAGGCTGTGGCACCAGTGGCTRCAGAATCCTTTTCCCATCTTATTTTTAGCTTGTGTGTTGCTTGGAGGCAACAGTAAGGTGCAGTAGAGTGCAGTTTTGGTGAATTCAATTTATTCTTGCTTTAATAAARTAACCAAGTTGGGTATTTTGCCATTGATAGTACTAAAATAATAAATAGTAATGAACAAATAGTGCTCTTCTCATTTTCTCTTGGCTAGGTAACTGGATATCACGGGCTTTTCTCCCCCTGATAAACACTGAGGAATAGAAGCCACAAGTGTGACTCAAGTTTTTTATACCACRGCTTTTATTTAGGAGTCCATTCCTTCCCCAATTTCCCAGCCAAATCAAGTCTATTCAGAGTGCTGCTGTTTGCTTCCCCTTCACAGTCAGGYAATACTGTGTTTGGCAAAGTTATTTGCCCTTCTTGTAGAACAAGTGCTAGAAAAATGTTTAATGTGAGATATATCTCCTGGAATTAAGAAACTTCTCAGCATCAGGATTTCCAAGTGGGTTATGCTGTGATAATCAGAGCTGGGAGCTCTGTAGACTCCCTCATTGTTGCCATCAACTGCAGCTCCTAAGAAGTAAACGGAGCTGCCCAAGAGTAATAATGCATAGGAGGGAGGGTTCATTATGGAGGTGCTCTGGATTCTGAAGAAGAGCTAGCTGGCCATTAGCTGGGGATGAAGTGAGTATATTTAGTCCTGCTGACWTTCAGGGAGCTAAACCAGATGTTATGTGGTTTCATTTGCTTTTTTTTTTTTTTTGGCTTGGGAGGTCCGTGTTGGATGTTAGGAAAGGCTTTGTCACCTGGAGGGCAGTGCAGCATGGGAGGGGGTTCCACAGAAGTGATGGGGGTGCTGTGCTTGGAGAATTACAAGGCTTGGCTGGACAAAGCTGACGTGCTGTAGCCTTGGCAGCCATCTGACTTTGGGGAAGAGGCTGGAAAAGASATCTGAGGAGGCTCCTTCCAGTCACAGTGTCTGTGGTTGTGTGATGTCTGGATTTTGATGCACGCGTGCTGCTTATAAGTACAAGGCATCTCTTTGCTGTCATTGAGACAGCCTTGGTGCTCTTGGCTTTACAATGATTTCGTGACAATTTTCCCCTCCTTCTGCTCCTACCTGCTCCYTTCCAACCACTTCACCCTGCTGCTCTTCTCTGTGCTGTCAAAGCCACTGCCAACAACTCTCTCATGCTGTGAGTGTTCACTGTAGCAGAAGAGGTTCCTTATGTTGGGCACAGACATCCCAAATTTCCACAGGCCTGTGGAGTTGGAACAGGTAATGCTGAAGGCTCGAGACTGTAGCAATTCAATGATGCTCTATGCCTTTGCAGTGGTGGAGCAGGGATTCTGCTGGCTGACCTGTGCTAGGGGTTTCTCTAGGAGTAMACATGGTCCACTTTAGGAGCAAAATTATATAAATCTGCAATCAGAGGAGAAGTCAGGAATGGGCCCAATCCCTCTGGACAAGCTGGGTGATTCAAATTCAATCATCCAAGACACCACTTCAAATCTTTCATCACTGGCTTTAGGGATTTTTTTAAGAACAAGCCACAAAAAAACCCCCATCCATCAGGATGATGTATGGACATATCCTGAATTTCCTGCTGAACATCTTCTTCTAAGTGCCTTGATGTTTTCTTGTCACTGGGGAGATCTGCAAAGAAACTCCTGGTCAGAGCAGGAATTGGGCTTTCTATTGCCTCACCATTGCGACCTTCCTGCCAAGGTCTGGTTGGTGCCTCTTGTGAAGTCCCACACATGAGACTTCTCTCTTCCTGGCACACACAGCCCAGATGTGGCATTTGATCAATCCCAGGCTGTCAGGGCACTCTGCAGCCAATGGGCTGCMATGATTTTGGTGGCAAGTTTGAGAGAAACAGGAGACCCACAGAGTCTTGGTGTCTGAGTATCCATATTCAGCTTTTCTGTGAGACTGCACTTCAGAGACTTGCTTAGAGGCAGCTCTTGGCACCTAACAGCAAAGCAGTGTCCTCCCTCAGCTCGGCCCATCAGTTTTAAAATACTAGTACCCTCAATGATTACCTTCCCAGGTGAAGAGAAAATGAGCAGTTGTAACAAAATAAGAAGAATGGGAYTATTTGTGAAGGCTCTACGATGCACTAACCAGTGCAGCTGGAGTGCAGTGGGTGGAAGAAGGAATGCAGGATGTGGACCGACTCTGATGGGTTGAGGATGAAAGTGTGGCACGTGGAGATACTGGGAGGTTTGGACTTGCTGCCACAGTTGGGGAAGAACCATGATAAATATGGAGAGAAAGGAGAGGGTCCCAGCAATGGGACTGCAGCAGGGAGTGGGGAGAAGAGAGGGCGGTGATGGTCATGGCAGGTGATGGGCTGGGGACCATACACACAGCTACTGGTGTGAGAGGGACGAAGAAGACAGAGAAAAAGGTGGTGGGAGGCACACAGGACATCTGGTGTACATCGAAGGAAAGGGACTCAGGGAAAATATGGGCCACGAGGAGAGAAAGAGGAGCACAGGATCTCTGTGAGCAGAGTGTGGGTGGCCTTGGTGGAAGGGTGGAGAGGAGAAAGCACAGGGCTGATGGAGAACAGGGGCTGGAGGCATTTCAGTCTCAAAGCAGAGCTCATGCCTGTCCTGAAATAATAATAATATCCAGATATTGCTAAAGGAGCCAGTGAGGCCCAATGGAGAAGGACAGAGATTTCCATTCTTCTTGTCATAATCTGAATTTCCCTTTGTATCTCAGTTTCTCCAGCTACAAAACAGGGAGAATTTGTCCTATTTCCTTTGCAGATTAAAATAACATAACATAACACAGCTATAAATTAAAATAACATATAGCTGCTAAGTGGCAAACATGTTATGTCAACACAGAAATCTCACAGTCCCACACAGGAGACCTTTAATTCATGTTCTTGCATCAAATTCTTCAACAAAAGCTGAAGTAATTTCCGGAAAAATGCTCATAGTATTTTGTCTCTTTCATTTTTAAAATTACATCATCAAGGAGCTAAGGACAAATGCACTGAGAACTTCCAGCTTCAAGAGACTTGCTGTCTACCTGTCAGCATAATCCTTTCCAAGCAGAGCATCAGTCCACTTTTCACTAATAGCAGCACACAATTCTAATTTGAACACATAATATACTGATTAACAAGATCTTCCAGCTGACCCTCCCTCCTAGGACATGTAGTCACATATTTTGGATTAAAATGGAGCTGCATGCATATAACCAAATCCAGAATTTGATCAATTATTCCTTTTATGAGAAGACGACATCTGGTCCAGATGGAGCCAACTTTAAATCTGATATAAACATGATCCAAACAAAAATTAGATTTGAAAATAATTATGAAAGAGATTGAGTTAGGGTTGTTTGGTCACAATTACCATGGCAGCAATATGYTTGTAAATAACCAATAACCATCGTTTTAATATTTAGAGATTGCCTCAGTAATAAAGCTTGATTAAATGTCAATGAAGTACTTGATGTCCTACATCTTTGTCCTGATTCTGATGTGCAAAGAATTAATTCTCTTGTTCTTTGTGTGTGCTGCCTGGAGAGTCTTTAACAGCCTTTACAGGGCCATAAATCAAAGCTGACAGAACTAAAGACAGGAACTTGCTTGCCTGGTCTTTCAACCTCAGCTACAACATGAAAAATTTTCTCATCTTTTATTTCCAAGTGCAGTTTCAGCAACTGATAAACTCTGGGATAGAAACTTAGAAGAAATCCTCATTGTTCTGAACCAACAACTGTGCTATGACTCCAATGAATGTTTCATGTTGACAAAAGCATATCAGTGACTCTTTCTACTTGCAATATCACTCACCTGACTTGAACTCTGTTGACCTTCACACTTCAGACTGGTTTATTTTCCAAAACAAAGGAAGCTCAAACATCATCCAGTGCCTCATGGAATCGTCTCTTCCCTTTTAAGCTGTTTGAGCCACCAGAAAATCAGAAGCTGAAACCTTAAAAGAGAGATCACAGGAATGATTTGTGTGATGAAGCTTCTCATTGCTCCTGAGGGGCCTCACAGATGCTGGTCTCACCTGCAATTTCCTAGATAAGTGCCAGTTATACTTTCAGCACACATGGAACCCTTTAGAGGATCTCATAACTACTTTCAAACCTTGAATGTGTAGCTTTGTCTGCTTTTCACCTGTACCTTTTTTGATACCTAGATTAGTTCCTTGGCTAGAGAAGCCAGACAGTGGATTTCACACGATGAAGCATATTTTCAAGACTCTGGACATAACAGACAGACTGTTGGTACCAAGCTAACTCTCARCTTTACCAGGCTATGGCCCAGAACTGATCTGAGTGTTAAGAGAGTGATGTAAAACAAGAGTCTGGTAAGGATGTGTCACACATTTACAGGAGGGGAAAATGCTCACTGAGTGGACATACAGGACTGCAAGGGATGAGGACAGCTGAGATGGAGGAAACACCAGTAGTGGCTGAGGTGAAGCCCTACTCTAAAGTTATACCCTSTAGGTAAACTCCATAAATACATGGAATTAATCAACAGTCCACTGAAAATGATGGAATTTCCCACAGTCWAACTCACTCCTACTCATGGTTTGGTAGTACCAGCTCGTAGCGACACAAGGATGATGAGGATTCCTGGCACTTCYCATGCTTTTCTAGGAAAACAGCTGGGAGTGGTTGTGTTCAAATGTCCCTCAGGTGCTGGATGACCCCRTGGGCCTGAATGTCTGACTGCTGAAGGAAGCGTTTCAAGGTTTCAAGTGTKCTTTGGGAATTGTTAACTATTTTGACGAGCAGCTAAAAACTAGCAGGAAATGAACATCATTATTTGATGAATGGCAGCTGCTTAATACTGAGCTGTCCTTTTGCTTACCTTGGCACAGGCTTCACTCCACCCCTCAGCAGAAGATATTTATGATCTTTTCATCACTGGGACTGTAGGAATTGCACAGGGATAGTCTGCAACACAACAAGAAAAATCTTTATTTTCCTTTATCTAACTCTGGTGCAAATTTGCTTTAACTTAATCAAATTAAACCCAGAGGGTAAATCCCATCTCTTCTAAGTGTTCAAGCTTGACACTGAAGCCTGGGCTGTGGTTGCCAGAGGAGCATTAACACCCTTTGCTCCTCTGACATCTGCAGGAGCTTAGTATCTCAAATAAAACAGTGTCATTTATACAAATTTATATTTTAATGCTTCAGCAAATTCAGTTTGGTGATTTGGCCAGAACCCTCCAATAGGCTTGAGAGAGTCTTTGGACAAGATTCTTTTTTTTTTTTTCCTCCGTTTCCTTGTTTTCTATGATCAAAATCTCTTACTAGAGCATGCTACTGTAATGTTTCTCTTCATGTGTCCCTCTTAATCTCGATTCTGTAGCTGGCAGCTGTCTGGGAAGAGTGTGTGTGGGCTGGCAGCTCTTGACTCTCAACATAAACAGCACCTAAGTGAAACCAGACTTTCTCATTACATTTTTTCTTCGCTCTCCACTCCCACACAAACACAGAGGTAATGGCACCRCAGAGTCTTTCATCCTGGCCAGCACACAACTCCTTTTCCTCCATGGCCTGCATGCACGCAAAATAAAATCCATTTAGAAGCAGCAGAGTCTGGTCAAAGAGACTCCGTGTCCCATCCCGGACTGTGCTGTCCCTAGGTTGGCACATTTCTACACAGGCCAGTGAGCACTGCCACCCCTCTCCTGCTGCTGATTCCCCATCCAACAGCTCCCCTTTCACCTTTCACATGGCATTGCTTTAGCTGACCCCAGCCAAAATGGTGCAGTTTCCTCTATTTGACAACAAGCTCTTCTTTTTGCTTTTTCTAAATCTAATCTCTTACCTCTTCCTTCCTCAGCTTGGATCAGCTGTGTTGTTTTTTGCAGAGGGTTATGCAATCACATTTTAGCTGCTGTTCTACAGCATCTCCTTCACAGCAGTGATGAGGGACAGCCTAAGAGCTTCCTTCATGCCCTCTCCCACACTGAAACCTTTTTCAACAGCTCTTGGGAGCAATGAACCTCCCTCTGTGCCAGCAATAATAATACAAATAGTGGAGCTTTCAGGGAGATCTTGGAAGTCATGAGACTCTCATTTAAAGAGGATTAAGGAGAATTTGTGAAGTTTCACGAAAGGTACTTCTGAAAACAAGATRTTGTAACAGGAGCACTTTGAAACCTCCTCTAGGAAATTGGAGACCACATGAAACTTGACAGGTTTTGGGTTTCATCACCACCACGGAACAGCCCAGGGTCAGTGAAGAGTTCATACCCCTTCTACTCTTAGGGTGAGCACAGGGGTCCAGGGATGCTGCTGTGTGATACTAACACTGGTATCCCATTAGCATTCAGTTTTTGGCTTCTGCTGGCTTTAGCACCTGCAGAACCAGTACTGTTCAGTCTCTGTAGGCATTCATGCCCTGTTCACATGCTCTCCACAGTCATTCTCTGAACAGTGTGACTTTTATGGCAACATTCTCCTTCCTCCTGCCTTTCAATACATTAAAGGGTGTTTGCAGCTCTTGGGGGGAGATAAGATGCAGTTTGAATCAATGGAGTAATTACAGAAGAATATGATACTAATGGGACTGATTTGAATTCGTATCTAAGGACGAATGCTGTGGCTCCCTGCCCAGATGGTGCACACTTTCCCCAAGATGAGTTATTCATGACTTGACACATCACAGTTCTGCTGTTTTGTCATTGATAAAGCAAGATCTGTCAATATTGTGCATTCTTACTGATCCAGGGCTGGCTGCTGAGCAGTCTTCCCATCTGSTACAGCCATGGCCACCCCCTTTCCAGCAGCAAAAGCAGAAGAGAAACCTTCACCAAGGGCAAGTTGTGCCGGTCTAAGGGGACATAGAAGTGGCCTTTTTGGTGGAGTGACAGAATCAGTGACATGAGAACTGCTAATCTCATCTACCTGGATTTCTGGAAGACYTTTGATATAGTCCTCCACAGTATTCTTGGTTTGGGGTTAGTTTTAGTAACMTGAGAAGTTCTGTACTTAAGGATCCTGATCCAGCACCAAACTACTCATCAGCCAGCAGGACCTTGGGAACTCTGCCTGTGAATAAAAACCAAGTCTAAGATGAACCTGATCTTGTATTGGCCCAGAGTTCAGGAAATCCAAAACTTCATAAATCTTATTTTTATATTTGTAAATATATATACATGTTGTGTATACCATTATATAATTATAACCAGATAAAATATACTGCACTATAGCTATTTTGRGTTCTTCAGAGTCCACTCCCTGCGGCATCACACACTTCTGGCATGATAGAATTTATCTTTGCTTGTGCTTTTACTTGTTTCATAGCCATGGTTGGAAGACGATTGTACCCACAGATATTGTTATTCCTAATGCACTGGGACTGGGTGTTTACACAAAATGTTGATCTGAAAGGCCATGGCTTGGCAGTCCAGCTCTACAATGACAGGAGCATTCAGCCTSTCCCCAGACAACACACCCGAATACTGAGCCTTAGAAAGCTACTATCTAAACCATGAGAAGAAAGGACTAMTTTCTTGATTATTTTTTAATGGAAACATTTAGACCACAAGCAATATGCCAACAGTGGCAAAGCCCCAAATCATCTGGGCCATTAGTTCCCCTAAKGAAACAACTGGGCACAGCCAGACCCAAGGGTTTGATGTAGTGGGTCCATCCCAATGGAGATTGTCATTGATTTCAGAGCATCAGATGCAAAATGCTCTTGTTTCAGATTTGTTTCAGACCATTCCACATGGARATTTTTGTTGGGTAAGGACTCCATATGGAGGCTGAATTCCCCAGGAACAATGKCAGGCTGCTGTAATTTGGGGCCAGCTATACATTGGGAATACAGCTCTATTCGTTCACCCTTTTTTCCACACACTGGGAGCCAGGGCTCTCCAGCTGCTCTGTTTGAATTAATGCTTTTTTGTAACTGGCATTAGCAGAAGGGACCCTCAGCTTTCCTGCTGTGACATGAAGCAGACAGAGGCTGTGGCTAAAAGACAATGCCTTCTCAGGGGACAGAACTGTCCTCTCACCTGGACACACACACAAAGCTGCCTCCAGCCCTGCTGTTGTACTGGCTCCAAGAAGAGAAGCTAAGTACAGGCATAAAGGAGAGCTAACAAATAATTCAGTGGCTAGAAATTGCTGAAGGATATTTAGTTCCACATGCCATAAGCTGTGTGTTCCTTGCTCTGCAATTTCAGATTAAAAAAATGGAGATTAGTAAAAAGATCCAACCTGATGTGACCTGTTAACATAATTTGTGTCTGTCCTTTGGCTTATTATGGAAAACACTGTATGGATGCCAAAAGATAATTTTCAGGTACCTAAAGGGGAATTTTAACAGATATTTCTTGCTGCTGAGGAACAGGARCCCTTCACTTGGCATGTACAGAAACCAACCTGTTAACCAAAATYGGTCAATGAAAAATAATAATAGTGCTGGACCTTGTTTCAGTGGTAGATCTGAATCTTACACAGCCCAGCTGCATGATCTAGAATCTTCCACGGGAAAAAGTAATTAAATGCAGTGCAAATTTGCTGTCCAGGTTGCAGCTCAATGAGACTTCAGATGACTGATACAAATTCTTAATGACTCAGAGTGTTGTCTTTACTAGGAAGAGTGCTCAAGTGACACCTGCATGGGATGAGGCAATCTTCTACTAGAGTGGGACATTTTTCAGGCTTAAATTCATTTGTGTGAGCAAAAGTTTTCTCTATTCCCTATGAGGACCGCACATGTGTTCAGCTTCTTTGGATGTCTTCGTGTGAAGGTCCTTTCCTAATATTAAGCCAAATTCTTCCTCTGATTCCACAAAACTGTCCAAAAACTCTTCTGYCTGCTGTCACCTTCCTCTGTGGACCTGCCAGACCTTGACAGACCACTCCTTTAATGTCCCAGGACTTCTTGGTATTTTCCATCTCCCTGCTGAGAAGGCATGTGACCTTCTAGACATTTAAAGCAAGTATGTCTTAAGCAAAAATATATTTCAGTTCTGCTTCCTTCTGCTCAGCTTCAAAACCTGAGTGAGTTTCATTCCTTCATGTTGTATTTTTCTCTGCTCTCTGTAAAGTTTTCTTCCAATTTCTCTGCTATTATTCAATCATACATGATCCTTTGACAGAAACATCTAATATTCATTATGCTGCTACCATACAATTCCCATTATAAACAAACCTCCACAGTTCGCAGCTTTTAAAAATAGTGACATTTATAAATGAAAAATTAAAAAGCCCCCACTAGAATAGATTTTTCATGTTTCAGCCAAATATAATAACATAAATCATTTCAAATGTTGCAACTGCATAATTTCAAGACAAGTTTATTTTCATTGCACAATAATTCAGCAGTTCCTCATCTGGTATTATAACTTTGTTTAACAGAAAAATGTGTGAAATCAAGTCCCAGATCTTGAGATTCTCTGGTCTGAAGTAATGAACAATTTCTGCAATGGAAGAGTGGCAGAGTCAGCTCTCAGGAAACTCAAACAATAAACCAAAGCAGAAATGGAAAATTATTTCTGCTGAGTCACCATCAATTGGCCGAAAAATCTTTGTAGTAGGATGGAATCTGTTCACATGAAATTTGGAGTGGTGAAAAAGTATTTCAGCCCCCAAAATGGTGATGACATGACAGATACAGGTAAATGTATAGGGAGAAGAAGAGAACTTTTGTGCCAACAAGATTCTCTCTCAAGTCACAGTAACAGACCRTGGTTGCCCACTGCTCCTGCCCCAGCACAGCTCCAGGGACAGCAGGGACTGGAACCAGTTATTTGGGTTCTGACTGAAGCCAGTGGCCTTGAGCAACTKCTTGTCCTCATTTTTCTTCCTCTAAGTTTTTGGGGAATTCTCCAGTTTTCGGAGGGACTTGTCTTTCTTGTAGGAGGATTTTTCCCAGAGGCTTGTGCTCATACACCGTAGGGAGGAAAGCAGACACAAGTAGATTTTAATTAAACCATTCTTTTAGCTCCCCAGGCTTGTGCAATTTAACTTCTTCTCAGAGATAATATTAACACTTACGTCATTTTTCATTATTGTTAGTTTTGCTTGTGGAATTGCATTGGCAAGAAAACCCCTGGAAGCAAATGCTCATTGAACCCTATTGTTTCCATTCCCTTCAGCCATAATTTCTCAGCCAAAGAACAAATGTTACCAGGAACAGGAAGGAGCTTGATTTTCCAACAAAATCAGCAGAATTGTGCATGTAGAAAACAGGCCTAATGTCTCCTTTAGATCTGCCTGGCTAAAGGCAGTATTCGTCAATAAAATTTTAAAAATAACAAGAAACTGGAACTGTCTGGAGGGGACTGAGAGGGAAGACTTAGAAATCAGTGGAATTGCAGTGGCAGAGGTGTCGTGGAAAGGAGAGCAGGAATGATGTGGGAAGTGGAGGGGGCGTTCCACTGGCCCCCAGCTCCCCCTCTCTCCTCACCCCTGTGTCAGTTCATCAGCAGCCCTGATTGCCATCTGAGGTAATAAAACAAACACCACCCGGTGGAATACCCTGGGATTAGCCTCTCAGGCTTGGCAGGGCATGAGCTCATGCTTTGACCTGCTCTGAAGAACAGGCAGAAATGTAAGAAAGAATGGATTGAGAGCTGGTTATTACATTGCCCTCCAAAGTGCAAACGCTGAGCTATTTCATATCAGAAGCTCAGCATTTGCTGCAAGGACAGGGAGAAGGGACAGCTCTCCTGAAGCTAATTGCAAAGCCTAGTTAGGTTTAAACCCCAAGAGGGAGAAATGCAAATTTTCAGACATAAAGAAGCATCTGGAGCCYGGCATGCTGTTTCTAGGAGACTTGGGGTGCCAGACAARGCTCTGATCRTGTCATCAATTGACACGGACATGCMGAGSTGATGTCTCCTCACCATATGGGCCTGTTACCGGAGATGTGCTGCCACTCATCCCTGTCACAGGGTGAAATTCTGAGGGGCTTCTGCTGAGCTCCCCCCATCACCCTGTGCTGGAGGTGGGGGCAGGAAGAGTGGTCCTTTGCCATATCTGCCCTCGGGGCATAAACACCCATTCTCCAGCATGGGAGGGGGACTATGTGAGCCCAGTGTTTCTGCACACCCAGAACTCTCCCCCAACCTGCAAGACCACATGAAACACATAGGTTATTTAAAGAAACCATGCTGTTCTTCAAGATGCACCAAGGCATTGGAAGAAGTCTAATCTAATCTGATGGGTTTTTCATGATGAGTTTCTTTCCTAAAATACRGTGTCACTGTGATTGTCCCCTCTGCTCTGACAGCTGTCACAGTATGTGGGTCTGGCCCCTTGGTCCTTTTCCACACTTCTTGCCTTCCTCTCCTTTGAGCCTGCCTTTCATCTTTTATTTCTTAATGTTTCTCCCTAATGTGCATGGGCTGYTGTAAAACTTAACCTGGCTTTTGAAATGCTTGTGTAATGTGTAACATGAAATGCTAGATGTGGGACCTGGAGGATGCTCCTCCCCCACTTCCTTCCCACCCCCTCCAAAACAAACGAATGATGACGGATTTTGGACTGATGAGCTCTGTGAGCTGATTTTGCCCATGGCTTTAGATCCACCCCAACCCAGCCTGCAACMCAAGAAATCTCAGCCTGAGAGCATGGCCAGCAGGAGGCAGAGACTGGAGGGAAAGAGAAAATCTCTTAATGCTGGAAAACTGGAAGTGAGGCAAGTTTTGGGAGGTGATCRAAACCTGTACTGATCCTTCTTCCTCTCCTGTTCCTCCCAAGGTCACTGTGGTTTGAACAAGAGCAGCGCAGAGATCTGACTATGTATTTTKTAATTTCAATCTTTTATTCTTTGTCCCAAAACACAACAATACCATTGTTGTGCCTAAAATGATACCTTCTTCTGCTAAAGAAACTTTCATTGTTATAGTTTGGCTWACAAAACAAAACAAACAGCCAAGATGGAAAACTTGCATCAGCTCTAATGAGTTTATTAATATTCATCATGACTGTGTGTCAGAAAGCTCTCGTTTCATAATATGATTCTTAAAGTATTGATGTTTGGTAACAGCGTGGCTATTTTGGCTCTGCTCTTCTGTCTTTCCTGGTTGTATCATTAAATGCATCACAAGCTTGACATCAGCCAGCCTCTAGAAATACCCAACTACAGTGATGCTGCTGATTTTCTGTAAATGATCAGTTCAAAGGCTTTTAATGTGTTTTGGMCCTCAGTCATAATGGCTCTCTGATKATGGCTAAGGGTAATGRGATAATGGGTATGYATCTCCCARTGCTGTGCTTCGCTCCTCCTGCCAGCCTGCTCTGTGCAGGTGGAGCTGGGACAAGAACCCAAACCTGTTACATTGCAGATCAGGTCTGTCCTTGAAATAAAAGGGAGCAGCAGAATTACTGAACTGATGCAGGAGTTTGGCATCCCATCATCTTTCTCCTTACCCTAGGGGAGTGTGGTGAACATGTGTGCTTAATGTTCCAGATCTTTCAGAGGACACAGGCAATATAATATGGAAAGGCAACTTTTTTTTTTTTTTTTTCAGCAAGAAATTGGAAGTGAACTGCTCCACTTTAGGGTTTTTTTAACCTCTTTTTTTGTCTATGTCTGTTGACTGGCTTGAAAACAAGGGTGGGGATGTTTGGGAAGGAATGTCCCAGGTAACTGGGATGCAGGGATCTGATGCAGAGCTTTCCTTACTGTGAATTATAACATATCCTATCTATTAYTATCAGGAGATTTGTGTGGCTGATACAGTGCCAGGCTAAGATTAGGAGCTCTGGAGGTTTAGCTCTGGTTTCAAGGGGAGATATTCAGCTCATAATCCTCTGCAGGTCTGCACAGGAATGCAGAGGGAGTTGTCTCTCTGCTGAGGGACTGACAGATTTATTACCCTGCTATCTGCAGTGAGCTGGGCTTGGAAAGGGCGGCAGTGGAAGGCTGTTTCCTTGTCTGCAGAAGACATTAAGCCCTGACTTGCTGAGAGAAGCAAATTGTGGTGGCTTCCCCCTCCTGGCAGCACATTTCCCTTTCCCCTTCCCCTCTTTTGTCCCCCTTCCCATCATGTCAAGACACTTTACAGTGGCTCTGGTAGCTGCACCCTCAAACTGCTCTGCTGATGGTTTCTCTTCAGTACCTTCTTCTCTCTAAGAAAAGAACACATAGTACAGAGCATGGTAGCTTGTTTTACCTTATGGAGCACCTCCTAAACTGACTCTTCTTCTCCCTACTTCAGGGAGACTCTTGCCAACAAAACCTCCTGTCTCATACTTGCAAAWACTTCTTCTGCAGAGAAGAGTCTGCAACTTCAGTATCCCAAGCTTGCCAGGAACTGCTGAAGACCAGGGTGGCTGCTCTTTCTGAATATTATGTCTGGATTGCAGGTTTATTACAAGGAGATACTTTCATATGGKTTTGGAGCATCTCCTTTTTTRACCCARAYTTTGCAGAGCAGCACATGCAAACARTACATGCTTCAGATTTGTGTAGGGTTTCCTCACCTGCCCTCCTCCCCAGCAGAGCCTTCCTTCCCTCCAGAGCTCTCTGCTGCAGAGGGAGGACCCCTTTCTCCCCCCAGCTTTGGCCTGCAAGTTGACACATGGAACAGCCTTGCCTCTATCTGCATTCCTGCCCTCTTCGTTTGTCCTCTCTGCTCCCCARCTTCTTGCCACAGCTGAGATTCAGGAGGTTTGGAGCAGGTTTTGGTGGGGCAGAGAGCAGTCTCACCCCACAGATGGAGCTGGTGTTGCACCAGGGCTCTGCTTCACCCTGTGCAAACACTGAGGTTTGCTGTGAGCAGCAGTGGATGGGAAAGGTAAAGGCTCCATGCTCTGCTGAGCTCCCTGATTTGCTCTCCTAAAGGTATCCCAAGCCTAACTGAAGAATAAGAAGCTGTCCTAAAAGAGTCGGGGTGAAGGGCTTCCCCACAGAACAATTGTGGATATGGACAAATCCCACTCACATGGAAGGGCTGCTCCATCCTTTTATTTCCACCTTCCTGCCTTAATCCAGGATATACCCTGGCAGGATCAAATGTCTCGTTGGCCTCAATCCACTGCTTGCATAAATTCTGCAAGGAACTCTGTCAATACTAAAACACCCAAGAAATGAATTGATATCATTTTCCTCTGATGCCTCCTGAGATATTTGAAATCAGACCATAGGTGACAGTTAAAGGTTTGACCACTTCACATCCCTGGGTAAGGAGTTGCTTTCCTTTACATCTTGCACTTTGGGAGCCTCTCATTTATCGTACTCCCACATCCCTGCAGGATAAATTTGCTCATTTCTGCTGATGTGGCCATGCAAAGTCCTCCAGAGAATTAGAAATCACTGCCTGTCTTCAAAATGTGGATGTAATAAAAAGAAGGCACTCTGAAAGAAATCCATATGACAAAATGAATAGCCTGAAAAGGCAGAAGGAATCTTTATGCACATCTAATCTAACCTTTCATAGAGCACAGCYATTGACTGTTATATAGCAATATTCACACAAAGACCAACAAGAAAATTCAGCAGCTTTTCAGCTTGTCTTTGAAAGAGATGTCCGTTTTACTCCATCAGTTTTGAAAGGCCATTGCTTAGAGCTAAGGAGCACAGCATTTTCATTCAGCTTCTGCCAAAAAAGGAAAGGAGATGCAGCCTTCTTCTTACTGCTGATAGCTAAATTTACTCTTTTTCTAAATTTTGGTAGTTGAGCCTCCTTTAGGCATTTTTGCCTGGTTAACTTCTAGGAATTGTTCCTCAGTAATGAAAGATTCCTTGTTAGCAGCATCCTAACCACTGCATTCCTGATTCCTTTGAACTCATGGGAAGGCAACACCTTCCTTTTCTGGAAAGCAATTCTCCTCGACCAAGGATTTGAAAGTTATTTGTGCTTGGAAAGCAGAATGCATTTGGTAGGAATGCGACTGTTTGCTCCCAGCCAAAAATCACACCTGTGAGTTTTTGATTCAGGGAATCCTATTGTGATGAAAAAGGCTTTGTAAAATAGCAGWGCAGCCTCCCCCTGTGAAACAGAAGATTAAATCGTGATCACCCTGCTGTTGACTCAACTGTTAACAGCTGAAATATCATTTGCTCAACACACTTAACTCAGTTATGATCTGCAGAAAGATGCTGTGGTTGGAGTGATTCTGAAACACAATGGAGCCGCACAACTTCTCCATTAAAAGAGAATTATTCGTATTTACCAAAGGGAAAATTAAAAGCAGGTTTTCACAAGAAGTTYAAGCCAATCCAGCTCTGCCTGGCTGCCAAAAGGGACAGTCCTGCTTGCCTGTCCCATCTCACCCAACCCTATTCCTGACTGAGCATTCCTGCCACTGCCAGGCTAGCAGCTGTGGAWGCACACAGTGAGGCAGGTCAGACTGCTAATCTGGCTGAAGAATRAGCCACCAAACTGATCCAACGTGCTGGTAGCTGCACCACAAGTTATGCTGACACAAGGGAGCCAGCAGAAACATGCAGCCAGGGCAGGGAGCAGGCAGGACCACATCTTTGGCTTAAACTGATTGTGAAACATGGGTGCAGGGACTGAAGGGCCATACCAGTGCTGGTCTTGGTCCAGGACAGTGAGRTCCTGCTTCCCTCAGAGGGTTTTATAGGCAGAAACCAGAACCAAACTCAAGAGAAAGGCTGGTGCTGACTGCCACCCAAGAATGTGGGTTGAGTGTGATGGCCCCAAGCASAGCAGCCTGGCCAGGGCCCACATGWGGCAGCACATCAGCAGCTCTGCCCTGCCAGGCTTGTCGTGGCCAGGAGCTGGTTTAGGAAATCCCAACCCTTTGTATTCATGTTGATATGAAGCTGTAAATGCACATGRTAGCCCATGTGAGAGATGGTAGGGGTGTGTCCCACAGACAGRTAGTGATGTATTTGTTGGAAGGGACACAGGGAGTCCTCAGACCTTTTCTTCTCATTCCTGCACATGGGTGAAAAGGTGAATTTCCTGGGGCAATAAAGGAGGGAGTGACCCKCCCCACATTGCTACTACCCAGTGTAACCTGCATTTAATGAGCTGTGCAGTATTAACACCTCAGTTCCCATTGCAGCTGTATCCTCCCCCAATGCACACATTATATGGGCTGTTTCTGGCTCACAGGTTTTCTCACATCCTCAGTGGGGGATGTTTTTCCCCAGATATAATTTCTGTGGTCACATTTCTGTGTGTTTACTGCTGTTCTCAGCCTCTGTCGCTGCAGCTCAGCCCCTCCATGTGCCACCTACACAGAGGGGGTTGGAGGAATGTTGGGGATAAATCACCGAGGGGGAACGTGCCTGCTAAGAGGGGACGTGACAGACCCCTGCACTAAGGCACCCCAGGGCTGTGCATCTTGTTTTCATCTTGTGAAAGCAGAATATTTTTAGATTGTATTTCTACAAGCATCAGTGATATTTAGATGGAAGGGCTTTTCAAGGCTCTTTGCCTCATTTCCCTGTCTGATGGCAGCAGAGGAGTACAGACCCTCTAAAATGGGTGCAGGGTGCCCAGGAATTCCAAGCCACCCCTGCTGCAGCTGCTCAACCTCCTTGCACTGTACATGTGCCATCARGTGGTTCCCAAACCATAATAAGGATTTTTCTCTCAGAAAATCTCAGCTRAAAATGTGAGGGGAAATAATCTTGAGCCAACAGGAGCTGTAGGGACAGGGTCACAAGGCAAAGGAACAGGCAGAGCAGCTGAGGCTGAGAAACCATTCTTCCAGGGTCCCACAGCATAAATTCAARATCAAATTTATCGTCACAAACCAGCCAAAGAGGGCAGCCCATCCTCTCCCTCTTCCCTCCCACACTGCTCTCCTGGTGCTGTGTGGAGATTGATGCGTTTACACACTGACCAGGGATGGGGAATGTTGGGGGTCCCCAGAGCTTCATCCCAACTTGATTTGCTCCTCTGAGGGTCCCTCCTGGCTTTCAGWGCTGGTCCCATGGCAATCTTCTGCTAGACAAAACATTTGTTAGAATATTTAAAGCTCCTTTGCTGATAGAGATCTCCCCCTCCCTCCCCTCAAAGCTCTACCAAGCAGAAATAAGAGCACAGAGGCTGCTGTTTCGCTGCCAGCTGGCTCACCCTCTACTGCAGGGCTGAAGAGGAGTTTGGGGGAGATCAGTTCATGACTCAGGATGGCCTTTCCAGCCTGGCACACCCAGGTGCCCCTGCCACATGCAGACACAGATCCAGTTCTCTGTCCCACTCCTGACTATACAAGATCACCAGCTTTTTTCTCCCAATTTGTGGGCAATAATTAGGTTTTCTGCAGGGCTGACATTTCACTGCATTTCCCATAGGCAAGGCTGAGGGGTCTTTTTCAGGCTCTGCAGGTTTGGGTACCCCTGKTTCTGAGTGTATCCTCTGCACCCAGTCAGCTCACAGGGCTCACAGTGGGAAATGGGGACACTTACTAAAGGGGCTTAAGTTTGCTCAAACTTTCACAAAAAGAACAAGCAGACTGGAGAAGTCATTATCCATCAGATTATAACAGACTTCAAGAAATTCTCCTTTGGGACAAGAACACAGTGACCCCCATCTGAGTAACTAATAGCMAAGAAACACAGTTATTACACTAATTAATTTATTAATAGCCAAGTACTAGCCATGAAGGAAAGGTACTTGCTTTTCTGAGACTTTATCTGAATGATTTAACGTTGTGTGACTAATTTGTGCTTTTGAGCAGACCAAGTTGTACATTAATCTGAGTTTAGTTTTTCCAAAGGGCAGTTCAATTCCAGGTTTTCAGCACTAATAGATTTTTATGATTGCAGAAGTGAAGTTGAAAATAAACCAGAGACTGCAGAACGTTCTTTACCCTGAAAGTTTGGTGACTTGTGAAGGCCAAGCAGATTTATTTATTTCTCCTTGTAGAGGTCACATATTTTTAGCTCCCAGACAGTTCTGCAAGATGCAGAAGAATCTGAATCACTGGGCTCCAAGACAAAAGTAACCAGAGACTTTTAAAAGTTGGTTCTGATGTCTGTGTCTCTTGTTCTGGATTGGGGTTTTTTTTTGTTTGTTTTGTTTTGGTGGGCTTTTTTATTATTCTAAGGGATAGATGGATAGCAGTGTCTCTTCAAGAGTGAAGGGTGGTGGCAGAAGGAAGAAATTTCTGCCAGGGTGAAGGAGCACACTGAAACCAGGGTAAGGGAGTTGAGAAACCCATTGAGGAATGTGTAAAAGATACCCAGCATGTCCCCAGGGCCAACGTGAGAACCTCAGGGCTAAAGAACCTCAGTAGGGGAAGTTTGCATTGGGCAGGAGGGAGATGGGCTGCTCTGAGGAGCAGGAGGCAAAGAAGATTTTGTTTTGAGTTTTACAGCCATGACTCCAGATGTGTGTTCTGAATGGAGGGGATGGTTTTATGGAAGTCTGATGGGCTTGTATATGTAGCACATCTGAACATCACACAGAAAGGTGCTGCAGAACACAAATCTAAATAGGAAGATGTGCTTGGTGAATTGCAGTGTTGTCTACACACATATAGTGCAAAGCCAGGAATCTGAAGAAGAGTCCCTGTGATGTATTGTCCATAGAGCACCTCACTGCAGTGCTGTTTGTCACAAGTGACATCTGGATTCTCTGTCACTTGAGGCCCCTAGGGTGCCACGTGTCCTGGAGAAAAGACCAGAAAACACTGGAGATTCAGGCTGGAAGCACTCTTCAGCCTCTCTGGTATCCACCWTTTCCCTTGTGCAGTGCTCATTTATTCAGAGGACAGGCTTCTCCCTCTCTCCACAGCCAGGTAACATGCACCCACGCTCACACAGAAATGTGGGATTGAGATTGATTCACATGAACCTTTGGGCTGCTCTGATTTCCCTTGCAGGTCCCAAGCAATGCTGTCATCATCCCTCCCACCCAGTGGTACAGAGCAGTGGGGACAGTGTGCTCAGCAGGTTGCCCATCCCACATCCTGGTTGCCCATCCCACATCCTGGCTGGCCCACCCTGGCACAGAGGCTCCCTGTGAGGGGCACATGAGGCTGGTGATGGCACCCAAAGCACGGAGCCTCCCTGCCCCTCTGTGGCTCTTCTCACAGGACACGTGCACGTAGCATCCTCTGCCATCCCACACATCCCACACATCCATTTCCTTCCACTGCTGTGGCCCAGAGGGATCAGCTGAGTGTTACAAAGGGAAAAATGAAGAAAAGAAATATCTCAGCTGCTTCCCTGCTGTGTGGGAGCACAGGAAGAGCTGCAAGTGGCTTTAGCTCCTACCTTCTGGGAGAGGACTTTTTGGGAAATGATGAACATTCCCCAGAATTTTAAAAGTCATCCTGAGRCCGTGAGGAAAAGGACAGTGCTGACAACTTCAAGCTTTGCTTTTATAATCTGTTTATATCCAGTATTTCTCTGGCCAAGGCAGTACAARCACAGTACCTKYTCTGTGTCCATCACCCACCCACACYTGCCTTGAGATGGACACTTGTCTGTGGGTCAGRGGATCCTCTAAGATCCTGACTGGAAATAGGAAAACGGCTACTTTCACATTTCTAACAAAAACCCACATTTTTTGAAAATATTTCCTGTGGTTACCTGTAGCTCTCTGAAGCATCCAAGTTCTGTATCAAATTGAGAAGTGAAACATTTGCACCTGCCCCATTTCCTCCCTTTTAACAGTGACATGAAGGGCTGGATGGAGAAGGGAAAATGCATGAGCAAACATTTGTTTGCTTCTTGAAAGGAATGAGAGGGAGATGTCCTTACAAACAAACTGTGGGGAATGCTGGTAGATAAAGCCAGATACTSATAGGTGAAAGGAGCAATGGGAGRAACCAYAAAYTCCATAAGAATTTCACTAATTGACAWAGACTGTAGGATAAAAAGGAGGCTATGTCCTCTAACARTTGGAGAGACCCCATGGAAATGCCCCATGGCCTCTGCCTTTATTTGAATTAAGTTACAGAACTCCTCTTTCTCCTTTTTGGTCKTAAACCTCTGGTGTTTGTGGATTAATATTCCYGACATTCTTGAATAAATCCSAGTTAAGAAACAAGASAGARGACAGCAACTTTTCCACCTGCYCCTTCCCCTGCTCCACCAGCTCTGCTGGAAGGGACCCCTTTGCCCAAACACCCAAGATCTGCTAATGCCATAAATCCCCTTGTGCAGCTGGGGTGGAAGCAATGTTGCTGCTCATTTTTGGTGGGTCAGAGGCCTGTGGTGTTGTTCCTGCCTGGCAGGTGTGCTGTGCATCCTTATCTAGCAGAGGAGCATTGTGGTGTGCCACAGAACCTGTATCCCTCTGTTTCCCATTTTCCATGTTCCTCCACTGCTCTGGTTGATGTGCAGGTGCTATGGGAATTCTGATGCCTGCAAAAGCCCAGGGGCAGCAGTGTGGGCAAAGGGGATTTTGGGAAAGGAAAGAAATGAGAGGCATGAGTGGGTGTGGGGGCATCCCAGGGACCAGCCCACTCCCAGGGAAGAGCGGGGCTCCATGAAGGCTCTTTGCTGTAGGTCTCTCCTGCAAGCTTGGAGAACMACCTGCAGCACATTCTGGGATGGCAGTGGCCTGAGAGTAGGCAGGAATGGCCTTGCCATGGGACATTTTCCATTCCTGGTGTTTGGCAGCTGGTTTTAACCACAGAAACCAACAGCTTCTGCTTTTTCAATTCTTATTGCAAAGCCCTTTGCAGCATTGCACAACTYRGCCTCACATTTCAGCCATCTGGCARAWTTGCTGCATCGAGGATAAATGAGGATTTGATGAGGATTTCCTTTCTTTTCCTCTTCCTCTTCCCCCTTTGCTTTCAACTTTGCTTTGGGCAARCTTGCTTGTCTGTCTTTGCTAGCCATGGGACATAATGGTGTGGAATAACGAAATCATTAAGGTTGGAAAAGAGCCTCAAGATCTTCAAGTCCAACCTTTGATTCAACACCACCATGCCCACTAAACCATCCCATAAAGTCCCCCATCCCCTTTTCCAGTTCCACAGATCCAGCAGCATCCTCCCTTGGCACCAAAACACACAGTGAGGGTGAGGAGGTGGGGGAATATTTTTATTCAAGGAAATTATCTTCTAGGCTGTGTTCCTTAAACATCCCATCTCTCAAATACAGCCATGCACTGGCAGGATCACCAGAAGTGGGATGCAAGAGAAGTTGAAGGAAACTGTTCCCAGAAACTAAATGTCTCAAGGATTTTAGTTTAGACTTTAAGCAAATGTCAATGAAAGTAAAGAAAGGAGTAATAAAGCCTGCACGACTTGTTATTTGTGAAAAATTTGTGCAAATACTGTTATTGTCATAAATATGATCTATGTTTGTGTCCTCTACGTGGTTCTGTCCTCCCTTTCAGATTTCTGGAAAATTCACGGTGTTGCTGTAAAAGTCATAGAAAAGGAATACAAAAGGATTTATCTTTTGCACAAATATTAAGCAATACTTCCTGTTGTAGCTTCCTGTCTCTTTAACTTTCCAGAGTAATGACAAGTAGCTTTAATATAATTCCTACTCTCCTCATGGCTTTAGACACTCTATCATTATTAAAAATWGCTATTTCAGGCAATTGTGAGTAAATTCTGTTTTGGGAGAGTGGGAATTAGCCTGTACTCAGGAGCCTGTGTGTGTCTTTCTGCAAGTGCAGAGCAAATATTGCAGGAAAGGCAGAAATCTGCCACGTAAATCAACAAGTTTCTCCAGGGAATGAGCTGTGTCATAGCAGTGAGTTGGTTATAGATAAGTTGTCTGAAAATCACAGTCTCTCTCTGGTGGGTATATCACTCCTGGGAAAACAAAAAGCAGTAAAATTTGATTTTGCAGCAAACTGATCCAAAAGCAAAAGCTTTCAACATTTTCCATAAACACACTCCTTTCTGCAAGAGAGTAAAATATGAGAAGAGAATAAAAACATAAAATGCCATGTCCCAAGTAAGGTATTGCTTTTTTAAAAATCCTGTATTTATTATAAGTGCAGGGATTCTCCCTCCTTCCCTTCATTCAGTTTGTTTCCTCAAACCCTTTCTCAGTTTAGAAATACACAATAATTGCATGGTCTACCCTCAGGGCCACCTTTGAGACGGAGAGGGAGGAAGACCAGAACTGACTTTCTGGTTTTGACAAACAGGATGGCAACTGGAATATAATTCCAAGCTGAGACATTAGAGTTAAGTGTTTCAGAGGCCTTTTTTATCTAGAGGTGGAATTAAAGTTTGTTGATGCATCCAATGCATTTTTATACAATCAAGGCTTAGAGACAGACAAAGTGAGGCTTTTATTTCAACTGTTAAGTGGTTTCTGCCCGAAGAAAATGTGAGAAAATGTTTCTGTAAGAAGACAAAGAGGTTTTCCAGGCAGAAAGCACAAAAGCTGTTTATATGGGCTTCAGCATTTGATCACAAAGCCCAGGGCAAGGCTGGAGAGGGCTTGTGACAAAGCATTCTTCATTGAGGAAAACCAGCAACAGGGAGTGAACTTCAAGAAAAAATCAGGCAAGACCAGTTTGACTGGCTTTAAACCCCTCCAAAATGCCACCTCTTTTTGTAAAAAGCCTTTCTACCATAAAGACGACCCTTTGCAATTCCACTTTGCAGTGCTGTCTTTGCCACTAACCTTGTAACTCTAACAGCTACAAAATAAATGAGTTGAGAAGTGAATCCTCTCAAAATCAAAAAACTTTCTCAAATATAATTTTGAGAAATAGTATCTGTTTTTATACACCTATTTGTATATTTAAAGAAAAAGTGAGAAAGCAAAGACTCATAACACATCTGGAAGCTTCTTCTGGAGCTGAAAACTCCAAACCAAGAACAGCCTCTGGCTCCCACATGTTTTTGGGCTGTGTGACTTGCATTGTTTATGCAGAAATGTGATTGCCTTAGACCCTCACACTAAATTAAAGACAAGGGGAATCTTCTGCTCAAGTACCTCTGACCTGGGGGAGGGATGGATGGCAGTGTGGTCATCAGCTTTTCTCTGATTTTGGGTGAGACTGGTGCCTTTGCTGATGGATTAAGATGGAATTTCCATTTTTAGCTTGTATCAAGTTTTATATGCCTAGAATTCAACATCTTTTGGGATCCCRTTTTAAAGGCCATTGTAGCCCTGAGTGAATGAAGTTCTAACACATGAGTTTATCAAGGCAAACCACACAAACAGTGCCAGTCTGGGTGGATTAGAGACACTCCATTCTCCACCACTTTGAAGGCAGAGATTACATCTGACACTCAGAATGGCTGGTGCTGTGTCTCACCAATGCTGGGTCTGGACTGGGGAGACTGGTTTGGCATTTGTCACCTGTCCTGTGGTCCCTGTGGGYAATTCCAGGGCTGCATGAATAATGCATAGACTATTTTAAATTACTGGGAGCTCAGTGTGATGATGATCACGCTGTAAACATGGGATTCTTGGTGACCTTCACATGGCACCTTCCTGCCACTTTGATGAAGGGGACACTCACATCCTGTGTCTGTGTCAGGTGTCAGGGCTTTGGTCAGAACAAGCCAGAAAGTCCTTTCTGCCCAAGAGGAGCAACTCTGATCGTTTTCAGATGAGGATGTGGACATTTTGAGGGCAGCTACAAGTCTCCAGGCATTTGTGTGAAAGGGCAGTGAGGTTTTTTRCCAGGATTTAGGAGAGCCTGGGAGCGGAAGCTGGGAAGTGTGGGTGTGTGATGTCCCCCATGGCTTGTCCGGGCTGAAGAAAACCATCTGTCACATCAAGTGCTCCCTGCTGGCCTGGTGGGCACTGAGAAGATACAGCAGACAGGACGTGTGTGAACACCCATCCTCCATCCTTCCTGTGCATCCTGCTATCAATGGCTTTTTCAGGATCCCACAGCTTTCTCCAAGCTTTACTTTTATCCCTGGAGATTTGGTGGGTTTTGTTCTTTGTTAGGGACAGAAGAGACATGGTCTGTGTTAGAGAGGTACAAAGGCAGACTTTCTGCCAAGGGGAAAATTCTGTAGCTGGTCTCTGTGAGCAGCAGAGGCACATCAGAAATATGACAATCCAAGCKGAAAGTCCAGAGAGCCACAGCCCTCCTATCACCCCTCTGCTTCCCCCTGACATGGACTTGRGAGGTGAATTAGGAAGGTTTAGTGATCCTTTGTTAAAGTTTCATGGATGGTCACTCATCTACCACTTACCTTGGTCTTCCTTTTCAAGCAGAGCCCTTCCAGCCTGTGTCTCTGTGGGGGCAGCTCATGGGGCAAAGGGCTCCACTCCCTGGTGCTCTCCTGTTGGTTCAAACCCCTGCCCAGGTTTTGAACAAGCTGTGGCTGTGCTGCAGGAGAGGGWTGGAAGTGGAGAGATTCCCAAATATCTCTCATATGAGAAGGGTGCTGCTGAATTTAAAGCAGTTGTGGTGGTGGGAAGCCAGAGGTGATTTTACTAGAGGAGGTGGGGCAAGACAGGAGAGGGGAGAGCTAAAGGGCCAAAACTTGGGGGGAGGGTTGTGCACCCCGCTGCCACAACCATGGCTGGCTCTCAGCCCTATGAGCATTTCTTTGCAGAGTGATACAGCTGCAGGCAGTGCTGGGCCAAGAAAGGTCAGTTTTAATTATTACAGCCCAAATTACAYGATGGAATGAGCTGATCATGTAGCTCGCCTCTATGTCATAGTTGGCATGCAGAGCAAATACATTCATTTCCAAGAATTATGGGCCAGAAATGTAGCTATTATAAATCCTCTTATCTATTCCACGAGGCCCGTAAGAAAACCTTTTCTTTTTATCTTGGAAGTGCTGAAATATGTATGAAACGTTACTTGCCCTGCACACCCATAAATATGGCTCTTGCCTATCACGGTGCTTTCATTCAAGACATTATTTCATCCCCCTGGCATGTCATTAACCAYGGCACCCCTTCCTTCTCCTGACAGGGAGAAACACTCATGTTCTGCTTGTCCCACATTGTTTCTGATCCATTTGGGTTGAGCACCGTCCCAGGTTTGGGTTGACCGTGTGGCAGTCTCTGCAAGGAGGGACAGAGGGCTCAGTGCTTGCAGCCCCAGAGTCATTGATACACTGGAAAAGTTTACCTGGATCCAAGCCAGGCTAAACCTGTGCCTGGTGAGGAGAGGATCATTTTCCTTTGTCCCAGAAGGGTCCTTGGGGGCTGGCATGGAGAAGATATTCAGACAGCTTCTCTTCTAGCTTCCCTTCCAGCTGCCTGAGGCAGCTGCTTTTCTGATAGATACAGAAATTAATTTATTCTGAAAAACAGAAAACCAGGAAAGTGACACTCTCACCTTGGATCCATCCAGCAGTTCCTCAGTAATGAATCCTACATTGCCCTATTGAAACTGGCCTTGGACACTTCCAGGGATGGTGCAGCCACAGCTTCTCTGGGCATCCTGTTCCAGAGCTTCACCACACTCAAGATACTTAAAACTGATTAAATTTTGCCAGGAGGAAGTGGTGGCCCCCTCCACAGTGTAGTAGTGAGTTACACTTGTTTGGATGTTTTGATGTTACATCTTGCACCTACAATAAATGCCTCCCTCACTAAAAATTTTGGTCTGCAGCAGTAAAGACTCATGTAATTCCCTTATTTCAGATCCCCACGGCATCCTGATCTGTATCTGCCAGGATATCTGGCTTCTATCTCCCCAAAATTTGCCTGAAATTTCCKGAAATAAAGGAGATGGTTTTAGAGACAAAGTATTGCTTGTAAAATGAGAACAGAACACTTACAGCATACCCCACTCATCTGTAAGCTCAAACCCAAACAAAACACCTGTGAGGCATCTTGGAAACATTTTGAGAGACATTGCTTTCAGTGTCTGATAAATAACATTGGTTTTAAATTTTCAGCGAACATGAAGGATTTTCTGTGTAGAATTTTCTACATAGAAACTTGATCTTTCTAGAATTTTCCTATGATGAAAGTTCAAACTGCAGCAAAATAATGGTGCTGCCATCATGGTGGTGAGGCAGCCCTCCAGCTACTGAGGGATGAAAGATGAGAGGGAGTAAAACAGTGCAGGGCATGCAAGCTTTTGCCTGCAGATGGTGTGGGTCCSTCTTGGCATTTCCCCTGTGCTGGACACCATCAGCTTTAGTCTCTYGCAGGGACTTTCACTGTGGCTGAGAAATGGAGCAGCAGGTGGAACCTGGCTCCAGAGTGGACACAGCAGTGGAAAGCCAGGGAGGTGGCAGAAGCTGGTGGAGCCTTGACCCAAAATGTCCCAGTGACATTACCTACTCTTCCTCTCCCTCACTGTTTTTGCCATTTCCTCCCCTCCATCCCCATTATTCCCCTTTCATTTTTCTCCCCCTCTCTGTTCTGCCTCACTAAACTGATTTTCCTAAATCAATGCAGAACTTAATTCTCATTCACAAGCTTATTTCCCCACCACAATATTTTAAACAAACTTCCAAGCGGAAGAGAACATTTGCTCCTTGCCCCCTACAYGGTTGCTTTGTGTAGTTTCTGTCAAAACAACACAGAATAGCAGCAAACCATTCACTGACCCGTCACTCGAGAGCTGCTGTTGTCAGCAGGTTCTCCATAACCGCCTCATCCATCCTCCCGCTCCACGTGSTGCCTTGGGTGTGTGACAGATTTGCAATCCACACTGCATTTTTAATAAGCCTGTCCTCCCTCTTTGGACGTCAAAGGCACCGTTCTGAAAGTCAATCTCAGCCTCTGACCTCTCTGAGCTTCTCTCTTATATTTAATCTGGAAATACTACTCTGAAAGACGAATATGATCTGCCTGCTTTATGCRCCGGCAGTGGCAGTGCCTCCCTGCCTTGCCAGCAGCTCTGTGGCATTTTGCCATTGCCAGCACAGAGCCCTCCAGGCTGCCTTGCTGCCACTCCTGTCCATGTCCCCAGGTGCCACATCAACACATCTTTTAAACACCTCCAGGACTCAGSCACTTCCCTGGGCAGTCAGTTCCACTGCTTGACAATCTTGTAGCAAAAAAAAAAAACCAAACCCTTTTCCTAATATCCAATGTCAGCGTCCCCACGTGCAACTCAAAGCCATTGCCTCTTGTCCTATCCCTTGTTAGCTGGGAGCAGTTTGACCCTCACCTGGCTGCACCCTCCTGTCAGGGAGCTCTAGAGGGTGAGAAGATCCCTCCTGAGCCTCCTTTTGTCCAGGCTAATCCCCCCATCTCTCTCAGCTGATCCTCCTCAGACTTGTGCTCCAGACCCTTCCCCATGTCCATTGCCCTTCTCTGGACTCATTATATGCCCTCAATGTATTTCTTGTCATGAGGGGCTCAAAATTGAGCCCAGAATTCAAGGTGAGGCCTCACCTGTGCTGAAAACAGGGTGACAATCACTGTCCTGGTCCTGCTGGACACATTATTGCTGGTACAGTAGATGGCAGGGCTCTTCTGATCTTGCTCAAGAYATCTGAGATGGCAAATCAAAAGTTTGTCTGTGAATTGATTTTCCCTCTGATTGCTGAGGACATTCATTTACCGAGGAACAAAGTCTCAAAAAAAAATTAATAATTTTGCTTTGTTCTGTGTTTGGCATCAATGAGTTTTTCAAAGGAATGGAGCTGGTATTTTAATAAGGAAAAGTTGAATAATTCTGGTAAAACTTTCCCTTCTAAAATGGACAGATAAGCTTAATGACTTCAGCTGGAGCATGAGACAGGCAACACTGGGTTCAAGCGCCAAGATTAAATCTTAAATTTAGAGCTGGCTCCAGCCAGTTCTTTGAGTCACTGTGTAGTTCTCCAAGGCTTCACATGATTTCTAGGCTTCACCTCTCCTATATGTGCTACTGGCATTCTGAAGAGGTGATGCCTGGCACAGTTGGAAAGTTGGAAACTTTGCTTTCATGCTCGGCATGAGTGACAAGGCTGTTTGATGAAAGATGTTTTTGATGTAATTCATGCTTCTGTTTGGTATTGATACCATTCAAAATTTCATCTCGTTTTGACAAACAGTTTAATAGTTTGCATTTTCCCTCTTTTTATATTTTTTTCTGCTTTCTTTTGGGAAATGCAACATTAAAGGAAGAAGAAGAAGATGAAGAAGAGTCACCACGGAAGCAGCTGGATTTGCCAGTCTCAGAGAATGAACCCTTATCAGGTATGAGTGATGTTTGGAGCTTGCACCCATTCTGTGGAGCAAATTAAAACCAGTCTTTTCTAGATGGGCCTGAGCTGGGATGATGATGTGCTGACATTCAGATCATGGCAAATGAAAGGAGAGATCTGTGATAACAGGTCTGGAGCTTGTTGAATGTCTATTACTGCTTGTCTGTCATCTTGGGATTTGTTTCAATTTGTTAACACGGTGGTTCTGTGGGTCAGGCATTTGCAGATAATGCAATTGAAATTGGCTTTCACCTCTTCCCTTGCTAAAGATAGTGACTATGGGTATGTGCAGTATTTGATCTCTCCTTCAATCCATACACTGCAGAGACAGGTTCTTACAGCATGAATAAAGAGGAATTTGTCCATATCCCCCTCTAAAGAATTTAATTCCCTTTTTGTTAACAAGAAACGATGGGCCCTGAAACCWCTCTATAAAGTTTTGGATATGGATCACAGCCAAGCTGTGTTGTTAGCTCCAGTTTGGTAGATCTTGCTGTTAAATTCACTGGCAATTCCCAAAACATCTGTTAAAAAGGCATCCAGCAGAGTCTGTTTTCTGCCACTCTGGCCTGTTTTGGTGGGAAGTTCCTGCTTCTCCTACCTTTACCTGCCCAGACTTTTTTTGGGAGCCTTGTGCACCTCATGTTTCCAGATGTGTTGGGGACAGTGGATAATAGTTATTTCTTACAAAAAAGGAGACTTCAGGTTTGCTAAGATCATCCATCATCACTGCTGCTGTCACTTCTCAGGCCTGGCTGCTGTATCTGCTTTGTGGACCCCAAACCTGGAGGGATTATATCTTTCTCTTGTGGCTTTCTAGGTAAGGCAAAACTAACAAAAGGGCAGCCCAGCTTTCATCTGTGTACAGCCTCCCCCAGCTTTCCCTCCCTGCCTGGTTTGCTGTGTGCAGAGCAATAAAATTAAACGTTCTCAGCAAACCTGTGGGTTTAGATTGAAGTGGGGCCTATATTTAATATGGACNAAGGAAAAGGAAAAGGAAAAGGAAAAGGAAAAGGAAAAGGAAAAGGAAAAGGAAAAGGAAAAGGAAAAGGAAAAGGAAAAGGAAAAGGAAAAGGACCCTGGAAAAAGCTGCCTGGGCATCTATTTAGGGTTTTTCAAATTTTCTGAGTAAGTGAATTAATTGCTTGGTAATATCCAGTGCTGGAACACATGGGAGCTCTAACCTGAATTCCCTATTTATTTATGATAATACAAGCCCTGGTTCTCACCAGATGCAGATGCTGAGATTTAGGATGCTGGGACCAGAGAGGGGAAAAYACAGCAGCAACAGAGCAGCTGCTTATCAAGGCAGTGCAGCAGGACAAACCTGCTGAGGGATGGCATTTGAGCTGATAGAGATGTGGAGAAAATGTAGGGAAATAAAGCCTTAAAACCAAGCTCTCCCATCCTCCCTGCTCGTGTCAGCGCTGAACCTGCCTGGCAYGGACTCAGGGTTCATGTGCAGTGTCTGTGTCATGTCCTGACAGCAGCATTGTGAGGGTGCAGTGATGAAATGAAACATTTGCACCGATGTAGCTTTTACCCTTCATCAGCTGCAATCAGTCACRAGGCTGCTTTTATTTTTTGTGGCAGGGAAATGAAAGCGAACCTCCTGGCTGTGGCATTTGCAATCCAACAGGCAAATTACAGAGCAGAGATGCTCTGAGAAGCACACAGCTCTGGCAYTGGTGCTTCAAGAGTCAAGTGAGATCAATACTGAGCCCTCTGAACTACARTTTATCTAACCTCCACCAAAGAGAGAACATGAGCAAGGGTTATGTAACTTTCTGAGCAGATGAATAACAAATATTTTCCATGTAAAGTCTGAAAAGCTCAGACATAACTTCGTTTTTTAACACTGCTCAGAGGAATGTGTCTTTTTTAAAAATAAAAACCCACATGTTTTTCTGACTTAAAAACAGAATGGTGCCAACAGAAAGGCAACTTTGTGAAGAAAATATTCTTTTTAAAAAACAAAACAACAAAAGGGTGGTTTTTAATAAATCATAAGACAACAGAATAAACTGATAGAATGGTTTGGGTTGGAAGGGAACTTAGAGATTATCCAGCTCAACTCTCCTACCATGGACAGGAGYACTTCTCACTAGATCAGGGTGCTCAAAGTCCCATCCAACCTGGCCTTGRACACTTCCAAGAATGAATATCTGGACAAAACTCAGTTCAGGACCAGCAAGATGCTGAGAGGAATTGGGAGGAGAGACAGAAACTCTGGGAACCAATTTGTAGGTCCCAAGAAGCTGCAAAGAGTGGAAGAAGGGGCAGCACCTCAGGCAGAGCCTGGAAGAAGGGGTGAGGGTGTTCGGCTGCCTGGAGAGTGAAAGAAGAGGGGAAGCTCTGCCACAAATTCCTCATTTTAGTGTCTGCTAACCTTGCTGCAGGAAGGCAGCTCCACCTTCCCTCTCTGGGCTAGAGCAGGCTGTCCTACTGCTCCCCCTCACTCTCTTTGGTGACAGATCCCTTCTCAGGGACACAGCACCCAGGGAAARGTCAGCTCCACAGGCCAGCCAAAAWCCACYCATCCCTCCTCCACAAACCTGGAAAGCAAAGCCAAAGTGGGAAACCAAGGGAAACTATGGAAAAACAACTTTCTGGCTCCTTGCTAAAGAAAACCCTCAGGGTGGCTCCTCTCTTCTTGCTGCCGTGGTGTGGTTGCAGCTGCACCACGAGCCAGCTGGCCACGGCCCAAGCAAAGCAGAAAGAGCATTTCTGAGCAGGRATCAGGGGCTTTGCAGGTAACTGGCAAGTGGTTGTAGCTGCAGTAATTTGATATATTCAGGGCTCTGACTGGATGTGGTGCTCATCTGCTTCTGCACCAGGGAAGGTGCTTAAATCAGCTTCCAGTGATAAAGAAAATGGAAATGGCAGCCCTGGTGTTGAGCTATCCAGTAAGACATGGGTGAGTGTTCATTTGTGCTGCCTTTCAGGCCAGCCTGTACTGTCGGTGACACTAAAGCAAACATCTGCACTGTTGCAAAATGAGTTTTATTTAAAATGCCATTCTTAACCTAGGCCAGACTTCCTTCAATTCCGGCAGGATCAAGCCACAGGTATTTTTAACCAGTGCTGAAGCACTGTGTTTTTGCTCAGCTGCAAAGCAGACACGGTTTTCCGGGTTCAGCAGGTCTCTCCTCTGCTCACGGCTCTCTGCTGCTCACAGGCTTTTCCAGTAAGCCACAACTTCCTTCTTCAGCTACCAGAGAATGAAATATTTTGTGATCTGGAACTTTATGATTTTCTGAGATAGCAGCTAACATGRTAAAAGCCTCAACTGGCCCAGATGTTTCTGTCCTTGGTGAAAAAGCTGCTTGARCAGAAGTGAGGCTGCAGGTTAAAAACGGCAAACGAAGCAGGTTCTATGAAAATATTTTGCTGAAGTAACCCACTGGTGCAAAGTGGAGTTCAGCCTCTGATTTGGATCTTGAAAACCATACCCYATGATTCAGATTAACCTCCCTTCCACCTCCCTGAAGCCTGCTGCAGTTTTCTTTGTGTGAGTGAGCCACTCATGAGCCACTCATGATGAGTGTGGCTCTGTGGGTAGAAGGATCTGGATCCTATTTCCATCCCTGTTACACAGCACCTACTGTAGGGTTCACGTGTGTTCCCCTCTGCAATGCTGTGTATAAACAGGAAGCTGAAAATCCTGGGCAGTGCTGGAGACAAAGGAGGAGAAAGGGTGTGGGGTGTGTAGGTGTTTTATCACAGGGAGGTCCCTCAACGTGGCTTATYCTCCAAAAATTCTATTCTTGCTCAAAGCATCCACAGCATCACAGATGTTGTTCCAAATTATGGTCCCTTTTTTTACACTGAGACAAAAATAAGAACTTTAAATATCCCTTCCTGCAGCACAGGATGCAAATATACAGCACACACCTTGAATATAACTTAAAATAACAACACATGGTGCATGTGACTTGATCCAAAATACAAACACCACGTAACATGTCAGGGGTCAGAGAGCAGATCCTTTCAAGTTTGCTGAGCTGGCCCTGAGCTGGCTTTCCTGAGAGCAGGAGATGTTGTCACAGCCCACCTGAGGGTGAGCAGACAGAGCAGGGGGACCCTTGGCAGTTCCACCAGGGGCTTGGGATTTGGGGTGTCCTTCTGCAGGGTCCCTTCCCTGCCCTCGGTCACTGACACTGAGAAGGGGCAGGGTCTGAAGGCAGCAGCTCAGGAGCAAACTGCTTTGGGTACTGCTCTCCAAAAAGCAGATAGTTTGCAGTTTCCCTTTTGGTGTGGTTGATAGGCAAGCAGATGTTGGGGGATTTATCTGTGTTTCTTGAAATGGCCAAGTKGAGTTGGGATTCTGGAGGGATTTCTGGTATTTCCTACTTCCAATCAGACTAAATCAGACTTAAGCATGACCTTTATTWTGATATCTTAGCCCTACCTCTCCTAATCCTAATGTGAAAAACAAAGCAAAGAGMTTCCTGGAAATATGAGGTTGAAAATAAAAAAAGGTGCTGGTCCTTCTCTTTTTTCCATCTCTGGAAAGGGAATGTGGTCATTAAGGGGTTTGGCAGTTCAGCCTGGTTATTATTTTATTCCATATAAATCCAGAATTCTTTCACTGTGCTCAGTGAAACTTTTCTCACCTCCTGCTTTTCTTATTTTTTTTTTAATAGAAAATGTAAATCACTTACATTTAAACTACTTTTGGACCACCACAGATCCCTAGCCATCAAAAACTTCTTACTGGAGAAACTAATGCTCTCAGTTAAAGTATCAGTATCCTTGAAACAGAGTCAGCAAAACTTCTTGCTTTAATCATAAAAGTTATTTCCCAAAGCAAATTTCAGGAGAGCGATCTGTTGTCAGCATTGCTTTTAGGGAGCCCTGAACCTCTGGCAGACCTGCTAGAATAGGAATTGTCTTCTGSAAGCTCCTCCAAGGAGTTTTCCTCCAGCCTTTTGTATCCCACAGATTCTTCCTCTGAATTAGGTCTTCCTCTGTGCTCAGTGGGAGATCAGCCACTTTGGCACTCCAGACTTTGTCCAGGTTTTTATTTCTCACTTGGGATTCACCAGCAKCTCCAAGCTAACAGTTCTTGGAGAAACACTTTAGAAAAGAAAAAAAAAATCGTGAGTTTTATATTAAAAATATTGTGTGCCATGATATATTTCAGGAAAGTCTGTGTGCAAGGATCCAGATGAACTGTCACTCTCCACATGTGCTTGTGTGAGGAGGGACATTCCCTCTTCTGCCCTCTTGGGGACTGGGAATTGGGGCACATTCTTTGTGTGGTGCAGCCTCTAGCGGAGAGGCCTTTCAGTGAAGAAATTATTCCTAATATCCAACCAAAAGCTCTTATTTCTTCTTCTTCTTCTTCTTCTTCTTCTTCTTCTTCTTCTTCTTCTTCTTCTTCTTCTAGTCTCCTTTCTTTACCTCAAGGCAATAAAGTACTATGTATCGAGGAAGTAAATGGAAGCTCATAATATGTTCAAATTCTTTAAATTCTTCAGTCTTGAGACCCTTCTGATTATTGGGAGATACAGAACTTGTATGGGGCTGGTTAGGGCAGGAGAGATGTAAAAAGACCAGATTTAAGGGGGTTCAACCTACTAGCACTCCTGGAGGGGAAATATAATCTTCATAGCTATTATCTTCATAGATAATCATAGGATATGATTATCTGATCTTGAATTCATTAATTTTAGACTTACTTGGAGGTGGGATACTCATCCAGCTGGACCTCAGGTTAATTTCAGTGCAGTGATSCTCAGGTTGTTTCTATCCATTTGCATGTCACGCTCTGCAGCTCAACTCTTCCTGATGAGTCAGTTTTGTATCTGGGCTGAATCTGTTCCTAATTCTCTTCTCTTACAATCCCAACTGAAACTGAGCTCATAAGAAGCAGAAAATGTCTGCAGAGCAGGTATAGAGCAGGATTCCAGTCCCAGCTGGGGCTTTGGGSTGGTGCTGGAAAGCAAATTTCAGTAACAGGAAGGTATTTGCACACAGTTCAAGGATTTGGCTGCACCTCTTACCCAACTCAGTAGAAAAACCCCACCATTATCTTCCAATCTTTGAGCGTTGCTCTGCACATTGAGCAGCACCGTGTTTACTAGCCAGCATTGGTTTTATTTGTGGAAGGGGAGCTGCAAACAAAGGTTCAGCTCTTGTCTSCAGGAGCGGGGGAGGCTGGATTTCCTGTGGGGAGGAAGCTGGGCAGGTGGTGAAAACTTTGTGGAAAGATTTGTTTTGTCAGCTGTGGTGTGGTGGGATACATCCCAAGCACCCCACACCTATGGCTCCTACCGCTTGTCATGCAGTGAGAATAAAACCTCAAACTCTTGGGGTTTGTTACGACTGGAAAGTGCATCCTTAGAGCCAAAAAGATCAGCAGAGGTTTTCCTGCCTGCGGCCTGCAGAAAGGGAAGTCAGTGAGCAGCAGCACATCTCCAAGGGCCAAGAGGAGACAGGGAAAGMCACTACACAAAGCCAAATATTGCTGGAAATTCCAAAGAGCTGGAGACTGTGTAATATCTGTGATATAAAGGCTGACAAGAGCAGAGAGAGATTAATGGCTATTYTTTCTGCTACAGACAGCACCAAAGCACCCACATTCCCAGCACCAAGACMTGCCCTGAGCACAGGACCAGTTAGTCATCCAAGATAGGGATGAAAGTTCCTTGTGCTTGGGGGTCAGTGCTCTGCAAGCAGGGCTGCTGCCCACAGGACAGGCTGAACAGCAAAAAAAATTCACGATTTCCCCTCCCCCCCTGACCTTCTGTCCTATTTCAGTGTGGAGAGTGGGAGAGTACAAAAGTGATGCCAAGAGGTACCTGAAGATCCTCCAACAGCACTGAGGGAGGAGTAAATCAAGAAGSAGATGAATGTAGGTGCTYRGTTTTGCAGCTCAGGCAACAAAAAWTGTGATTTTCCTCAACTGCTTCTGGAGAAAGGGCTCTCTTTCTCAATGGCTGGAGCTGCATGAAACCTCCCAGTCCCAGGCCGTGCCTGGAGCAGGGTAAATGATGTACTCTGTAAAATATGGTCAGGTTTCTGCATAGATTGGCTGACGATGCTTCTGAGCCAGCAGGGTCTTCTCCATGCTAGACTTTGCTGATGTGTTTAAAATAGCTCCCACGCTTCAGCAAACTCTCTGAGCCCCCTCAGATCCGTCTGCTCAGGCTGGCAGAGCCCAACTGCAAGAAGCAACAAGCTGCAGGACCATCTGKCTCCAAAACAGCAGTGCCAGGCAGAGCATGGCCCTGTGCAAAGGAGCAAGAGCAGGAGCCACCCACCCACGGTGCTCTGTGCCCACCATGTCCCAACAGGGCCGTGTAAAGTGTCCCCAAAGCACTCCCATGCCTGCTTCCTATGGGAAAAACAAACTTGAGCCTGAGGCTGAGGAGAGACATCTCCCTGTGTGTCTCTTCAATACTCAGAGCTGGTGCAGGGTAGATTTGGGCCCAGCTGCCTGCAGGGAACATCAAGAGGAACAAAATAAGGTATTTTTGTTTTCAGTGTGAGAAAACACTGTGACTCACTGTGTCATGCCAAAGAGATCATGACTGATTTCTGTAGGCGTACTCCTATGCCTGGTAACAAGGTGGACATCCCAGGTGACTGGAAGGGAAGAACCATGGATGTGAGTGTGGTCCAAGGACTAGAAGAACATCCTGGGGACCTGGGTTCAGGTTTTGTTCTGCCACAGTGCCTCTAGATGAAGCAAGAGGAATCACCATCCCTGGMGTGATTTAAAAGTCATGTGGATGCAGCACTTGGGGACATGGTTCAATGGTGGACTTGGCAATGCCAGCTTAATGGTTGGAGCTGAATACCTTAAGGGTCTTTTCCAACCTGAAGAAATCTATGGTTCCATGATCATCATCCAATTTGTGTCTCATTGATTCAGAGTTAATGGAAAGCAGTGCCATTTTCCATGCTAACAGGGATGTGGAGGAGGAAAGACGTGTGAGACTGCAAAGGGCTGAGCTRTTGCAGAAGAGCACAGGGAACACCAGAACAGGGCGTGCGACACATCCGGCCCAGCAGCAATTTATCGGGTGCTTTCTTACATTTCCACTCAGCTTCCTCTCCCACCCCAACCCAGCTGCCCACCCTCTCACTGAATATCTGATTTCCCAGCTGGTAATCCTCACCCCATCCACATCCCTGCTGAATGTGGTCTAGACAGTCTAATTGTATATAATCCTAGGGCTGTATCAACRCCCCACCCTAAACCCTGCAGTTCCGTGCACGCCAGGGATTCATTTACACTCCTATCTGCTAAGCATTCCGAGCACATCTCTTTAAGGAGAACGTTGGGGATTAAAAGGTCGGGGTGAGGTGAAGATGAAGGCCCAACCTTCCCAGTGTGGGATAAACAACTCTCCTCGGGCTGATTTTGGCTTATGATGCAACAAATGCTGAAGGGAGTCACAATGTTATCTTGGAGCACCTCTCTAACATTTTGTCCTTGCTCTGCTGCTGCTCTTTGCATCTCTTGCTCTCCTCCTTGTGCAGATTCCCCTGTGACCCAGCTGGTGGTACCTGTGCACATCTGAGAGGGCACAACTCTCTGTACCCTCTGCCTGCCTTGCAGAGGAATCCATTGTATTTGTCACGGGTGTTCAAGGCAATTCAGTGTTGCCTTCTTGTTTCTGCTGTAGTACTCAGAAATCTCTTAAAATTACAACCTCTTTCCCCTTTTTGTCTCCTTTCCCTTGCTGATGAGGGAATCAGTCTCAGTAGAGCCCCCCATAAGTGACACTTGGAGACCCAGGCTGAAAGCTGACCTCTGAAATGACGTTCCGGCCTCTGCTGAACTAGAAAAGGCGCTGTGGGAGATTYTGGGAAAGGCTGTTGCACAGTGAAGTCCTGGCTGGTGTTTCTGCTTAACACAGGCAATTTCAATCAGTCTCCAGGGCTCATCAGCGTGCAAGCTTCAAGTTTTGGAAAGTGTGAAAATGAGCTGGATGAAATCAGGAAGGGAACTTATCTGGCTTTGCAGTAGAGACAGGGGCCAGATGCCGAGAGGTTACTGGGAAAAGAGATGACAAGCTTTTTTACGACAAGTGTTTATCTTCAGTTTCTCATAAGCATTCTTTGTCAGGAGAGGATGGGTGGGGAAAAACATCTTTTTCTATGCTTTGAAGCCTTGGAAACAGAGACACRTTCTTGCTATGGCAAACACCCTTGCAAGTTCCGACAGCCACATGCCCCAAGGAAGCTCTGGAACAAGTGGGAGAGTTCCTTGGCAGATCACGTTGTGGTGTCACATTGGCTGCCAGTGCCCCAAAGCATGCACAGGTTTAAAGGAGAACTTCATGGGAGTCAAGAGGAAAGGGTAGAGAAAGGAACCCCTTGCTTTGGGACTGGGCTCTTTGGGGTGAGACAGGGAAGCTGTTGGAGTCAGGTGATGGACTTTTAGGGACCCGTTCATAGAAAGAAAGACTCAAACATGGTTTCCTCCAGAAGGAACGTTTCTGAAGCAGAGAGAAGTGGGCAATTAGGGAACTCTTGGTAGCACTGATCTGCAGTGCAGTGTGAAAGGACAGCCAGGGCATAGCCAGGATGTACACAGCTATTGGAACCTGGTGAGGCCAGGTTTCTTTGTTTTTCCTTCCCTTCACTGACATTTGTTTCCCCTTTTTCTTTCTTCCTCTCTACACCCAAAGTAAACACACTCTCCTCTCAGACTGCTGCCCTGACACAGCAAGTCAGGCTGAAAAGCAATCCATGTTTTCAAAGCTCCACCAGATGAAGTGTGAAGGACTTCCAGCCCTGCTTGCAGGCTGGCTCCCAGAGGGGTCAGCGGCTGGTGCACAGAGCAATGTGTTTCCTGCCCTGCAGCAGCAAATGAGAGGTGGATGGAGGAAACAGATGTGGAAAATCCACCTCCCCCCTGCAGCCCGTCTCTCAGAAGCTGCAAAAAGCAGATTTGGGCTCTTTTTTTGGTGTGGTGGTTATGACTGCTTAGTTTTGCTAATGGAAAAGGGCTGCTGGTTCTGGTGGTGGGGTTATCATTGCCACACAAACACACAATGCAGGAGGAAAACAGATTCTGTTTTGGTCTCTTGCCATTTTTCTTAACGTTAGTCAGGTGAAAACTTCACAGGACACCTTGGTGGGTTTCCCAGATGCAGCCCATGACAAAACTGTTCTCTTGAACCACCGACTGTGGTGGGTGTGATGACTCTTGTCATCCCCCAGCTCCTTGCAATGACAGCTGGAAGGCTGCAAGCCAGGTTCAGCCATCCCAAGAGAAGCAARTTTTATCTCCAGCAGAGGTGAACATTCATTAGAGTTTGCATTGTCAGCTCAGCTCCCTGCAAGGGAATAAAAACACCACCCTCAGATGCAGCAGTTACCTAAAGCCAGGGAGCATAAACCCTGAAAAACTCATTAGGGTTTCCTCTGAAAGCAGAATTTGACAGGACTAAACTGTTTTTCATAGAAAATTCCATAAAAACAGGGACTGGATCCTGCTCTGCTCTGAGCAGAGGTTTGCTGATGGCCAGTAAATAATGTCATRTATGTTATAACTGATGGACATGCAAATTCCCTCATTTTGGTTGGAATATCCATCTGAGAAAAGCCATGATGAAAATTCCTGCAATTATTAGCTACACACTTAATTTAGTCTTGGATTGCATTGAATCAGGAAGGGAAGTCTGATAAGGGTTTGGAAGAGGGTTTCAACTCATCAAAATATTCTATAGAGAATAAACCCATGAGCGACAATGTGAATATCTTGGTTAAATAGATATSTGTGGCCGCAAAATACCCACACAGCTCTCACTTTTGGTGAATTTCCCAAAGAAATCCCTGTTAGCTGATGCCATCTCCCCAAACACCAGGGAACCCAGAAGGCTCCCAGTGCATCACCGGTACATTGGCCTTCCTCTTCTCTTTGACAGAGAATGGACATGACCACRGACAAGGAAGTTTTACAAGCCAAGCACAGAGCCAACAGAGCTGGGACTGCTGCCTGGCTCAGCCATCAGTCAAATAAATAATCACTAAATGAAGAAAGCACTGCTGTTGCTGTCAAAACCAGAGGAATTTTTATCTTCAGTTTCACAGGAAACTGGATGGGCCCCTTAATCTTCCTTACTTAGGGAAGGGCAGGAGTGGGAAAATACAACTTTTGCTAAGGAAGAAAAGAATTATGCAGATAATGTGCAACGTTTTTGTCAGGCTTTTAATTGCTGTTGCCAAGGAAATGTATACTCTTGGGTCAGGGATAGTGTAATGACAAAATGCAAACAGCTTGATTCATGTTTGTAGAGAGACAGAGCCAAATTCATCCCTGGTGCAACTGGGCCGAAATTTCAGAGATGGATTTGGCTTGTTATCTAGCTAGCAGTTCTGTGTTAACRTGTTCTCCCAAGCTATTTTACAAACAGCACCTAATTTATCGAAAGGGAAAGTTTAGGAAATGTTTTTTTCATGATTTACTGCTACTTGCCTGCCAGTTGYTCAAACAGGACTCCACCAGTCTGTTCTTCTTTGCATTTTTATTTGCTAAAAGAAATGCTCTGGCTTTGGGATTTCAAGTCCGCCTCAGCAAGCTTTTAAATCAACAGCAGTAATCCCTTCACCCTTGATTATCACTTATTCCTATGCCTTTTTTTACAAGACGACATTTCTAAAATAATCAGCAATTATTAAATTCCCATTTGCAATATCACACTGACTGTGCAATGCTTTTACTACCGATCTGCTGCATAAATTATCACCATAGATCATGGTAACAATTTTAAAAAAAGGGGTTGTAATTAAAATACTTCTAAAGGTGTCCTCTGTATTAAGTGTTTCCTCARTCCCAGCTCACTCATATCCTCATCCTGCACAGTGAAGATCAATGGGAGCTTTGCTGTAGTGTGGGATCACAATCTGGGCTGTGATCATGGAATAAACTCTGGGTGTTTGGGTCTGCACAGGACCCTCTGTGGCTTCAGCACAGTCCTAAGCACGATTCAGCCCTTGTTTGTGATTTCTGTGCCTCAGTGATGTACCCATGCTGGGTGTCAGCACTCATGGACTCCTCTATTACACACAGTAGGAAAATGGGAGCACTTGGCTTCAAAGACAAAGAGTTTGGGAATGTTTGGCTTTCAGAACAAAACACTTCCATGCCCAGCCAAGTGAAAGAAGAGCTCAGATCTCTACATTCTACCTCCCTGTGTCCTGGGTATTTCATGCAGCTCTTCCTCCTCTAGCAGAGTTTGCAATAGATTTTTCCAGCAAAGCAGAAGTGACACCGGTTCCTCCTGAATTTGCAGCAGAACTGGAGAGAAAATCTGGGCTTCTCCACAAAGAAAATGTGTTTTCAGAACAAATGCATTTTCCGAAAAAAACCTCTGATATGGATCTCATGGAAAAAAAAGAAAATGTTTCAAGGTTTGCAATACAAAACTGAAAATTATATTATTCTAACCCAACTTTTTTTGGGGGAGGGTTTACAAAAAGCCCCAAAGATATCTCTATAGGGAACCTCCAGTTAGCTTTTACCAGACTGCATTCTTGCGACTCAATGATGTTGACTATTGATAAGGAAACTGTCAGAGTGGCTAAATCTTCTTCTAAAATACCAAAGAGGAAACAAGCTGAGGAAGAGGAGAGGGAGTGGTACGAACAGTTCTGTGATAAGGAGGGCTTTTAGCTGTGGAATGAGCTTGCAGTGCAGTTAGGAGAGAGCTTGGATGCTATCTTTAGGAGCCAGGAAGCAGGAAAGATTAATCCTAATCTTCCAAAAGGCCTTGCTACCCCAGCAGAAAATGATAGGCACTTTTGGAAAYTTGACATTCTTCACTCTAATTGTCRCCAAAAATGTCCACAATGTTCTTGTGAAAGTTGCAACTGGAAGCAAAATGAAAAAAAAATCTATAAAATTAACCAACATTTACAGAAATAAGTTGAAAATTCTAAGAAGTTCATCTGCTTCATATTTTATGTGATAGATGCCTGTGTAGTACATAACCTGATGGAAAATCCTGAAAGGTGGGTGCAAGTCCCCACCAGCACACTGCAGAATTGCAGCACAGCTGATCTTTTACATAGTTTAAAGAACTGGAATGTCATAGAATCCTAGAATCATAGAACACCAAGTTGGAAAAGACTTCAAAGATAATTTCACTCAACTTCTCTTGGCAAAAGCACAGTCTAGGTGGCCCAGGACCCTGTCCACTTTAATCTCACAGCTGTCCAATGTTGAGAAATCCGCCACTTCCCTGAGGAGATGATTTTAGTGGCTGATTGTTCTCACTGTGAATTTTTCCTCTTGTGCCCAGTTGGAATCTCTCCACAAATAACTTGTACCCATTACTCTCCATCTTTTCTATTCTACTCCCTTGTAGAAAGGGAATCTCCATCCTCTTTGTAGCCACCCTTTAAATACTGGAATATGGTGATAAGGTCTTCCCTAAGCCTTCTCATCTCAAGGATGACAAACCCAGCTCTCTCAGCCTTTTCTCATGACAGGCTTCCCAGTCTTTGATCATCTCTGTGGCCTTTCTCTGGAGCATCTCGAGCCTTCCCACCCCTCTTTTCCATGTGATGAACAGAACACAGAATTCCAGRTGTGTCTGACAAGTGCTGAGTGGAGAGGGATGATGACTGCTCCTCTCTGCAGGTRATGCCCTTGTTGCTGCAGCCCAGCAYCCCGTTCTTTCTTTGCTGCAGCAGCACAGAGCTCCCTCATCCTGARCYTGCTGYCCACCAGGTCCCTTCCCACAGAGCTGCTCCCCATCTGGGCAGCTCCCAGCCTGTGCTGCACTCCTGGATTKTGTTTTACCAGGTTCAAGACCTTCCACTGGTCCTTGCTGAACTTCACAAGGTTTTYGTTAGCACAMCCTTCCAGCCTATCCAGGTCTTCYTGCAGGGTGGTTCTCCCTTCCTAAGTGTTCAATTCCCCACTCAGTTTGGTGTCATCAGCAAATTTTATCAGGGTACACTCATCCCATCATTCAGGTCAGTGATTTGTTGCTAATTTGTCCTTCACAAATGTCTGCTGTTATTTTTTGCCCATATAACCCTAATGTTGTCTATTTTTAACCTGCTGTTTTCTGTTATCTGTTGCACAGGAATGCTGGAAAATCTCAGGTTAAAATAATTTGGAGTGCCCTGGAGAGATCTTATTTTGTTGGCTTTGTTTTCAGTTTCAAGTWGCTGTTACATTTTGTAGACATTTAAAACCACATTTAAAAAAAAAATAACAATCCAAGATCAAATTAGGCTGGTCCTGGGCAAACTTAACAAAGTTTGTCTATTTCCTGTCAGACACACAGACTGTTCTGCTCAGGAATTCGTGCCTTTCAGTCCACATTTAATTCCATTTGCTGCCTGATTTCTATTTATAATGCACAAAGCAATATTATTTGCCAGTAACACTTTAAACAATGCCAGCAATATAGTGCAATGTGAGCAGCACAGGAAAGAGAAGAAGGCTTTCCTAAATAAGTTACCCAACTAAATTTCTGTCTTGTCTGAATGTTCAAAGAACCCCAGGAATGAACTATAGGTGTTCAAGGTTCACGTTGGAATCTGACAATTCTGTGTTCATAAGGGGCTGAGGAATAAAGGTCCTGTTAACCCTGCGGTGGCCAGAGGGTGAGGTCCCTTCAGAAGGGACCTTGTTTTCCTCAGGTTTTGTCATTCTTGTGATCTMTGATTTTCTTTATTCTGTGTACACATTCAAAACAAACTCTTGCAAGCTAACCACACACCTAAATCACAGGAACAAACCAAATCCCTGAACCTTTTGCTTCCTTTTCCTCCATCCCTCCCACTGACATCTCTGTCTATTATTGCACCTCTGCACATGTTTCTTCCCCAGATCTTTCCAGAGCCACTCATTGTTTTTCTYTCAGTCATAATTTTCCTCTCCTTTTGGAGTATATCCCCCTACCTGTTTTCATGTTTCCTCTCACTGTTTGAGCACCCAAACCTTTGTCAAGTGTCTCACTGGGTTACACAGAAAAAAGCAAAATCCTCGAGCCCTTGAGCATATGACTSGAAGTCTGTGTCTTCAGGTGATTTCACCTCAATCAGATTGTTCAAACACAATGATTCTTCCTCCATGGGGAGCTCAACTTCAGTGTGATGGTCAGCAGTCCAAGATGAACAAAAAATGAAAAAAGTTGGGTCTCTGAGTTTGGTCTCAAGTATATTACTCTGTCTCAAAGATATAATTCTGTGAATTAAACTACACTGCAACCCACACAACCACCTAAATACCATGTAAGAGGTGCAGTATTGCCAAACAGCAAGTAAAAATCAAAGGAGAGCAGAGAGTTCACCGCACTATGTTTTGTTGAGTTATGGGATGGTTTGGGCTGCCAGCAGTTTACATGAGCTCGTTAATGAAAAAATTCATAAAAATCACTGAAATGACTGAAGGTTGATAAAACATAAAGATACCATCTGTGGCTCAGCACATGCCAGACCTTGYTGGAGACTGGGAAACCACTATAGTGTTACTCTGTTCCTACATTCTTCCACATACCTTCACTGCTGGGCCTTGTGGAAGGCATAAAATAGAAAACGACCACAATGAGACCAGTCTCATCTTTTAATGACATATAAATGACAACTAAATGCAAACTTCATTAAACAAAAACAGTGCCTGCTCCCCATCCTCAGAAATGTGAGGTTAAACCAGTAGCGTTTTACACAGGACAAGCGCCCGTCTCCAGCTTTGCTGCTTCCTCAGGTTTGCTGCTCAATAAAGCTGCAGTAATTCGAAGCAGAGGCACAGTCCAAAGCAATTAGCTCGTAGCCAGGAAGTCCCCCCAATGTCAAGAGCATAAATCTCCCAGCCCACGCAGAGCTCTGCATTCCTGCAGCACATGGGGCCCATTAACGCCCCTCACAGCCCTCRGGAATGGCAGCGCTGGAGCAGCTCTGCTCCAGCGTCCTTCAGCTGCTGCATCTGCTCTGTTTGCCTCTGGACTCTTCGGGGCTATTTGGGTTTTTTAAAAAATTCCAGAAAAATCCTGAGTGGATCTTCTGCACTGCCCCAGAGCTGGTGCCAGGTGCTGCAGGAGGGGCTGGGAGCTCTCTCTCACTTGGCTGGCTTTGAGGACAATCATGGTGCTGAATTCCTGAGCGGTGCCAGCAAACCCTGTAATTTTGCCTCATTATGTTCTAATGAAGCAGAACGGGACAGAGCTTCAATTYAGTGGTGTTCTTTTCCAGCAAGGCTGAGAAATGTCATCTGTCACTGAGCAATGAAGCTCAGA
>NW_026623297.1:1796662-1799431 GCF_030028575.1 Malurus melanocephalus
AAAAAAAAAAAAAAAGGTGTTTCTGAACTCCTCATACCTTTAACCAAAGCTTTTCACTGCCATATTTACAAGTAGGTCAGGATTTGTTTGCGGCACCAGTGGGGGAAAGTGCTCTGGGACCTGGTCCTGGAGGTGGATTTTTGAATCTGAGAGAGGTCATTCATGATGAAGGACCTGCATCAGCAGCTCTGTGGGAGACAGGTCTCCCTGCCTGCCTCTGCCTCATCTCCAAGCTCAGCTGGACTGCAGAATGGAAAAGGAAGTGGGAGCCCAGCATGGAAAGGGAAGTGGGAGCCCAGCATGGAAAAGGAAGTGGGAGCCCAGCACTGAGCCGCAGACTGCTCTTCATATGGCTTCACTACCAGGCTTCCTTCCACTGCAGCTGGCTGGGGCTGTTTGTTGGGGGCTAGACCAGCTGGTTTCTTCTCACGTGATTACAGTCTTTAAGGGGGAAATGGGTTGTAAAATATGTGCACTGTTTTCTCACATGGAGAAAAGTAATTCCTGTGTGTATCCCCTCATTTGAAAAAAGGAAGCAGATACAGCCCACAGAATATTCCTGGAGTACCTCGATCCATCTGGGCTAACCCTGCCTGAATTTCAAAGTCATTTATAGTTATTAACAGACATTTGAAAAAGAAAAAACAACACCAGCAAAGCTTTTTTTGGCTTTGCCTCAATAAGATGGGAAGCGTAGGGTAGTGCATGATGTATTGGGACTTGAAAGGTTTTATAACACTTTCAATTTAGAGGGAGACCTGACTTTGCCTTGTCTAAATGAAAACCCACCTGTGAACCTGAGTCTTACTAAGTCCTGTGAGTGTTGAGGCTGTCAGACTGACTTCCTAAAGCTGAGTGAAACAACTTTGAATGAAGGCATTGAGAACCAGTCATTGGCAGCCTCACAGGCTGGTCACGCACTGGGGATGTGAGACCCCGGATTCAGTCAGGCACAGCAAGATTTGACCTTGGCTCCCTCATCTTAAGAAAATGCTCTAAATTCTAATTTCTTGCTATTCTGAGGTAGGACAAGCTGATTATTTTGTTGTATGGATTTTTCCCAGAAATGCCATCGTTGTGGACACTGGTGTGAACATTCCCACAGAAGCCCCTCAGCTCAGGTGTATCTGTTTTGTTTGCTTTGTCTCCTAGCAAAAATCCACCTCACTGGAAAATTCCTAGTCTGGTCTAAGCATTGTCCTTATAATTTGCACCCGTGGACACATAATTGAAGGTGTATTTTGTTTTCCAGAACTGGCCACAAAGGAACCAGTGCCTGAAGTTTTGCTAAGCCCTGTGAGAGGCACAAATTATCCTCCCCTATGACTGAGGACATAAAATCACACCCACAGTAATTTGCAGGTACAAAAGAAGAAAATACTTTAAAAAAGAAGAGAAGATGCCAAAGGCCCTGTCACAYAGCAGGGGTCTGTGTCTGTCAGGTTCAAATGCACAGTCAGAGTGTGAAAGGGCACAGGGGAGTGAAAGGAGAAGATATGGGTGAGAAACAGAAGTACCTTCAAGCATTTTAAAGCTGTGTCAGGACAGCAGGAAAGCAAACTGAGGAGGTAAAACACAATGTGGAGGGCTGTGTGATATTTAATGAACTCCTTGCCCTTGACACCTGCTACTGACCAAAGAGATGGGCACAAGAATGTCCTATAGCAGAGCCTACAGAAATTAAACCAGATTTAATGCCTTTTTGAGGTTCTTTCATTCTACWAGTGAAAGTAGTAGAATTCTGCTCATTCCACCACTTTTTAATTCATGGCACTTCTGATGYTGGGAAGCCCAGCTCCAGTGTGACTGCCAAAGAATCCAAGCCCATGAGCAGGGATGTGGGATCTGACACGAACTGTTCAAACCAAAACCAACGTGGGCAAATCCATGATGGTGTCATAGAATCATAGAATGGCCTGGCAGGTCTGGTTGCTGCCCTGGTGCTGTCATGCCCCCAGGCAGAGCACCTTTGGCAGCAGTGCTTCAGCTCATGGATCCCCCCAAGAAGCAGCTCTCGGGTTGCTGTACTTGTTGCAGTAYTGAGGGATGCATGGATAACTTTGTCCTTTGTCCCACCACCTTTGTGAACAGGCAGACCTCAGTCATATCCCTGCTCAGCTGCCTTTTCTCCAAACTGCAGCCTGAGCCCTTCCTGCCTCTTTTTGAGGCATCCCCTTGACTTCAGTTGTCTTCCTCTGCACCTTCTCCAGCTTTACCAGCTCCCCACTCTCTCACATTTATCACATACCTCCAAGGCGATATGAATTGTGCTGGGTTTGTCCTGCAGARCCATCTGACTCCTGTGCCAATGTGACACTTTGCATAATTATGAGTCACATAATCCTGGCTGATACAATTTGGAGACTAAGAATAATCTCTAACTCATAACATATTGTGTATCAATTATTCAATAATTAMTAAGCATTTCCTCATTTGTTTTTTTTCAATTTTTGCAGTCTTATTATGAACAGTTGTGAACATAAATGTTTCAAAACCCAGGGAACAAATTGTGCTTGGAGTTATTTGCTGARCTCCTTTGCCATGAATTTCTTGCCCTTGTTTTAGTTAAATTCTCACGCTAATTTCTTGCACTTTCCTTGTTTTTAATCACAGCCTTGTGAGAATCCCCTGGAAATACCTTGCTTGCCTGTTCCTAACAAAACAGATCAACTTCCAGCTGGGTTTAAGTACAGTTGATGAGAAAAGCATTTCATTGTTTCGTCAAACTACTCCCTTCTCCTTGTTTCCTTCCACTGTGAACTGTCTAGC
>NW_026623297.1:1799566-1920303 GCF_030028575.1 Malurus melanocephalus
AAAAAAAAAAAAAAAAAAAAAAAAAAAAAAGCCATCAGGCCTTTGGTAGGACTCCAGCTCTGCTAGGAAAAGCTGTTGTGCTGATGGACAGAATGCTTCCAGCTCCACCCTTTTCCTCTGTCCTTTCTTGCCATCGCTTCAGCACATTCCCATGATCCCAGGCACCCAAGTGGATTTGCAGACCCAAGTCCTGTATCCTGTAGTGAGACACAAGAGCTGTACCAGGGGATTACAGTATCCAGTAATTTAGGTACTGGTTTACTACGGAAATTGGCTGGAACTGTTGTGTCATATATGAATTATGACAATCTCCTAACCCATGTGTACAATTTATTAATGATGGTTGAGATGGAAGAAGATAAATTTATGATACAGAAATTTGTACTCTAGAGCTGTGAATGATCTRAAATGTCAGAAGCACTGAAATTTAGTCTAATTCTACAGATCTAAATAGCTCAGGATTGTTTTAATTGGGTTATGTATTTAGTTTAAATGAGCATGAGATGGCTCTAAGTAGTCCCTGAATAATGAGATTAACAAAGGAGATGGATTGAAACCAGAACCAGAACCATTTGTCTAATACTTACCCATCAGGGATTTTTCATTGTGTCCCAGTCATTCCCACTTTGGATTTTGCAAACAAAAATCTGGCACATGCTGTTATGTGCAAACAGGGCTGCAGGTTCAGTGCCTGGTAAAATCATGTTTGTATGCAAGATGTGGCAGGTCCTAGGAGGGCTGGGGACACGTGCTAAGCTCCAGCTTGCTCCCTCTGATCCCTTGATCTCAGCRGTCTCTGAAATGAAATGTGCCACAGGGAACACCTTTGCCAGCCTTTTCTCATTCACTTAATTGCCAACAAAATGTGTTTCCACTCTGGCTGCTGTGAGACCAGGACAATGGCATCAGTGGACAAAACCAAGGGGCCATGAGTAAGCACTAACTGAGACTCCCTCTCCAAAATTCATTCTGCTAACACACACATAAGTTAGTAAAAAATCCATTGATTTTCCACTCTGTCTCTTTCTGGGAACGAACATATGGAAAAACACCACTCATCATAGGAGATGAATGAAATATCCCTCCACTGCCATTCAGTCCGGGGAATACAGACAATGAGAGACACACACAGGGGAGGACTTGGTGTTAAAGGCAATGGAAATGACATTTTTGCAGACTTTAACACATAGGAAGCTCCTATAAGGAAGAACAAACAGAATCACCCACACAACAGGGTCTGCCCAGGATCACCAAAAGTCTATCAGTTTTTCTAGGAGAATTGGTATTTCCAAAAGAAGGTTTGTTTGTTTGTTTTTTTTTTTTTTTCAAAACAGGGTTTTGGACTAAATGGAAATATTTGTTAATAGTTTTAGGAAGGTATGTGAATTTTGGCTAATGCATGAGCAAACCTCCAAAAAATGTTTGATTTTAAACTGAAACAGAATTGTTTTCAAGGTTTTGTTTCAATATTTTGCAAGAAAACCAGAAATTATGTCTGAGCTCTTTTTATCAGATCAGGTCAGCTTGAGCATTGCATGTGTACCAACAAAGACAAATTTGCAACTCAGTAAAACTCCTCTCAGAGGAGTTTATATAAACTCCTACCAAAACCCACTCTGTAACTACATCCATCCAAGTGGTGCACTTTCCCCTTATGATTTCCACAGCTCAAGGACATTTATTTTGAATGAAAATTAAATGCTTTCTGCAGGGCCATGATGGTGAGCAAATACACTGAGAAAACTCAACTTTACAGCCAAGCTGTTCACTCTCTCACTTCTAGGGCTGTATTTTTGTAAAGATTAATTTCTGATGTTTTCTAACCACCCTTTATTTCCACAGGACACTGAAGTGAATTATTTCACTACCATGCTTCCAGGAAAAGCCAGCAGGAAGCTCTTTGTTTCCTTTTCTTCCTCCTTTSTGCTAAGGGGATTTATTTAATACAGCTGGGAGGTCAGGCCCCCAGAGGTCTATTTGTACGTAATTCTACAACTGCCTTGCATTATAAAAGAATGCAAATGCAATATGTATTGACTCTATGGGTCACAGTGGCACATCTTGTTTGGGGAAATATTGAAGTTATCTGTAAGTACATAAATAAGGGAGTCCACTGAAGTATGCTGTATTTACAGGGTGCCTCTGCCTCAGTTAATAGCATAGAAAAAACAGCTGATCAAAACCAGAATGCAAATGGGATAAATTTGAGGGAATTACAAGGAGATCATTCAGATTCAAATCTTTTGATAAAAGGGCCCACAATTCAGCTAGATGAGTCCTGTAGCTATGTAAATGAAAGCAGAGCTTTTTATTGGACCTATTTGTTTCAGTAATTGTTTGTAATCTCACCATTCATCCTTTCATCTTTCCTTACACTCTGTAGGTTTTTTTGAAGTTAAATTAATGTTTTGATGAATCCTGATAGAAATTAAAGCAGGACTACAAATGCAGAATGAAATAAAGGCTACTGGGTACTCAGGGAGAAGTGAAACCTCACTTTGACTAAATTGTAATTTGGATTATTTTTCCTGTGCAGCCAGGAACTGTGGACCTAAATAAAATTAAGAATCTCTTGCTGATTTTGAGGGGGCTTGGGTTAAACAAATATTGCTGAGATCCAATACCAGAGAGGCTGATGGAAGTTTGCCTCCACTAATCATAGGATAATGTTTCATATATATATGATTCATATAATATAAAATATGAATATATAATGAAAATCTACATATAAGAAGAATTGTAGTAAGTGATAATAACACTTAGTGATAATCACTTAATAGTGATTAACACTTACAAAAATATTTACTAACCAGTGTAGAATGAGAAGATTATTGAGCTTTGCAATTTCTTGCCCAAAGGTACTGCCAGAGTCTCACATCAATTTAAGAGAAGGCTGGAAAGGTCCAAGGCAAAAAAGATCAATGGAGGGCTATATCTAAAAACCTTACTCTATTTGTAGAAATTAGTAGAAATCTGCAGTCACTTCAGGAGGCTGKGGATGTCTAGAGACTGTGATTGGAGTATCATGGATGTTTGCCCTTTTGGTGTAGTATTCCTTGGCAATCTACTTTTGTAAATGGGTCCAGACARATCTTTAACCTGAACACTGCCGCTGTTCTTACAGCCTTTCAATGTCTTAATATTGTGATTGATCACCAGAGGAAGTGCAAGAAAGGTTCCAAGAGGATCCTGTGAGGCCTGTCCATGGACAGGCAGTGCCTCTTTGGGCTGGCAWTGCAGGCTGAGGCTGAGGAAGGATGATTTGTGTGTAGTCTCACCATGCCCTCAGCTGAGTGCTCTTCYTTTTATCMTCTGACATCCCAATCTAGCTYGACATAAATTGACAGCTCACATAGSTGACAGCAGCAATGAGACAGACTGTTGATTCCCCACCAGAGATGTCACAATTCACTCTGTACTTGGAGATGGGTGAACAATAAACTTCTCTTAGAAATAAATGCTGTGGAATAAATGTAATCTGGAACTTTAATGCATAATTACAATAAGTCATTAATGTTACATTGAGTCAAGCTGCCACATAACCTTAGTATGGGTTAACAGATTCCATTAATTTAATTGCTAGATGCACATTTCCCCCAAATGAAGTAAACCCTTCTTTGTTAAAATACAAACCTGCAAATAAAAGTCAGCATTCTAATAGTGCTCAAACAGTTTTTAAATTTGTCTAAAGTCAACATGCAACATAATGCTTTCTCCAGAGAAAGGGGCTCTCAAAAGGCAAGGTTCAAGATCACGCAGACCTCAGGCAGGACCTGCAAAGCTGGACTTGAGTGCTGAGATGTGTGTGGAAGACAAAGGAGATAYATTCATTCACAGAGTTATATGATGGGCTAACTCATCTCCATCAGCACTGATGTATTGAACTCATCCAACAATCCACAATGTAATTTATCTGCCTAACACAAAAAAAAAAAAAGTTAAGATAAGCTTGTCCTTCTTCCATTTGCTCTCTCACATTTATTGATCTCATAAATTAAATGTYTTTCCTGGATCTTGGCATGGCCATGAAGCATCTCGTAGTGTTTCTGTGGCAGACTGGGGAGTCAAAAGTGACTTACCCAATACCTAAGGTTGTCACCTGAATTKTCATACATGTGGTTCTTGCAGACAGAAATACAAGTAGCTCTACTGACAGGTAGAACTTTCAAACTGATTTTTTAGAACTGATTGTGGTGAAATAACAGCCAACATTAACAGGAGTGGTGATATGTTTGTCCTTTGGAAACCACATGAAAAGCATAAGGAAACTGGCCTGAAAATGCTCACTCTTAAGTTTCACTCTTAAGCAGTCATGTTTACCTTCTGTAGGAATGGTTTATCTCATTTCATGTTCACTGGGGAAGCCACTTCTTGAATTGTACTCTCCAATAACTGAGGAGATGTGCAGGATTAGAGCAGGATGTATAATGAGGGGAGAGCAGCCCTGAGGCAGATGCTCTTAARCAGAGCTATAATTTACTGGCAACCTTATCTAAGATATGGTCAGTCAATAAGAAAGCCTCAGAGGACTTCAKGGTAGCCACAGTGTCAATCAACCTGCTGACTTCTTCCTGAGGAATACCAGCTGGTTACTAAACCACAGGGGGCAGACAATAAAATAGGGACAGAATAATGATTTATTTCAAGTGGGAAACCAGGAAAAAAGTTTGAAACCTATTTCAGTTAATTGCTTGTGTTGCTGTCATTACTTCATTATTATTTGTAGCARAATTAGTGACAAGAGACCTAGCTGAAATTGTGAACTGATTGAGCTGAAATGGACTTAGTGTGCTACACTGTGCCTTCACAACCCACTGCTTAAAGCTCTGATACAGTGCTCCCCATATTTTTTTTTCTAGATTTTACACAATACACTCACGCACAACCCAGCTTCTCAGCTGTGGTTGGAAATGCAGGCTACAGCTCTGCTTCCCTCAGGATTCTATCCTTTACTTTGTCTCTTCAGCTTCTTCCCACAGTTCTCCCAATGTGTCTAGAGGACCAAGACTCCCATGATGAATGACTCACTGAGAAAGAATCAGAGAGACTTTGAACTTATTTTAGCATAACTTCCCCAGGAAGAATGACCCCAGAAATCCCAACTGCACACAGGACCAGAGATTATCCAGGCAGAATTTCACAGTGTGACTGCCTAAGGTCGGCCTGAGCCAGTCAGAGATGCCATGTGGTGATCACATACCCAGTTCTGGGGTGGACACAGACTCCAGGGTGAAACCTGCCTGTTACTGGGACAGTGAAAACCCAGAGTTCTGACTCCTGTTCCCAGAACCGCTACTAGCCCAGTGTGTTTGCTTGGAGGTCTCTGTCAACACTCCCACTTCTCTAAATGATCCACCATCCTGTAGCTTTTTCTGTGTTTCTAGACAAYTTGGAAACCAGAGCAGCTTGGCTATATTAAGGATTTCTAGGTTCTCAGTTACTGCTGTGGTACGATAAACTGGGCTAACCTGCCCATGCAAAGGGATTTTCATACATTCAAAACTGTTTGGGCATGGACGCAYCAGTTCTGCAGAGCTTGCACAGAAGGGCTGAAATGCTGAGCTTACTCAAGACTCTCTGCTTGGCACTGCATAGGAACTCACACATAGAAATACAGGGAACTCAACACCTAGAGATTAAACTTTCTGCTTTTAGATATCAAAGGTCAGCAGGTAGAAATTTTTTCTTTTTTTCACTTTATTTTTAGGCATGGTGATCTTTAACTCTCCCATTAACATCAACTAGGGTTGGCAGTTGAAAATCTAGTTTTTCATCTCTAAATTAGACATGCTTTTATATTCTGGTGATGGGCATGCTGCAAACACCATGGTTATTGRTATCTTACAGTACCAGCTACTAGGGAGAAAATCAACTCTATCCCAGCCAAAAGCAGGACAAGTTATTAGGTTTAACCAGYACTTCAGGATCCTGTATGGAAGATGCTGTAGAGTCTTGATCCATATGCATGATCCCCTGCAAGTGTGTACATRGCCCATGGAAAGTCTCCAGAGTGCAATCCTTACTGCACAAAAGACAGAAACAAAGCTACTTGTCCCTTGCAATTTGCATGTACTTTATGATTTAAAGCACTGAGAATATCTGTCCATCTTTCCTTTCATGGAGGAAAGAGCACTTGGTTATTTCTTGTAGTGGCAAATGATATGAGCTTGTCTGCTCCAATTGCTGCAGGACCATCCCGAGTACAGTCTGCTAACAGCCTGTCATCCTGAGTAAATAAACCAGCTTGGGAATGGAAAAATTTGCCCAGCCTGAACAACAGTCCAGACGTGCCCTGACTGGAGGTAGGGAGAGACCTCCTCAGAGGCTTCGCCTCATGGTTTTCTGGGTCTCCAGCTGTTACATCTGTATTTTCACAGACTTTCCCATGTCATCCCTGGGAAGACAGCTGGGCTTGTCTTTAGAGGCCCAGTCAAAGCAAAATTCCTYRTGATCTYCACAGGAAYAGGGGCAGTTTTCCAGTCTTCATCRGGTTTTGTTGCTTCCTCTCAYCTAAGAGGCAAGCAGAAATGCCGGCTCAGTCAAAACTAACTTGAAGGCTGAGACAATTTTAACAATGCCCTAATTACCTGTGTGAGACTTTCTGTGTCAGAACTGACTCTTGMGAAGTCAAATGAGGAGGAATTCTGGTGTCATTACTTGCAGCACCTCAAGGTTTTGACCCTACAGAGTGTGCCAGTGACACATTGGATCTGTTAAAATATTCTGCATTACAACCCTGAGCTCACCTATACTTGCATGTTTGAGGATCTGATTTCCCCAGAAAAGTGCCGTGGAATGCTAGAAACTGTGTATTTATAACATATGGGATGTGTATCCTTTCCACAGATCCTGTGTCCTTCAGGATCAAACTGACATGTAGGATCAGAGATCTTGGTGCCTGCTTGCCTGTGCCAGTGCCAGGGGTACAGTTTGTGTCACTAGAATGATCTAAGATCACTACGATGACATGAGAGGCAAACAATGACCCACAAAAATGGCAAGATTAGTGGAGACAGTGGCCAGAAAACCACACACCAAGCATATCTATAATTTTCTGACCAAATCTTGTGAGACCTTCAGGTTCTAGAGGTCAATATCTAATTTTGTCTGAAGATGAACCTTGCCTCATGTCCTCTATCTACGGATTTCAAACTGTGACAGCAAGGCAGTCACACTTATTTTCTCATTCTACTAGCCCAAAATCTGAGGCAAAAATGACTTATTTCAGGTGGCCCAGCAGTAAGTAGTGGAGGCAATATGAGAAGCTGGGTCTTAAGTCCTAGCAGAGGGAGTGCAGAAAGCTCTCCAGAGGCCAGACTACAGGCAGGATAAAATCAGTCTTGAAAAGAGTGATCAAATGAAACTCTGCTGTTGGAAGGTAAATTAAATCYATTTTTTTTTCTGAAGCCTGGGGAATGGGCATGTTTTGGATCCAACTGTGTGACATTAATCACAATATGGAATATTTGAGCCAAAGGTCAGCCAYAGAGGGCCAACTATTACATATGGGATTTATCTGTCTACTTCTTCCATAAAGATGCAGCATGCTGGATAATTAAACTTCTGAATGCCAGAGTAGAGTGCAGTCTGTATTTTTCCACTGCTCTTTGTGATTCGATCCAGAACCATTTCCTTTCACTGTATGCTCAGAAGGGGAGGAAACAAAGGTAGCATCCTGATCTTCATTATTAATATACAGGAAAACTTGGAGGAAATCCCTTTTATGCCCCTGGCTTTGTGTAAAGAAAACCCTGCAAKCTCCAAAGTCATATTGTTCAGCTCCTATATATACATTCATACATCTATGTGCATAGCAGATGTTTCTTCAAATACTTAACTGATGTTTCTGCAGAATTATGGCATGGAAAAACATTCATAGCAACCTTCATTCCAGTTGATTTACTTCTATTAAATTAAAAATCTAGAAAAAAAATTACAGTTAAAGTGGCTACAGGGGAATAAGGAAAACCACAGTCTCCCATGATTCATGTCAGTGCTTCTCCACATTATGTGGAATAAAAATCCTGGTGTACAGGCAGCGCTCAACTCCTGTTTGCAAACAGGCAGGCAACAGGCAGGCAACAGGGAGGCATTTTGYCACTCTGGGTGAAGGAATTATACAAAATAGAAGAAATTCTGAGGAAGGCATCTAGCTGAAGCTGGCCAGGAACWGCCTTGCACTATCAGCAGAAACACTTCCAAAGCAATTAATCCAGTACTAATACAGACACTTAAGGTAGGAGGCACAAATCTTGCTCAGAGGGTACCTACCTCTTCCCCAGACTTCATGACCTCCTCAGACAAGACGTCTGCTTGCAGACAGCTAAAATCAAGCAAGGGGAATCCCACAGCAGCTGGCTCCACTTGTGTCTGCCACTGTAAAATACTCCACTTTGTTTCTGCTACTATAAAATTGTTATTAYTATTATTTAAGGTTATAATGTGGTAACACTCAAAGGCCAGGTATGGTGCAGGCACGGTCTAAAATACAATTCCTTGCCTCACAAAGAGAGATTTAAATTAAAGCATGATTTTGCTTTTAATTCTGCAGTTTCACTAAAAAGAAATACAAGCAGCAACAGGCAATTAAAATACATAATACTTGATTCATGAGATACCAGAATGCCAAAGTACATACCATATGTGTCCCGTGACAATCGTATGATAGAATGTCTATGCACTTTTGGYAATAATATTAATAACAAGGGAATTTTTTCATGTTAAGTATTTCCAGTGAATCATTCTGTCTAAAGTGCAGCCAGTTTATTAATTTTTTTTATTCCAATACACTGCTTTTCATTTAAATGAAATGGCAATGTTTTACATTTATATATTTCTTTTCATCTAGAAAGATCCCTGAGACTTTTTCAAGTGCTTTCTAGAGTTTCAGTACCCACAGTGCTGGGGGAGAAGGCTTGTCAKGAGTAAAATGCAGTTGGCCAAACTTTTTCATCACGTGAACCACAGACTGTAATTTTCATGTGGTCAAAAGGCAAGAGGCACATACAATGTGCTTTAAAGAAAGAACAGGAATTCCAGGAATTTCAGTGGCTCACAGATGGGAGACAATGCTGACCACTCATGAGTTCCTCTCTTAGGGGCTGCAGCTGAGCTGGACTGACTCATTCCCCTGCCAGGGGTCTGAAGTACCAGGCAGTTCTTGCACCAAAACCAGGCAATGTGATGACTCAAATTAYCCCTKAAATTGCTCGTGAGAGGTTTGACTCAGAGCTATCATTTGACCACTGTCTTTTATGAGGCACTGAATGAGGAATTAAGACAACAGGATAACAGGTTGATGTCAGCCACTGCTGGTCTTCAGGTGTGTCTGTGGTGAGTCCTTTCAACTTTCCATCCCCCACAAATCTTCCCCCTTCTTGCTTATGTCCAGCAATATTTTCAGTTCTGGATACAACCATGGTAGTTTAGGCATTGCATTGCATTACAGTAATTTCACAAAGCACTGGAGAATCGTGTGTGTGGACTTTGCTAAATCTGCACCTGCCAAYGATACACACTTAAACTGAACGTAATTGGAACAAAACACCGTGAAAAATGCCTGTGCTCCTTTGACAAGACATAGCAAGAGACCAACAGATTTTTTGTAATTTTGCTTCAGAAAAGTGTTACATTCCACTCAAAGGTGTGGATGTGCAGGATCTGTTGGGAAGACCATACATATCACAACAAAATAGCTGTCTGAGCCGAGGAAGGGTTGGGAAACACTGATGTAAAGTGTCAGATTTCAGAGCAGGGACAACTGCCTGTGCAGTGTCTGAGGCAACATAGYGATAAAAACTTGATCAGGGCTACCACAAAGTGTCTTTAGAACACAAATGGTTAATGATTGCATACAGAAATGATATGGAGAGGTCTGTAAGGTCAAGAATRCAAAAGATAGGGAAATCCAGTGTTCTGCTGGCCTTGCAGTTAATTTTATTTCGTTCCTGTTTGCGATTTTCTGGCCATAAACTATTTCCCCCTCCCATGCTTCAGACGGAGGGCTGCTCACAGAGCAGGAAACTAATCAATATTTATACCGCCTCATTCATCCAAGCACATCATTTTAGCACATTTATTTAAAAAAAAAAACATCAATTTTTATGAGGTTTTTCTGCATACCGTGTCTATGAGCACCACACATAGAACAACTGTATCTCACAATACTCCTGGAAAGAGTGCTGGGGAATGAGGCTGCCCATTGCCGGGGTTGACACTGTGAACACCGACAACACAAATGCCTGTCCAACTTGGCAGGTCACAAAGGACTTGTGGAGGAGCATTTAGTATTTTTAAACATTTCTTCTGTTCACAGGAYAGCTCTGATTGTGTATGTTGGTGCTTGGCAGCAGGCTTGAATTGAACCAGATGTGACAATGGCCACCGGTGCCCTGGATTTCATCTACTTCCTAGGTTTCACCCCGGCTRCTGTTTATTCCTAGTGGAAGAACTRCTGCAAAGACCTGACAGTCTTGYAGTACAAAGCAGCACTCCKGTTCTCAGCCCTGCTTCACAGAAAACCTTTCTCCCAACTCACTCGCTGCCCTGCCCATGCTGGGGCAGTGGATTATTTAGGGTAAATTCGGTGGAAATAGCACCATCTACTGAGCACCCAACACTCTTCCTGCTGGGAATTCTGGTGCTGGGGTTTTGTAGGAGAAGGGTCTGTCCGCAGCCCAAGGGATGCTGAGTGCTCAGCTTCTCAAATTMCTGAGCTTCCCAGGTCAGGCTGGAGCTTTCCATCCCTGGGATGACTCCAGTCGTGTGTTGTGATTCAAGTCATCTGCTTTGAAGAAAAAACGCAAAATAATCCTAGTGATAAATATACAAAAGAAATCTATTTAATCCCAGTGTGTACCCCAGCGTGTAAACACATATTTCATCCCCAAATGTCTTTCTTTGTTTGGGTTCGTTCCCAAAGTCTGTGCACGCCATGCCGTGTCCCACACTCTTTCTCATGTTCCCATCGTGTAGTGCTCACTCGGAGATAGATTTTAGATACACTGTACACATTTTGCCTGGCTGGCCGTGTCCTCTTGGCCTCTTACTTAGATGGGGACCTCAATTCCTACAAGAATGAATGGTGAGAACATCCACAGGAACAGGGCTCCGGGACACGGGAAGGAACCACTCGGGGAAAGTTAAAGGCGGGCAGAGCTGGGAGATTCTCTTCCATGGACAGAGAAGGGGTTGCCGCAGGTGAGCGGGGCCGCTCAGCGGACCCACGGCCCCCGCAGTTCCCGAACCGCCCGTGGCTTTTCCACGAGCATTGTCCCTCCCGGGGCGGGGAGGCGGCGAGCCCCTGGAGCGGCCACACAGCCCCCACTTTGCCCCCGTTTCCCTCGGGATTTCGCCCCAGCCATCCCCGCCACCCCGGATTTTTCCACGCCTGACAACAAAGGAGGCGGCGGGRCGGCCGCGTTGGTGACTCAGCGCCGGGCCCGCCCCCGGCCCGCCCCGCCGCTCCCCTCAGGCGCGGCCGGGCCGGCTCCGCGCGTGTGGCGGGGCCGGGCGGACACTCCGGGGCACCGGGCGGCAGAGCGGGCAGCGGCTGTTCGTCTCCGTCCCTCCTCGGCTCCCCCTGCCCTCGTTCCCCGTGCTGCCGGGCGGGCAGAGCCGCCCCGCCGAGGTGAGTTGTGTGTGTGCTCCGCACACAAAGGCGCTGGCGCGAAGGGACGGGATATCCCAGCCCGGGGGCGCTGAGCGACGGCGGCTCCCGGGAGGAGAGGGGGGAGCGGYGGGTCCCGGCTGGGGGGGCACCCGCGCCTTCCTTCGTGAGTGGAAACACGGGGAGTTCGTCGTGGCTCTTCATAAATTAAAGGGGGAGCAAGCAGAAGGGTGCCCGGGGGTGCCCGGGGCTCCGGMGGCGCTGCCCATCCCTCYGCCCCCCGCGGRTGTCCCCAGCTCGCCGGGGCCGTGGGACCGGTGGGTGTTCGGTTCGTCCATGGGGACAGCTTTGATCCTTTGGTGACTCTTACAGACGTGGGAGCACCCCCATAGTCCCGCGGGGTCCGTGGGTGCAGGCTGGCAGGACTGGGGGAATGGGTGGTGGTGGATGGGAAGAGGAGTTGGAAAAGCAAATAAAAATGACAAATATTTTATTTCCTATATGTGGTGTTCTATAAAATGAGGATTCAGAGCAGCTGAACTTCTGGTGTGGGCAGTGGATGCCTYCTTACAGGTCTTTAAAGCAAGTAGAAGCTGGGAGCGGGACAAGCCCCGAGGAGCTGCTTCTCCTGTGCTCCACCGCTCCCACCTGGGTCTGGCWAAGTTTTCCTCAAGAACCCAAATGTCCAGGTTTTCCTGTGCATTAGCTTGAARGGCTGCGCAGCTGGCCAGGGAAACTGCTTGGAAAAACGCGTTTTGGGGATGCACAAGGGGAAGGAGTGCAGTACAGGAGCTCTGTGTGCCTGAACTTCTTGTTTGCTTTGGCCATTGAAATTTTTTGTAGCCTGATGAGTTCTGGCATAAATCGATAYTGTGCAAATGCGGTGTACGGCCGTGGCTGGCGTTGGAGTCTGGCCCTGTAAGTCCTGGGCATGCTTGTGGCAAACTCGAGAGAGCAGCAGAAACATGTGAACTTGTGGGATTTCGTTGAGAATCTCCATGGTCAAACAAAAATGCAACAAAAGAAGGAAAAAGATGCTTCTGTGTGAGCATAATGTGGTCGCTGTGTATAGTTTGTGGTGAGAATATTGTTGAAGAACTCTGGCAGCAGAACTCCTCAGTGTTGTGGTACATCTGTGTATGCACTGAATCCTGCAGCACCAGTCGGGACATTTAACTTTCATTGACTTGACAGAGAAGTAGGAGTGTGGAAGGACATTGCTGAAAATGAGAATGGTTGCTTGTGGATMTGGAAAGCAGTTTGGAGGCATTTAAACTGTCTTCAATTTCCTTGTGATATGAACAGGACATTGGGAATCTGTTGCTTTATTGATAGATGTTTTCCTAGCAATATATGGACAGACAGTGTGTGCTGTGACTGTGATRGCTGCTTGTTTGGTGTCAGCGATATTTGCTCAGGAACAAAAAACAATTGTTTGCTGAGCTTTATTATAAAGAACTAGAAAATGCCTCTTATCTCCTGAAACAAAGCCTTTATTGTCTTAATGCAATTGTGGGCCAATTTCATGCTTGGTGTAGTTCTACTGATGATGGTGGAGTTTTGCCAGGGATGATTTTGGCAGGTGAAATGTCACTTCTGTGTCCATAATGCTCAAGAGTAGTGTCGCCATACTGTCATCAGCACTTGAGTATTGTTCATTAAAATGGCATGCTGATGCTTCCCAAAAGTTAGAAGTGGAAGAATTACCTCAACTCCTCACAAGACTTTCCCRCTTGCTTTCTGCTTCAGATCTCATATCCCTTCATTTATTCTCTTCCTTCTTTTTCAGTCTTAGCATCTTTTTTCTCTCTTCAAAACTAAGAAGTTTCTCTGAGCTCCACTTCAGCCTCARGTATTTAAAGGTTTTGAGACTGTGTTGAGCCCTGCACCATCCCTGCACGACTGGGTAAGTAAGGAGCTGTATGGCAGCTGCAGTTGGGAGATCTTTCTTACACAGACTCTCCTTCACAATCTGATTTGTTTAGTGGCTCTGGTCAGTGTGTTTGCTGAARTGGCAGATTGTTTGTCAGAGTCACGAAGTGGAACAGCCTGGCTAGAGAAAGACTGACAGACCGGGCTGGGGGTGGGGGATTCACTCAGTTTTTACATACTGCCAGTTTCTCAGGACTCAGGACGTTKAGAAACAACTGGTTTTGAGAACTCTCCTTCATGACTTCGGTAAGGACAGGGAAATTACCTAAAATTTGGAGCAGAAGGGAAGGAGAAATGGGGAAAGAGAGAAGGAAATTAAATGTTTTCTCGCTGTGGGAAGAAGAGTGGAATTGTTTAACCAGAAATTGRCTCCAACAGAATTTTGGCTCTATCAAAGTTTCAAAGAAAATATTTTATTGAMTAAAGCTATGTTATCTTTGTACACGGTTAACAGTATTAAATTCATGTGGCCAACTCTTAATCTGTTCTGTGGGACTGTGGTAGTCGTAAACAGAGCCAGTTTCAATGCTCAGCTTCTGCTGAGCCGTTTTGTATCTGACACATCTGCGCTGTACAACTTTGGATCTATTTGCATCTCATAAGAACACAAAAAGAGCATGTCTGACACAGCTCACTGCTGATACTGTTCTGACACAGCATCAAAGAGCCAGATACATGCACGGTCTCACAGTGAAGGGGAAGTGCTTAATGCTTCTTCAAGTCAGTTATTAGTCTAAAGTTTGTTCTGGTTTGGCCAGACTTGATGTGGTTTTGACTATCAGTGAAGTATAGTTTGCAGCCTAACATAATATTGTAAAGAACCTGCAACTCTTCTGTGTTTACTTAAAAAGCATGTAAGTCAGGGTTTTGATGTTTTGTTTTGACATAAGACAGGGGAAAGATTCAGCTGTGGAAAGAGAACTGTTCACATGCTAACCTGAAMGTAAAGCTGCAAATTTGATAGAAAAAGCATTTTTTTTAGGAGAAAGATAAATTATCTGTTTAGAACTACATTTGTCAKTGATACTTCCACTTTCCACATCTTGCATGGTCTTGCCAGGCTTATCTCTGGTTCATTTATATTAATCCTTCTAAAACCATGCTGAAGTGGAATAYCCTGTATTTCCATTGTGGGAAAGATACCTTCCCTTTGCAGATGGGGAATAAAAGTATAAGCACAAAAAATGAGTTGCCTGTGAWCACACAGGAACTGTGTAGTGGTGCAAAAACTTGAACTCGTGTGTCCTGAGCTGTTGGCTAGTTCGAAAGGACTGCCCCTGCCAGAAGGAATGGGAGGAGAAGACATGGTCCAAAAGGCACAGTATGAAAATCGGTTGGGTTACCTGGCTGYGATGCACTCAGTGGTTCACTGCTCATCCATCACCACTGTACATGTTGGTCTTYGTTAAGACAGTGAAAAACTGAAGGGTTTTGTAGTGATAAGTACTTAAAGACACTCAAAATACGCAGGAGAGAAGAATTAAAAGAAAGGGATGCTTTTCTTCTCATTTTTATATGTACATTCAAATAGTGGGTGCTGTTTTTACACACAGGTCTCTGGCTGGATCTTTGGGAAGGTCTGTCATCTGTCCTGCTGTACAGTTGTGTGTGAGCAGGTGCCAGCAGAAGGGCAGAGAAGGCTTTGCAGAGCCAAGTGGGTCATGGCAAGATCAGAACTGCCTTTCTGTGACCCCAGCAACTGGGTGGGGTGGTTTGAGGGCAGATCCCCACCCTGGGAAACCAGGCTCATGCTATTTTTTCCTTTTAAGTGGTTTCTAAAGGGGTGGCTGCTCTTCRTTGTGCTATGCACTGACACTCACGTAGCTGCTCTTCTCACCTGACTGCTYTGCTTTGGGGCGTTGGTGTGAAGGGCTTTGCGTGTTGTGTGACAGCAGGGAGCAGCCTGTGGTAGTTCTGTGGCAGAAATCTTTTAGGGGTTATATGAGTGGGGAGCACTGGTGCCTGCAAAAAAAGGAAGGATGTGGTCTTTTCTTCTCTTTTCTGTGCARCTCAAAGCACTGAAGGTTACCTGCTACCTCTGTGTTCTGTCCCTTTGGGAAAACTGAAGTAATGTTTTTCCTTACAGTGCTCTGTTTGGTGCTTGACGGTTGTAATTGCAAAGTCAGTCCTATTTGTAACTTTGGTTTCAAAATGTGTTTCGTGCTCGCAGCCTACTTCTTAGGCTTAAGCCAGTGCTGTGTGTTTGTGCAGTGAAGGGTAGGACACCCACAGGTGGGAGAACAGTGTTTCCAAGCTTTGTCTATAAAAGAATAAGCCACAAAGACTTTGGAGCATTTGTGCTGTCTGCTGGTCTGTATCACATTTTAAAATAACTTTTGAAATCAGTATTTACTCTGCTGGTTTTGCCTGGGCCTGTAGCTGAAGGGGTAGGTTTTGCAGTGACTTGGTGCTATTTATGCTTGTAGCATAGATCTGCTCTGTGATGGACTTTATTGAGACTTTAGCAGCTTGCTTAGGTGGGACAAGGATTCTAGTTTTATGATGTCAGCAGGGAACAAAAATGCAATAACCTTTGCCTTGTTTAGCTTTATTTATCCTAGAAGCAAAACTCTTGGATTTGCTTACATTTTCAAAATGTCTTTGACGACATGAAGGGAGAAGGTTACCTTTTGTGCACATACATGCTCCTCTTCGAAGAAAGGAATTGTACAGTCACTTAGGAACAGTGGGACAAATCCCTTYCATTTAGATGAGCTCAGTTTCTTTATTTTTACATTTATACTGCAATTTTGGCAACCTATGTGCCTTCAGGATGAACTGTAAAACCTTTGTGCTGTCCTTGAGGAAATCTCAGCCTTTTACATTTACTGCCTCTCTGTGTGAGCTGCATTAGAGTCCTATTGAGAGCTTGTGATGACAATGCATGAAAAGTGCTGCTGCTATGAGGGGTATTTTAATATCCTGGAAAGCAGCCTTGCTGCTTGTTGGAGTGGGATAGGTCTCACTTCCTTTCTTGTAAGCTGTRGAGCTGAAACCCACAAATGCTGCTGAAGGAGAAACTGCCCTCATGTTTGACTTCATTTGAAGCAGTCCCTCTGCTTCGTAGTACAGTATATATTAGGCAGGGGAAACTTAAGTCTTGAAAGTATTACTGGGTAGAGGGGAACTCAGTTTGAGCTGCTTTCCCTTACTTGAATATCAGGATATTGATCCTGTGCCCCTTGAAGGGTGTCCAGTTCTTCATGCTTGTGCCCGCTGGTGCTAATTCACCAAGTCAGCAGTGTCTGAAGRGGAGGCAAACACTGCCCATCAAAGGTAGTTCAATAGTCATGGCATGCAGTGGGTTGGCGAGAGGAGGATGATGATGGCAAATAATAGAACAATTCTTTTCATTCCTCKCCGGTACAGTGAATGGGCATTTGTCAGGCCTCATGTACATACACAGGCTTTTTTTTTTTGTTCTGATGCTAATAATAAATAGAGTTCACAGCTCCGAGTAGCCAGGACGATGTGACGAGAAGTGGGTCAAGACCATTCGTGTGTGCATAACTGCATTCCTAATCTAGGCCAGCGCCTRTGCTGGATGCTTCTAAACAAGCTGAAAAGATTTCAGGGAAGCTGGAGTTTATGCTGTCAGCTGGGTGAAGTGCACCTCTAGCTGAGTGGAGCACTTAAGGACAGGGATCAAAATGAATGGTTTGGAGTAGCTTTGCATGTTAGGAGGACCACAGAAATACAGCTTCACTGTTTAATACCTCTGAAGAGTGACGAGTTTTAGTTAAAGTAAACTTTCTTCTTTCTGGCAGGATGACTTGCTGAGCAGCCCTTAAAACATGGATACTGCTCTGCTCTTTCACTGAAATATGTCTCTGCTACCTCAGTTTCCTCTGAAGTTTCACTGTGGATAAAGATGATTTGCTGAGTGTCACTTTGCATTGCTGCCATGTCCTTCAGACTTGCTACAATGGTTGAGCTCCTTCGTGCCCTTCAAGGAAGAGTGGGTGCCTGGCCTCACCCAGAGCTGCAGTTTGGGGCTTGGCTGCTGGTAGAACAAGAAAGCTAATTTTCATCTGAATCCACTGGGATTTGTGGGGTTTATTTTTGGAGAGAGTAGGGAGGAGGAGTTTGATTGGGTTATGATTTCTTTTATGGTTCTGTGCTTGGGTGGTTTTTTGTTTCATCCYAGAGCTTTTTGAGGTTACTTGTCCTTGAAGGAGAGCTATGACATATAACACAAGCTGTAATACGCTTGTTTCACTCTCATAATACCTGGCACATCACTGCTGCTCACTGAAAACAGTCTGTCAGAAATTCATGTGCAGGTTTGGGTGMGAATGAAGGAAAGGATAGGTAAAGAGTCATGGTAGTTTTGGGATTTTCTYTGGYTGAGAGGTGGTTGTTTGGTATTTMTAAAAGTAAAYCAATCTTTTCTTCCAAGCCTTAAGTACATTTGAGGCCAGTCCTGTCCAATATACAGAAGCAAACAAGTGCTGGGGGTTGTACCCAGCATGTTGGGTGTGTGGGCAGTGGGCTTTGCCAGATAAAGAGGTGACCTTTGGAAGGTGAGCWCAGCTTGCCTTGGCAGTACCCCACCATTCTGCTGTGTCTTTTGTCATAGTGAGCAGTGCAGTAACACAGGACCTGATCAGAAGTGCTCAGGCACAGAGAGTCTGGTGTGTTCTGGAAGGGAGCCCTGGCTGTTCAAGGGTTGCCCCGTGAGTGCTGTTTGTTACCACAGATGGCAAATGTGGGAGCGGGGTGGCTCTCCAAAGGCAATGTTAGTGTACCCATTACTCKTCATTTATCTGTTTGTTCTTTCAAGTAAAAGCAGGCTAAACAAGTCATAAACTTCTTTCACAAAGTATGAGCAAACATCTTCTTCCTTTGTCAGAAAACACCTTGAAAGCAAGCTTTAGAATTCAAGAAAATTAATGAATCTGAAGATCAGAAAGCATTTATCTCTTGGTGTGAAACTAAATCATGTTGAAAAGATTAAAAAAAATACATTTTTCTGAAGTATAGCAGCTAGAAAGCCAGCCTTAAAGCTGGTCATGAAAACTGAAGTTTGTGAGTGTCTGTGCCTGTAAGTATTAGTGGAGGATTTCGTTTAAAAGGCCAAAGCACATGTTACAGACGTCATTGTACAAAACTCTTTTGGGGAAGCTCCAATCTGAGTTCTTGGACCTKTCTTGCTTTGTCTGCAGTTAATGACTGATAAAACTGGGCATAAAGAGGGAGAGGTTAGAGCATCACCTGGCCATGTTACAAACATGCTACATCCTTTTCCTAATTGTGCAAAAATGCTGTACCTTCAAAGCTTCCTCTRTAAGTCAGATTTACTGAATGTGCAGTTACTGGTTGGGTTTTGCTTTGTTTTTTTGATTTTTTTTTGTGGGGTTTTTTTTTATGTAATATGTAAGCAAAGTAAAATAAATTTCCTTGCTTGAGGATTTGAGGACAAGTTAGCACATGAARTTAGAAAAAAGTGTACCAACTATTGTTTTGTTTTCCAGTGGCCTGAGGGCCCTGCCTGCTTATCACTGTTGTAAAGAAACAGTCTCTGCCCTGAAGAACTTACAGTTTAAGTAAGGAAGAGTGTGTGAATGGATATTACAGACACAAAAAGATGAAGCAGGTTGGTCTGAGGGTAGAAGAAGAAAATTTTTCCTTGCACTGAATGCAGCTGCTTTGAGGGAGAGACAGRTTTTTACTTAAACTTCCAGTATAGCATTATGTATCTGTTTAAGCTGCTTCATTGCTCATGTTGATTGCACTACAGGAAGAAATTTTAGCACTGTAAGCTGCCCCAAAGGGTTCTATATAATTTCCAGCTAGTTAGAGCCTACTTTTTCCTCTTTGGAAGCACTAAAAAAGCATCCCCTCAACCTTTATATCTATTTCCAGGTAACTAATAGGATTAACAGATCCAAGACAACGTGTTACTTTAGTTAAATGTAATCCATTTCCCAGCTTCAGCCAAAAATATTGCAGGGAGGGGAAACATTGGTCTGCATAGTAAATCTAATTTTCAAAGAAAGTGGGGCTTAATAAAAGTTAGACCCGTGCTTTTTTCCTAGAAAATTTCTGGAACTGGTGTCACTTTAGTTGTGCAATTTTAGAGCAGATGGCTCTAAAACTGGTGGCCAGCTCAAAATGCAGTCAGAGGTCAGTTAGGTCAGTGATACTGAGATACCTTTTTAWAGGAACTGGGAGAAGAACTTCAACATGAGGAAGTATTTAAGTCCTAAGGGATTTCTTACATGCTGTGGCAGTGGGTACCTGAGTAGCTAAATTTTTTATTCAAATTGTAATTCCTGTGTCTGTCTAGTCTCTTAGTAGTCCACTGGCGTGATTTCCTGTGGCTAAGTAGTTCTTCCTTCCACCAAATCTGTCCCTGTGTTGCTCGCACGGGGTGACTGCACGCAGTATCTGCCAGGGAGAGGCTCCTGTTTCTGTGGTGCTGAGGTTGTTTGTAGTGGGCTCAGTGGGATGTACAACTGCTTTGCTCCAGAAGGATGGCCGCGTTTATGTTGCTGTGTTAATTAAGGTCTTGGTGTCTGCTGTACAGAATTCTCAGTTGCTGAAGCATCCTCATGTTAGCTTTCAGAAAAGTTGTTTCTGAAGCATTTTCATTTTCATTCCCCACTGCAGAATTATGGAAGAAAAGGGAGACTAGTTGCTGAAGAACAAGTGGTGTCACCTGTTCTGCTTTCCTGTGGATTTTTTTTTTGTATTGACAGAACTTTTTTTTTAATGCTTAATTCTTTTGACTGCCAGCATCTGGTAGCATACAGAGGGAATGCTGCATATGTAATGTGTGTTCTGTGTCTTGAAAGACAAGAATTTAGAATGAACTTTAAAGTAGAGGAGTGTGTTCTTTCAAAGAGTTTCTTCCTTCCAACACTGAAATTGAATTAATGAATCAAATCGGGCATGGCATGCATTGATAAAGCAGTGCTTTGTTAAATGACTGCTGAAAGGGATTGTTTCAACCACTTCTCCCATTTTAGTATTAAATCCTAATCTATTGCAAATAAGATCAGCACTAGTAGAATCAAGAATTTAAGTTTCAGCCAGTGRTGAGTTCATTTATTCCTGTTTTCTCTCTAATGATGAAGAAGCCTCAGCTGATTTCCTGTTCGGGTTTGATGCTTSTCAAGGCTTGAGGTTCATCTTTTTTTTATCTCCAGAATCTCACTTTGGTTTAGGGTACTTTTCGCCCTAAAAGGAAGCTGATTAATTGACTGGTAAAATGGGTACAGATGTAGTTAATTTACTTCGTTAAGTGCAGATGTTTTGCATGCAAGGAAGTTGGGCAAAGGTTGTATTTAGAAAGCACCAGATTATAGACACCAGTCAACAAAACAGTCAATATCACAGAAAACTTATTGCTGTAAAAGCTATGACATAAGGAGCTCCTACTCCTCTGAGTATTTTCCCCCAGGAAAGGGAGTGGAAAAAAATTCRGTACTCTAATACACAGTCATTCAGATTCCTAAGATTAAATGACTCTGTAATCAATGCACTCTTTTTAAAACTGTCATAGTTAGGATGCCATGAACTTAGCTCTGGGTAGCATGGTTTGCTGCATGGGAAGCTTATGAATTGTACTGTAAGATATTGTCTCTTTGAGGAAGGAAAGGATAGGGAGTTCAACAAGCCATTTACAAAAATTACAGTAATTCCAGTTGATGTGGGCAAACTGGGTAATTTTTTCAGTCTGCATTTGCAGAATTTTATAGTGGTATATTTGAAAAACTAACTGTGTCAGAGTAAACACATCCTTCCAATATCTATTTAAAGTACATAAATATTTATTATTGTCCTTCTTTTACAGATTAAGAAACAAAGGCTGAATTGACTTGCCTAAAGATATAACTAATTAATGCAAGGATCGAATGTGAACTTGGGACTTTGAACTAAGAGAACAGCAAACAAAATGAAACACTGCAAATGGAAGCATAATGAAAAGATAATATAAACTTTATATTTCAAGYATAAACTCACTACCCCAATATAGAAATCATCTTCCCATAAATGCCTTTAGGCAAGTAAGCAGCCTAAAAAGATGTTTTTTACTGAAAACAGAATCTGTTTAGACCAGATCATTTCTTCACTTGCCAATTTTGTGCATCCAGCATAATCCCCATTAAGCTTGTTGCTTCTGAGAAAATTCCTAAAGGCAAATTGGAATTAAAATTTAATTTTCAAATAATTTTATTTCAAAAAGAGAACCAGGCAAATTTACACTTCATCATAAAGAGCTGCAGCAAAATCCTGCCAGAAATTTCATTTATTAATCTCCCAGGTAGATGATTGGTGTGAGTCAGCTGGGGCACTTGTGCTAAATGTGGGAATGGAGCTGACTCAATGACAAGTGATTGGCATTATTTTATGGGCTGCAGCTTCATTAATGCCAGTTTTCCTTCTGTCTTGGTCAAATGTTAATTTTCATTGCAATTTTGGCTGAGCATAGCATAATATTTTTTTAATGTGTTTAGGAAGTTTCGTAGATCACAAGGGCCACCCATGATCATTATTTTTTTAATGGAAAGGATGGTGGATCTCCAAGCACAATTCCATTATTCTTTTAATGGAAAGGACGGTGTATCTCCAAGCACAATTCTTACTTCTCCAAATTGCRTGCTCTTAGGGTGGTAGCACACACATGGTGCCTGCACCACTCCARTGTTTGTGCATTTTGGAAGAACAGTATAGTCCTGTAACAGGGTTTGGGATTTCTCTCCTTGTCTTCTGGTTATTAATTTGGAAGGAATTTTGGAAAGAATTCATTGCAATATCTAGTGGTTTTGGTCAATACCTTTGTGTCACTTGTGAAAATTGAGAGAGGSGGAGCTTTTAGTGGCATTACTGTTGTATTTTTTTTGTTTCTAAACATGTTAAGAGCAGGGCAAACATTTTCTAGTTTTCTGGGCTTCTAAATGTATTCTGTACTGGATGTTGTTTGAGTTGCATTTCTTTGCCTGAACTGTCTTGTTTGCTCTGGTGTTTGTGATTCATTTGAATGAGCACTAGCCAGCACTTGAATAATGGAAAACCTAAAGTAAATAAGTGATAATGCCTGCTAGAGAATCAAAAGGTTCTACAGTGAGCCGTGGTGCTCTTTAGAACAATTTAAATATCTTTCTGTAAACAAACTGTTGAATGAAGAGTGGTTGAATGGAAGTTGAAAAGCTTGAATCATCCAAGTTTGGGACATTGAAAGTCTAGATGAGATTTAAGGGTTACTAGTTTGAAGTTTTTAGAAGGAACTAGAAGAGCATTCTGAGAAGGGCTTTCTTTACCTTTGCCTGGGGTTTAGAGTTTAATCTAGAGTTTGGAGGGTTTAACTCCAAGCAGAGAGTTACAGTTTCTTTTCATATAGGGCAATTTTTTTATTGATTAGTAGCATTGTTTTTTTTTCCTTAAAGTGAAAGATGCTTGAGATTGTAGAGTCTGTAAGTAACCAGTTCTGTAAGTTGCCAATTCYGTAAGTAACAGGAAAATTGTGAAATGACTGGAAGCGGTTCTTGAAAGAATCTGAAATTTTAATCATGTTCATCACATTGATGGTGTGTTTTTGCTAATAGAAGAGGTATTGTAATTTAAATGGGAATAATTTTGGCCTCTGAGGCTTTTTTTTTTTGTTTGTAGTGGGGTTTTTTGTTTGTTTTGTGTTGGGTTTTCTTTGGTTTTTAGGAGCGTTTTGTTTTGTGGGATTTTGTGTGTGTGTTTGGTGTTGGTTTTGGGTTTTTTTTCCTTAAATGTGTCCCAGAAGCCAGAACTGTCTTACAGGACACATACTTTCAGAAAGAATGAGGCAGGCAGATACATTAGAGTTGATCCTTTCGTCATCATCATGTTTGATAAATCTTGAAAGAAAATGGGTCAGATTGTAATATTAGACCGTAAAAAAAGTGAAATATGAGATAACAAAAAAAAAAGGTGTATCTCTTTGTACCATATGTATTTCTGCTACAGCCTGAAGCTGTACACTTTCTATCTGAGCTGCATGAGATAAGCTTGCATGAATCTTTTATTTCATCATCACAAACTTGACCTCTTCTGTATTGTGTAACTATTATCATACAGGTCACATGTGCTCAGTGTGGGGATCCTCCAGTTTTGCCTTCCATAGACCTTGGTTTTGTTACTCTGACAATTCATTTCCTGGCAATTCATCATTCAAATTCTTTGTTTGTTGTTGTTTTTAACATTCTTCCAAASGTTGTTACTTGCAACTGTTCTTTTGGCAGCACTGAACTGAAGCCYACCAGAGCCTGGACTCTTGGCACGTTTCATTGCTCAGCCACGAGTGTACATGAAGTTTAGGGAAGTTTCATGGAGGCTTCAAACCCCTTAAAAATCTGGCTGAAACTGGACAAAAGTTATGAGGAGGGTTATGTGTGCACTTTTGTGTTATCATACAAGAAATCTAAGAATGTTGTTTAACTTAAATTCCTGACCTGGCCCTCCCTATATTTCCTTCTTGGTTATGGAATGCTCTCCCTGGATATGTTTTTGCTGCTTAACTTTGTACCCAGGGAACTCCCTGTGGTGGCTCTGGTTTTGCTAGAGCCATAATGATTTCATTAAGATGTGGGTATSAGAATGGCATCCTAGAGTTGTCCTACTCGTGTGTAAATGCTTTTCTACATCGTTGTTACCTCTTTAGAAAGTCTGTTGTGCAAGCAAGCCGCACCGATTTCCTTCAGTTATTTAACTGGCAGTTCGTGGGTAGCGAGTGGGAACAGCAGATAATGCTTTTGCTCTTGCTGACTTTCTGACCAATGAACCACATGAAATTTTGTAAAGCTGGAGGCGGGGAAAAAACCCAGTGTTTTTCAGTCCTGTTATTTGGTTATAGCTGTAAAGGGTAATGCTCATTTATCACTTCCTTTTAGAAGTTTTCTGTAACTGCATGAACTATTCCTGTAATTCAATGACACGTGTATCACAAAGGCCTGAAAATKGGAACAGATCGGAAACTCCTGTTATTTCAAATTATGTAGTTGTAAACTGGCTGCAGGCCTTTGAGTTGAAAGACTAAACATTGATTTCAACATATTGTTGGGTTGTATCACAGAGAGATAAAAGTTGATTTTACATGAAGTGGAAACTTAGACATGCTAGTGTGGAACTCAGTAAGCCCATGGTGAATGTGCATTGGCTGCTCACAGATCATATCGTAAAGCAATTTATTTGTATCAGTGGCCTGTCACATCATGTAGGATCAATCTTTGCTTAAATAGRGAATATTATTAACGAAAGCTACTGCAGACCTGAGCTTGCATTCTAGCTGTGATATCTCTGTGGTCCAATAACCACATGTTTTATCTGGTTTTCTTCCCAGTGCATGAACATGCCTAGTGAATAACACATGAAAACCAAATATWACAAGGGTTGATACATTTGGCCAACTTGCACAGTATAAGGATCTCATTATTTTTTCCWACTTCCTGCCTTTGTTTTTTTATTTGAAATGTATCTGTCTAATACAGCATTTCTCTTTAGCAGCCTAGGCAAGGATTTTTCCCCTTTTATCTGCAAATTAGTCTTTCTATGGGTATGGCTATGTTGAATGATGACCTTGTTTGTTWTTTATTTATTTTTGTGGTAGCTTTTTTACTTGGATCTTGCAGTAAGTGACATAGTTATTGTTTGTTATTTTCTTTTCTTTGTACATCAAGGAAGGTGAGGGTCACATTCTACAGGGGAGGAAAAAAGAAGGATGTCGAAATGTACCACTTACTATTATCAATAAAACTTTAATTAACTATATGCTCTGTCTGGCTTCTTGCCCATGTAATACATAAAAACTAGAGAGACTTTCCTAAAACATTATTACTGGTTATAAAAAATACTTATGTTTCCATTTACACAGAAGCCTGAAGAAGAATTGGCTGGCAAGTCTCGATATGCTAAGAAATCTTGATTATTCCACTTACGTATTTCCCTACATTTGCATATTTGCACTGGTGTATTGAGGAATCACCTTTATCAAGCCAATCCATATTTAAAATTGCCTTAATATATGCAAAGTATGAGTCCCATAGCAGGATTCCTGTTGACATTCTTGTCRGGTCTGCYCAGGGTCTGTAGCATCACAGAATRGTTTGGGCTGGAAARAACCTTAAAGATATGTAGTTGCAGCCAGCTACYATGGGCTGGGACACCTCCCACTAGWCCAAGYTGCTCAATCCCCATCCAGTCTGGCTGTGAATGCCTCCACATCATCTGGATTTACTGCAGTATGGAGGATGCCATCTGCAGAGCTCCTGGGAGAGGAGAGATCCTGTTGAACAAAGCCTGTGCCTTGCCTTCTCCTGTACCATTAACYTGTTTTCTCTTGATGCCATGTCTTGCTGCAAGTGCTGTTCACCACTCAGTYGGGATTTAAACTGTCTGGGTAGGAATTGGGAAGCTGGGCTGCCACTGCAGATGGCAACTCATCTTGCCTTTCTCAGGAGGAATGAACCTCCCTGCTCCAAACTTCTGTGAGGTTTTTGCTAATTCTTAACTTTTTCTGCTGGAGACCAGTAACGACTTGCCCACTTGTCCAGAAGGGATTGAACCCGTATCAGTTGATGTCCTTTGGCTGCATTTGCAGTCATACATAATGAGGAGGGARACATCTCTGACTGCCTTGCTTTACTTTTTATTCCTGAATCTTMTGTTTTTGTCTAATCTTCAGGCTCAGACAATAAATGGGGTTTAACTGCAGATCCTAACACTGAGCTGATTACGTGCAGATCTGTGGGTCAAGCATTAAGCTGTCTGAAGGGACACTTGCTGTGTTGCCCAAGATGAAGCAGTGTCTTGTTAGATCCCCATCAGACAAACCACGTCACTTGTGTCCTTCCAGAGCCCAGTGGTCCCTGGGTGCCATCCTGTGTGTACCACACAAGGGGAAAATGCAGGGGGAGCATCTGCATCACCATAAGTGCAGCCCTGGCATCAGGCAGGAGCTGGGACTCCTGTCAGCTGCAGGTTTGTTGTGAYTCTCCCCCAGTCACCCTCTTGTGGGTGCTGTGGGATTGTGGAGCCCTCTTTCCCAAGCGTCACCTTCATCCCCTGCTGCACGATCCGGTGGCAGTGTGCTCAGGATGCCCTTGTGTAGTGTGGGTGCTGGCAGACAGGGATGAATTCCAGGCAGTGTTACCCACCATTGAGCCTCCCCACAAAGGCTCCTTGATTGCCCATTTCCCATAAATTGCAGRTGCTGTCAGAGGATCTCCCAGCTCTTTCCTTGGCAGTATTGTTTCAAGAAGGCATTTTTAGTAGCTGCTTTTCTCCATCAAACTTATTATTCTGGCATGAATCAGAGCTGACTTAAATGCAGGTGAAGAATGACTCCCTAAGCCGGGGTATCTCTACCAGACCCCAAAAGCAGATGATCTTTCTGCCCATGAGCTGTCCTGAGCTGCTTTCATCATGACCATATCCCAGAGCAGGGTTTGAYACAGCTGATAGCAGCCTCTCCTGACAGCCTGCAAAGGGTGCGGGAGAAAGGAAACACCATCCTGGAATCCCACTTCCTGTGAATGGAGAGCCCTGGACTTCCCTGGGTTCCTCCTTGGGGCGCAGGAAAACTCATAGTTTTCTTCCAGCCCATTTTTTTCATTCCCTGGTTCACCATTCGCATAAATTTCCTTTTAAGCAATGTTTACATTTGCAGCTTTAAAAATGTGSGAAAGGCTCTGCCATGGCAGGCTGTAATACAGTGCAAGTAACTTATTTCAGAGCTGGCCTTGCATTGCTTCTTGCCCTCTCATCTGTCATCAGCTCCCTCCTGTGTTTTGTGAAGTTTTTGCTTCACTGCTGACAGTGGCACAACAAAAAGTGAGCTCATACAGAGCTCAAATTACTGTTGAACCAGTTCAGATCTGTTTAATGGAAACCTTCCTTCTCCAAACCCTCTGGCACTCCTTTTAGTTAAGTCATAAAACTTYTTCTGTTTGAACTTTGTGAAAACAAACCCCAAACCCTTTCTGTGCTAGTTACAAAACACTTTGATTCCTTTCCCTGGTTTTGTTTCACATTATTTACTGAACTCCTGCTGGAGTAGCATCTTGGGRTAAAAAGACACTGCTTCTTAGCTGMACAATTTAAATTTTTCATCAAGGGAGATGTATAACCAAACTCTTTGTGAAATGAGTTAGCCATCCATTCTACCTCAAGCTCYAAGTAGGAAGTATGGAGCATTTCAAAAGCCGGGAGTATTTGGGCGTGATAGGGTAGGTGCATATGCAATAGTATTTTATCAGCTATGGACAAAAAGGAAAACTTCTGACTGGTTCTGGCAAAAGCTGCCCTGAGTGTATGACTTTGGGTGTATGTTGTGCATCTGAGCTCATGAGTCAAGGGTGAATTTTTGCTTATTACTCTCAGTGGTGTTGCGTGAGCATCAACCCGTATTTGCAAAACTCTGTGGTAAGTGTCTTTTCCATTTTTAAAWTTTTTTTCCTGAGGSAGAGATGTGCCAGCATCTCTTGTAGACCTTGCTAAGTAAATTTCATCTTTCGTGTTCTAGTTTTGCTTTCTGTGCTATTGGCTAATCTGTTAGTGATGCATAAGTTTAAAGGTATCTCAGTTGCACAGTCATTCATGTGAAGAWAAAAAAAWTGTRTTTAAGTCTGAGGTTTGTCTCTGAATTGCTTATGTTATTCTTGTCTTTTTGAGATGGGTGATGTTATTACGGCAGTGTGTGGACAGCTTTTTTAAATTATCAGTCTTGCATTTGTGCAGGAAAACCTTTGCTAACTTCTGCATTCAGAATTTCAGCAAACCCACTATCACTACAGAATCGTTTGGGTATGGATTCTCTCCACTTGCTGTGTTTGACTTTCACAAGGATCTGTGCATGTCTAAAAACATTTAATGAGAATTGGTAAGACACTTTAGCCCTGCAGACTTGTTTCTCTGTAAGCATTCAGCAAACATCATTAAGATCAATGGTTTCCTGTGTTTTATTAGCACAGCCRTTTCAGCTGGTCCTGTAATCTCACGTTTCTTTTTATAACTATTTTATAAGGAGAAGGACCCAGTTAAAGCAGTTCAGGTTTCTCTGTTACAATGCWCTAATCCTTGCTCTCATTATAACAAGTCTGTCTTGGCTGTCCATCTGCTGTGCTTCCCTGGCACACCAGACAAGCCTCTGCTGTGTCTCCCTGGCACACCTGCATTTGTGCCAAAAGCTCTGCAGTCACTTAGGCAGCTCTATTGGCCATCTTTGCCTCCTTGTATCCAGATGTGTACACTAAAGAGCACAATCCGATATTTGCTTGGTATTTTTGAGCCTACACAGGCTGAGATTACGAGGTGGTTCCACCTCTCTGTGCAGGACTGCTCCAGCCTTTGCAGCCTCCCAAGAGAGAGCTGTGTCACTYATGCCCTGGGGACAGGGCAGGGCTGGTGCAGGGAGATGGAAGAGAGAGGGCAGTGGGAGAGTGGGTGGCAGCTGCTGCAGTGTGATTAGGACRGCTTCTGCTATCTGATACAGGGAGCCAGGTGGTTTCTGTAGTTGCCAGTTGGGTGGGATAAAAGGCAGGAAAGAGGGGCCACCCTATACCTGCATCCCTTGCCCCGGTGGATGTAGCAAGAAAAAGAGGAAGACTTTAGCTCTTTGGGCCTTGTGCCTTAAATATTTTTTCTGCTTCTCCAGAGAAGAAAAAAGAAGGCTTTCTTGAAGAAGGCTTTCTTCAAGGCATAAGGCTGAGGTGAGTGATCCTACTCTGGGTAYCTGGTGAGTGGTAAAGCTGTACCACTGTGGTCTTCTCTGCTCTGCTGCTGAGCTGGTGGCTCCAGGAGGTGTATGGGAGCATCCACTACATTTGTGCCTTTGTCTCCATACAGGAATTCTGCCGTTGTTGTGGTACAGGAATGAGTTCAGGGGAGGGTTCTTTAGACTCTCAGCTGGGGCAATAAGGCTTAAACGCTCACTGTAAATTCAGGATTGGCAAAAACATGTTATAGGGTGGAATGGCTTGGTTTGTCCAACATTGCAAGTTCTAAGTATTTTGTTGAATGTATAAATGGGGGTAGGTCTTTAGGATTGTGCAGGTCAAAACATTAATTTTAACTGAACTAGAAATACATAAAAATAATGGTGAAAAATACTATTTGTAAAGTAGTGTTAAATAAATAYCTAGTTTAGCCATAGTGAAATAATGCAATCTAACAACCTTCCTACCCCCACCCCCTAGCAGCTTCCCCCTTTATGACCTGTTGAAATTTACTGGTTAAGAGGTCAGAATCAGGTTGGGGTTTTCTTAGAAACATGCAAAATGTCTCAGTAATCTTTCAAATACAGAGGTATGTTCTTGATTTTTATTACATTCAACGAATTCAGTAACTAGCTATTTCAATTCAATAAATAGTTATTCCAAAGCTAAGAAAGTAATGAAAATCAGGAATGTGATTAAGACAGAAAAAAACAGCTCTAGTAGTTCTCAAATCTGGAATCAAGACMAAAAATAATCAATTTGTGAACTTGAAATAATAATTACTTTCATAAATTTTATCTATAAACAAGATGTCTGTTCCACTTTGTGCCTAGCCTGCTTCAGGGGGTTTTATCTAAGTAAATAAAATCAGTTTTGCTTTGATGGTTTTGTGGACCTACTCTGCTTTCACTTACCTCTCTTAATGCAACGTTGATAGGAATATCTGTTGAAAGTGTGTTCATTTAGAACATTAGAACTGAGTAATTTTCTGTGTGCAATAAAGAATTTGGGTAAGTGTGTGTTATATGTAACTAATTAGTTGTGCTGTTTATCTGCCTCTTCAGGAAACAAAAGGCTCATGTTACAGCAATCCTACTGCAGAGAATAACAATCAAGATTTCTCCTTAAATAATTTTCATTTTTTAGCATCTGTTCACTTCTAGAATACAAATCAACACCAGTGCATTCTCCTCTGATACGTCTTGTGGAATGCTTTCTAGTTGAAGTGAAACATGGAGGCATTCTTTTGAGCCTGCATGTGCTTTGCTTTTGATGTAAAACAGTGAAACCCACAGACTGCAAGCTTTCGATACACAGACGTTGCCCCTGGCTGTGCAAAAAGATATTTAGATGTGCAGATCATGAAGAAAATTTGTGGTCTTCTAGGGAAAGATTACACTGAGTAAAAATGAGTTTGAAAATTGAAGCTTGCTATGATTTCTTTCTTAAATGGAATAGATGCCTGGATAAAGAGAATTACTCATAAGRAGGAAGTAATAAACCTGGTTTGAATTAGATTTCAAAGGTGAGGGTTATGCTCATTGTTTGAAGCCTTGGATTTCTCACCACCACCAGAGTCAGCAAATAGCAATCTAACATGAAGTTCTGGCAAAGCATGATCTGCTCTGTAAAGGGCCTTTTGCAGTTTAAAACTGAGTGGTTTGGGATCGTATTTAGCATCTGTGGCTTGTGCTGGAGTAGTACACAGGAGCAGAGGTCTTGTTCTTACCCCCGTGAGATACCTGAAGATCTGGCTGAAATGGAGCCATTATTTTATTTATGTGTGTTTTGTCTGGGCCTTCAATGCCGAGTTGGAGAATGTAGGTCAGCTGCACCAGTGAGGCTCTGGGTCCTGAAAGAAGGTTGCCAGTTCTATCCCAGTGCCTCTTTCCAGTACCCTGTGGGCTTCATTAACAGTCTGCTTCCTGGCTCCCTTCGGCACAGAGACTATTAGCCATCTGATACTCATTTGCCCAGGGGCAGCATGTTTGCTCAGTAAATGAAGAAAATGGGTACCAAGTACAGTGCATCTTTCCAAAGCTGTTACACTTTCCCTACCACCACGATCTTTACTGCTAAACTGAATATTTGATATCAACAAAATCACAGTAGACTAAATAGCATTTTCAATTTCAGCTGGATGTGATTGCTTCCAGGATACTGCCAGACAGTACTTGAAGACATTTCTATCTGAATACAAAACCTGACTGATGGGAGAGGGAAGAAGAGACTGCTAATGAGATTATGAAGTAAAAAATTGGCAAACAGCATTCTCTCTCATGGACACTAGGGAAGGAGAACAGTTTATRCAAAATAAATGGAGACTTTTTTTTACATATTAATTATAGATTAAAATTTGTATTTTAAATAGCGGGATTTAATTTCTTAGCTGAAACAGAGTTTTATAGTTAAAATCTGTGAAATAGACTACATTTGGGATAAATATTCAAAACATAAGTATTGCAAGAATTTCAACCGGAAGTGGTAAGGGGAAAAGGAAGGGGTAGAAGGAGGAAGCAAGTATCTGTAAGGCTCTGAGACGAAGATCTGTGTATTCATTGGAGGCTTTTGTTTTGGTTTTGTTGTTTTTTTTCAGTCAGTAAYACACACACCTTCTCTTGTGAAAAGTCAAGGATCTCTGACAGACAACTCAACCAGGGCTACCAAATGAAAACGTATCATCTGTAGCACCCAGCTTCTATTAAATTGTTTCAACATCAAAGCGCTTTCACTGAGGATAAGTTTTCTTATGTTTTCTACAGTCCATACTTCATTTTGGTTCTTGATTTGTTCATAGGCTGTCTTCTATGAAGCCATTTATTGTCTCGGTAAAGAATGGGGGCTTTTTGCTTAGAAAACATTTGCACAGTGGTGGGACCTATTAAACATAAAATGCTTCTGTGATATCTATTGGAAGAAATATCCATGAATAAAAAATGAATCACTTAAATCAATACTATTACTTTTCATTCTCTGCCTTCTTAATCTTGCCTGTTGCTTTTATTCTATTAGCTTTCCATAATGATGACGTTTTCTTTTCAAAAGAGGCAATGTGGCCCTGTTATTCTCCATTGCTTTGTTTCATCTGCAGAGCACRCAGTAATGTGATAGGGATGCTGGGAGTTACAATTTCAGAACTGTGCATGCAGGTAATTTATCTTTAAAACATAATTTCTTTTTCTCCCCCTTGCTGCTACCTGGGGTCTTTTGCTATATCATCTCTTTCATTTTACTTCTTTTTATTATTTCATTTTATGGTATCTTACATAGTCTGTGAACACAAAGTAAATTGATGGTTTCTGAATCAGAGGCTATTACAGCATTTTCCTGATTAGATGAGGTCTCCTTGCTCTCACTCAGATAAATCTTRAATAATCCAAAGTACTTAAGATGGAAGTATAGTTTTAATAAAACTTACACTGTGTTAAATTCCTGGAGATTTTTGTCTTTCTAATAGCTGTCCTCATCAGGGTTATTAATGTAGAGTTATTAACTTTCAGATATTCACTAAGGCCAAGTCTCATTCACTTCTCAGTTTTCTTTTAGTGTTTTAATCAAATAGCATCATTATGTCTTTGTTACTTGTCTCTTTACGTGCAGAGGATAGAAGTGATTTACTGTCTTAATTTCAGAAGTTCCAAATTTTATGCTAAATACAGTGGCCAGTGTTCATTGCAGCTGATAGACCTTCCCCAGAGGAAGGCTGGCTTGGTAATAACAGAGGAATGAGGATGATAACGAGAGTCACTGGGCTGGASAAATGGGTAGGTGTTAATGCTGGGCAAAGAACAGCAAAGCAAATAATGGCCAGGTAGTGAGAGTAACCCTCCTGCACTGCCTTCTAATTGGACCAATTTTGTTCCCTTATTCATTTCATGATCACAAAACTAGATTCTAATTTAGTGCAGATTTTTCTCTTCTCCTTCCTTGTTAGCATGGAGGTGGTCACAGCTGGTGGTGGCAGTGAGTACTGTAAAAAGTCAGTGGAGGCTGTGCTTCATTGCTGCTATGCCATTTAATAAAGTTTGAGAGCATGCAGCAGCAGTGTGTGCATTTTATGGTGATGACAGAGCCTCTTAGGCTTTAAATGCACTTTATTTCCAGTACCATGACAGGTTTTCATGCAGCTTGATGCTGTCTCTAAGGTTACCTCAGCATTTCCATTATAAGCCCCTAATTTCCAGCTRTAGTGCTGTGCAGCAGCCCAGTTACAGAGAACATAGAGGGAAAGGAAAGATTAGGAAACAGAAAATTTTCAACCCCTTCTGAAGTTATGTTCAGTAAAAATATTGAAAGGGAAGAAAGTCTCAATGTGTGATTAAAATGGTCTTAGATGGAGTTCGAAATGCTTGGAATAAGAGGTATGTCCTTAGTAGTGTGGGAATGTGGAGGGGGTTAAAGGTAGAGCAGGATAGCACTTCTCATTTGGTGAGGACTGTGAAGTTGCTGGCATTGACCTGGAGTAATAAACACAAATGYTAACAAGGCTCCTGCAGAGAGTAGGGGCTGGAGTGACTGTAATGCTGCTCTGCTGGGCTTCATCACCCCCRAGCCCCAGGAACTGTTCAGCCACAGGATCTGCCTGCAGAGCTGTTTCTCTGCATTGTCRTTTCCATTAGATGGGATTGCTGATGACCTCTGGCTCACAGTATTTTCCTTGATGGCATATTTCCAGATGCTGGGATAGAGTCTTCTGTTTTGTTGGGAATTGTCTCTAACTTGGAAGAGAAACTTTTGGATCTCTACTGGTGGCATATTTTTGACTCGTAATAAACTTTTCTGTGACTSTGAACCATGTACTTGAGAAAAATGTAAGAGGAAATTAGTGGGACATCTGACCTTTTTAAGGGTCAGACTTTCATTTTTACTTTCTGGACTAGAGTTTCATGAATTCTGAGTTAATCTGCGTTGAGTGACCTTTTGACTAGGGTAAAGCACTATCTTGCCTTTCTTTTTCTTGTCTCTATTTGAAAAGTTTCATGTCCTAGATCTGTGAAATTGTAATTCTACATGGTGTGTAAGATGGTCATTCTTTGCTCGTATACTCAGATCTAAACACACAATAGTTGGAGGCAGTTTGTGGTATTAATTAGTGGAAAAGGAAGACTTGAGTTAATCAGCTCTTAGTAAATTAAATCTTAATGGTTGTATCGACAGACTTCCAGTGCTGGCCTTGTGGACTGTTGTAGGAATTCAGCAGCAGCAAAGTAATATTCACTTCCAAAATGAAAGTCTATTAAAAAAGAAGTGCTGTCTTTGCATGACTTCCGATCTAAATCATCTGTATTAATTTCTAATTTTGTATTTTTAATGTAAATTAAATGAATACTTGATTTAGAACTAATAAAGCAAATGATATGTCAGATTTTTCGAGAAGGGATTTCTGGCATTAATGCTAAACAGGCTAATGTGTTACTCAGCCTCCAACTTTAGTCTGCCAATCAGACTTTGTTTTTCACGTATTTTCTTAATAGTTTGCACATTTGAGGAATGTTTTTTACAAGAAACACTGTAAAAATTTCCAATAGAGGTGATTCATCAAGATCTGTTCTGATTATTAACAAAGGCTGTACATGTGACTATTGTATGTTCATATGTATCTGTGTGTTTATGTGTATGTTTTAACAAGCAGGCCTTAGCCACATACAGAATGTAATCACTTTGTGTTTTCTTGGCCACATTTGTGGCCAAGAAATGGTCTGTTTATTYGCCTTTTAAGTCCATTTGTGGACTTAAAAGGAAAACAAATAGTTGTAAGCAAGGTTGACAGTTGGGATTATAAGGAATTCTAACACTCTTCGCTAGAGTTTGGGTCATCTTTTTCCAATGATGTAAAATTCATGAGTCTTCTGTTGCAGTTTTAAATAGGCAGGATTTGAAATTACTGCCCATCTAGCAGTGTAAGAGTTGGTTAAATGCAGAAGGGCTTATTTTACAGGGCTCACTTGGGATTTACATGGTCCACCTTGAGTTTCTCATTCTACTGAGTTCCTCGAGTAAGTTGATTTCTGGTTTAGATTTTTTTTCTTTTTTTAATGGTCACCTTCTTTCAAAATAAGGAAGCCTGATCTCATGTCTCCAGAGTGCCATGTAAGTAAATTGGGACGCATTAGTGGACGAACACGGTGCTTCTGCTCCTGACTTTTGCCCTGGGCTACTGTGATAACCAGTCAGGTGGGGAGAAACACTTCCAGAAAGTGACACCTTTTGTATATATATTTCCATATTGCTACCAGCTATAAGAAGAAAGTGTTATAAATTCAGTTTTTGAACCCATGTTTTGTGTTTGTAGGCTTGCAAGGGGAGCCCTCCTGCAAGCTGACTACCAGCACAGGCGCATGCTCCTACATACATGATGCAAAGCAATGCARAAAAGCTCTGGAAACTTGAAAAAACTGATTCCTAATGAGAAGYCTTGTGCTGATTTAAACATATATTTGATTTGAATTTATTTAAATAACTGAGAGCGTGTGCTACCAAAGCCACTTTTCTCAAGACCTATTTGCTTTTATGTCTTGAAGAACTCATCTTGTGCATGCAAGTCTGCAATTCTAAACAGCTTAAAGATAAATGTAGATTAATGAAATGTCTTGAGAGTACTTGCCTATACATGCACTTAACCCAAATGGATGAATAACTGATTATATGAATGTTTCATAACAGARAGACAGAGGAGAGTCTAAAGTTTTTAATTTAAATGAAGAAAGCTGGGACTGACTTTCATATGTGTCCAGATTGTATTCACGTGTCTCCTTGCTAGGMGTCTGACACTCATTTACAGTCTGATCTCATCCCTCTCCAACAGGAGCAGATGGGGATTCTTGAACTTGGCCCAAATTCCTAGAAAGTCTCTGCACTGACATTTTGTAAAGGTGTGAGAAGAAGTGGGAATTTGGATGGCAGAGGGTGCAGTAACAGAGAATGGAACAAGGATGAGGCAGCARCACTTCCCTGCACATCATTCAACACTGTGGTGATGACTGTGAATATAGAATATCTCAGTGTGGCAGTAGAATAAATGCTCCTCTCTTGCCATCTAGGTGACATGACATGGATTTTCTTTGCTTGATTGTTATGCTCCCCACCCCCTTCCCACATCCTCATACTTGAGCCTTTCCCTYGCTCCTCTCACTTTCAGATTTGTGTGGGAATTTCAGTTACTTTGTGGATATTTTGAGGCCTGTGCTGAAGATGGCTCTGACAGCCACATGCAGTTATTTCCTATTCCTCTCCCCTGGCATGTGCTTCCCTATTTCCTTGTGGTCCTGGCACTGCTACTCCCCTCTGGGGGAACCTGGGAAGGAGGGCTCAAATCCCAGGGGGTTTTGAGCAAGCACATGACTGGTTCTGCTACCTGTTGTTATCTAATGGAACAAGCAAAGATGAGTGTGTGTTTACTGGAAATAAAATAGAGRGAAAAAATTTGAAATGTTACAATAACTAACATTTTCCGCTTGAAAATATGATTCTGCCCTTTTTTAACAGTCAATTCTCACTTGTAAGTGAGACTGGTAATCTTGTTTGCCCACAACTTTTCTGATTGAGTTCTTGTTCTACTTCTTCAGGGATTAGAGATGTTGTGAGCAAGCGTACAAATTGAGTATTCATAATTTAAAGCAAAATATTAAAGATAACAGTGCATGCTTCTGTTGGAGTAACTTCTAAATACAAAATCCTCTTGCTTCCCTCAAAACATTAAATATTCACATCAGGGAAAGTCTGGAAGCTTTCCTTGCAAATGTGTGACTTCAGCCTCCCTGCCAGGAAGATCTGTGTTAGAATGAAATTGCCATATTGTGTCTGACTACAGTTGTCTCTCTATTTTTTAGGTGTCTACTTGCGTGATAGGCTTTTCAAAGGAGAGCTGAGCACATCTTTTGTTCATTAGCAGCATTTAATTAGTAACATTATTTTAATATGTGGAAAACCTGTGTCTCTGCATGTGTGTAAATTTGCACACTAAGCCAAATTACTGCTTTGCAAATCATTTTCAATAGGCGAACTTAAATTTGTTGCCCTTTTTCTTAAAGTTTCAATTTATCAGTTATTTGTTCCACTGTTCCAGCACAAAAGTCAGATATTGTTTATTCCTATATTTCAAGTCTCTGCGACCAGATGACAGCTTGTAACAGAAGATTGAAGCAGGAAAGGGAATTACTGCTGTGAGTGATTAGATGGGTGCTGCTCTTCAGTACCTAGCAAGAAAACTGGCAGATGTGTAGGCTGTGAACCTGGTATCTGTTTAGTGCAGGCTGTTGGAGTTATTATCTGTCATACCCAGCTCTGACTAGCACGGACTAATCTTGTGTGCATCTCTCAGTGTAGGAGTCYTTTGCTGTCTCTCACTGCCTTCTTCCTTCCTTCTTTGTCTTTCTCTGTGACAAAATAGCCTGCACTGAGAATGGATCAGCAACCATCCTGCTGATGTGAACATATTGAGCCATCAGTCCTCAGAAATTCTGCGACAGCTTCCAGGCCTCTCTGGCATCAGTGCAGAGCTGTGGTCTCCCCTTCAGGRTGCCCTATAAACCATGTGCAGTTTGTACCCAGCCCAAAGGCACTCCAGTCCCATAGGAAGCACAATGCCATTTGGCTGAAAGCCACACCAGAGAAAATGCAAGGAATAGTCCTCCTTTCAAGATAAATATTCAAGCAGCTGCTTTTGAGCAGCAAGCCTGCCAGTTCTCTGGATGCAATGGATAATAGTATCCCTCRCTGTTCAGTCCCCTTCTGTGCAARGAACAGACCTCAGCTGACATTTCTYCTCAAGCATTTCACCCCCATTTTCAGGCCTGCACATGTGTTTGTGGTTTTCTTTTAAACTGCATGATACAGTTCCTATAGTGAACCTTAATTTACTYCTTGTCTGACAAAGGTCCTCTTGTCTGTTTTACAAGAAGCATATGCTGACATCCACTCAGTTCTTTTCATCAAGTATTTGGCAGCATAATTATATATGAAAAGTTGTTCAGACCATATACCTGCTGAAAGATCTGGCCTACAGTATGTATTTTTCCCTGGCTTTTGATTTACTCAGCACTTGGAAGGTAATACAAATATGGGTGAGGCATAACCATCAGYGTTCAAAATCAGCAATTTTTTATTTCACTCTTTACTATTGGTTTTATATTTAGTTTACTTTATGAAAATAAAAAAMTATAGCCYATGCTTGCTACTGCACAGATTGTGTATAAAATTTAGAAAGGCATCAAAAATTTCCTGTGCTAAATGAAACTTCAGACTGTTGGTGACTGTGAGGTTAATTGCTCACTATTGAAAGCTTTCTGTCTTTCTTGGAGGGACTGGCCTTAAGGGATATCTGGAATAAAGGAAACTCCTTGAATCTTTGTCTTGTTGCTTTGTTCAGTGGTAAGTTGGGACCTAATAAGAAGAGATCASCTGTATTTTTTAACATCTCATGGAGCGTAGGTTTTAGTTGCAGCTGTTGAGTTGTTAGACTTTCCTAACAGCTCTGGAGATCTCTGTCATGGCTGGCCATGGGCATTTTGTCCAAGATTCAGATAATGTGGCAGCTAATAGCTGTGCAGTTCTTGTACCCCCACTCCTTCCTTTACTGTATGGGATTCAGCCTAATTTGGTTTATATGCAAAAGTCCTGGATCCCACATGGTGTCACTTGTTTTTTGTGAAACAGTTCTGCAGTAGGCATTGCTGTCTGTGTGTCTGGTTACCTCATGAGGGAGCAACATTCGTGCCATCTTGTACAGTGAGTATGCCTGGAGAGTTTCTCTGATCAGTGACCTGTTTTATTGTTGTTTGAGCTCTGCACATCTGTGAGACTCGGCTTTTTTCTCTCCCCATTAACACAGATGCAGAACRGGCAGATGTTTTTATGAAAYGGAYGTGACATCTGTGTARGTGGTTGAGAGCTGAGGCTGAATCRTGGAGCWCTTGGTGCTCTGTGACCATCTTTGCTATAGTCACAGCCTGCATTTCACAGCACRTGGWTGARCAACAGGCAGCGATGGGAATGATCCTGGGGCAGCCTTCTGACCCCTGAGGGGTCAACCAACACACTTTGTATGTGCTACAGCCACTTCTAGAGATACAGATATGGAAGAGCTCATTGTTGCTCCAGCTTCTACGTGCTTTTTTCCCCTTGTGTTTGAGCTTTTTAAGGAATAAGTGGCTGACRCACCAAATAAACCCAATAGAGAGGGATGAGCTCTCAAATGAAATTAAAGGCAAGACTTCTGTATCCAGTATGAGGACACATTGCCATTTCCCTTTTCCATCAGCTGGGACAGCACTGGCTGAACAGAGCAGCAACTCAACTGCTCCTTGTAGATGGGGAACAGTTGTTTTTATAGCAGCTGCCAAAGTGAGACCAGTTGGGTCTTTGGGAGGGCCTGAACTGGTGCAGGACACCTTCAGCTTAACTGGGACAACTGTGCTTGTCGCCTTTCCAAAAACAAGGGGAAGCGTGTTGGGGGAGAGGGGAAAGGTCCTGTGCATGGGCAGCTGTGAGAATTCGAGCTCTGGGATGGAAATCTGCCAGCAGAGCTCCTGACCACAGTGCATACAAAGCCTAAAAGAGTTTGTGGGAGATACCCTGCTTGTCACTTGTACAGAAAGTGACAGAGCTGCTACAGATGCTTCTTGTTCAGTACTTGAGCCTTTTCTTGGTAAGTATTCAATTTATTCAGGATTTTTAATGCTAACGTCCAAATTGTTCAATTCAGTGATTCTCTGGTTTCTAAGAAAATGCTTTTCAGGTCTCCATCTCATTAATGCCTTTATTCAAAGTGGTGATCCAAGCAGGAGACTAATAATAGAATATAACACTGTTGCTTTTGATTTGAGAACTGCATGAAGAATGGTGTCAAATTAAAATACTTAGTGTTTTGTGTGTTGCTCTTTGTCGTCTGAACCCTTTTTGTGACAAGTGGCATTAATTTTCTACAATTCTGGGAGAAAGCAAATGGCTATCTATTTCTAATTGCTACTGGTTAGGAATGTGATATGTGTGTAATGCAAGAGAGATTGATTAGACTCATTAATGACATGAAATAAAAATGTCAGAGTATAAAAATAAGCAACAGAGTTGTTGCATTTTTTATTACACATTTGCCTTGGGTTTTGCATAATTGAAAAAGGATCGTACACACAAAAAGGAATCTTGCCCTGAAAAATAGAATGTCTGAGAAGAAAAAAGCCCTCTCGATTATTGTAATAAACRGAGTCCCTGGAGATTGGGGAGTATTATTTGTTTGAATAATTGCATGCAAAAAAATATATAGGGGAAAAAATAGAAGCAATATATATTCTGGTTTAGAATCACAATGAGAAAAGTGGGTTGCATCTCTTCAYGAGCACAAGCTTGTTTTCAGGACTGGCAGACGCAATGGAAACACTTCCAAACAGATTCTAGTGATTCCATGCCTGGAAGATGTGGAAGGAAATAAATGTTCTTATTAGTGCATTATTTTCTTTAAATAAGCTGCAGTGCTCTGTTACAAGAATTGAGGCCTTTCTTTAATACAGAACTTTTTTGAGGCTAGGATCTGATGTCCAGAGCCTTCTCACTTTACCTTATTACAGAAGTGCCATCAGTAGCTGTTAGTTCTGAATCCTTCTGTGCTGCTGAGAGCCATCCAAATATTATTTCTGTAAAATGGCATATTGAATGGCTTTCTCTGCCAGCCTTCATTTTCTTCCCTCCATAGACTCTTAGCTCTGAATTTGTGGCTCAGGAGGTTTGGGAGGCAGAGGGGCCAGGAGAGCTCTCTGCTCCATGGGGCTCCCTCCTGAGCCTGTGACTTTATGGTGGGAAAACAGAGGGGAAAAGAAGTACATTGCAGGGGGATTTTGTGACMAGCTTGTAAAAGCTGGGGGGGATCAAAACCAGGCTTGGTCAGARCAAGGCACTAGAGAAGAACTTTCTCTGGGAACAGAGTGGCCTCCTCTGTATGGCACTGGGAATACCTGCTGCCTCTGTGTGCCTGTCGTGGAGATGATGACCTTGACGAGAGCATTGCAGGTTTTCTCATGAGCTCTGTGGTCTCCTCCAGATGTGCTAAAAATATCTCCTTCAACTGAGATTTTAAAAAAAAATCTGGTGAACAGATTTTTAAATTTCTGCTACGTATGACTCCTGCTCTAAAGAAATAGTTAATCTGTTACCTGTTTATGTCTTCCTCTGGCTTCATTAGCGAAGGCTCAGCTCTGTGCTCACATCGGAACTGAACYAGCCAGTTTGACGTTCTGTGTATTCATTAGCATTAAATGTCAACGCCTGGGGCTTAAAATCAGATGAACAACTGGGTTTAAATCACATCTTGTTTTGGATTAAGATCAAGAATGAAAAATTTTGGCTCAAAAACCTCTTTGACAGGAGGAGATGTYGGAGGTGTGTAGGTGGGCTACATCTCGCCCTGGGGCAGGGAAGGGTCGAGCAGCCTCTTAAAGTTCCTTCCAGCCTGATTTTCCMTGTTTCTACAAAAATGTGATTACAGTGGTTGCTGGCTGTGCAAATTGCTGTAGATRAATTGCTTTCAGCAACTTGTGTGTTTTATGGCTGTCTCCATCGTAGTTGATGCATTCTTCCATGGGAGATGTGTTACAGGTGCATCTGCACAGGTCTGCAGCATCATGTGCTGCGTGCAGAGGCTTCCTGAGGCCATTGCTCCCACCAGCACTTCTGCATATGTGACTTTGTGGAGGGCTATAATATTAATATTGCCCACATTCCCTGAGGAATCAGATAAGCTGAGGAAGATAAATTGATTTTAGTAGAATGGCTCCCGCTCGTGCCAGCTGAGAATCTAATTTGATGCTGTTTGTAGTTGTATTTTGTCTGGCTGTGCAATCTCTGTAAAAATTTAAAATCTTGAATACGTGGGTCTGATWTTCCATGTACATCTAATTTCTGAGCTCCTCAATTCATGGTACACAACCTGAGCTGCATATAAGGTGGCCTTTATTTATGACTGCAAATAATTAGGTATTAAACCACAAAAAAAACCCCAAACCCCAAACAAATWAAAAAAAAAAAMCTGAAATCCCTCCTCACCCCAAAATAAACCCCTAGAAAACAAACAAAAGAATTGAAASATCACTCACAACAAAACTACCCCCCACAGAACAAGATAGTATGAATCTTAGGCTATCACCTGACAACAGAGTGTTCTAAACCACTGCATTGACATTTTGTAGCTATTTAATACCGGGGAACTCTGTGTTCCAATTTATTTTTAAACAAGTGCTCTGGGAACGCAAATGAAAATGTTTCAAGTATTTCCACACAGATTTATTTTAGTAGAATTTATTCTGAAACTAATTTTTGTTGAAAAAACATTACAGGGCCAGATTTATCCCTGGAGTAATTTCCCTTGATTTTTAATAGCATTGCAGGAAGGGTAAATTTGGCTTGTGTTTAATTTATAACACAGGAAATATGTACCGCTACAGAGCATCTTTACCCAGGTCATGGTACACAAGGGGAAAACATGCATGGTTCTATCAGTACTTTGTTAATTTAATTGTAACAACAGATGCAGCATTTCATTTATTTGACTGTTGTTACTGAGTTGTTAATCCAACTCTGTTCCAGATCTGGGGCCTGCAATGTGAGAACAGGGACCTGTTGGAGTGAATCCAGAGGAGACCCAAAGATGCTCAGAGGGTTTGAATACCTCTGCTGTGGAGACAGCTCAGATAATTGAGCCTGGAGAAGGGAAGGTACCTAAAGGGGCTACGAGAGAGCTGAAGAGGGAGACTGGACAAGGTGGAATGGCTTTAGACTGAAGGCAGGGCAGGTTGAGATTAGGTATCAGGAAGAAATTCTTTACTGTGAGGGTGTTGAACTGCTGGAATAGATTGCCCAGAGAAGTGGTGGCTGTTCCRTCCCTGGAAGTGTTCAAAGCCAGGCTAAAGAGGGTTTTAAGCGACCTAGCCTAGTGGAAGGTGTCCCTACCCTTCCAGGGATGTTGGAACTAGGTGATCTCTTAAGTTCCCTTCTAACCCAAACCACTGTATGATGYTCAAAGTGTATGTTTGTTTTCCCCAGCTACAACACTGAGTGAAAAACCTCCAAAATGTTCTTCTTCTTGAAATCTTAAGCAGTTTTGCAACTTCYTCTTTCTTCCTCAATAATCTAGTATTTTCGCGGATACCACTTGGTTTTGAATCTGTGAGMTGTAAATCTGTCTTCCTTTCTGCCTGTACCAACACCTGTTTCTTCCTGTGTTCAGAGAAAAAAAAATGCCACAAAGGAGACTTCCTTCCTCTTCATTTTTTTTTAAAATTCCCTCCTCTCCTCCCTTTTTAGGTTACAGCATTCTCAGAGTTAATTTAAAAACGGAGCTCTCTTGGCGGTGCCATTTAGGCACATTTATGTTCAGTGGCATTTGGTATGTGTTCAAGAGAGTGCTTCCATTAAAGTAATTTCTTAAATKGGAAACCAGAATAGTAAACTAGTGAGTGCTACGTGTGTTTGGCGGCCTAGAAATAACGGACATATTTCTACCGGTATTTCCAGTGGTGCAGTTAGATTGCCTTCAAACAGAAATTTGTGCCTCTTGCTTAAGCAGGACACACAGAAATGAGATGTTTCCAGCTGTGTTACAGGTATGTRGTTAGGGAGAGCAGTAATTCTGCTYGAGGGCTTGATTCACTTGTATGGGTGTCCTGGGACCAGGAGAGGAGCGGCATCTCTCACCATTGGATTGCTTCTGTGCACCAGTCCAAGCACCCCCAAAATGTGTTTGTCCCATCCTCATCATATAAATGTCATCAGTCACTGAGTAATGGRAGGATTTGAGTTGGAAGATTCAAAGTTTATCTAGTCCAACCCCTGCAGTGGGTAGGGACATCTTTCACTCRATTGTGTTGCTCAAAACCCCWTCAAACCTGGCTTGGAACACTTYTGGTGATGGGRCATCCATAACTTCTATGAGMAGTCTGTGCYAGTGTCTCACCACCTTMATCTTAAAACATTTCTTYGTTGCTKACCCATCTCTCTATTCCTTTMAACAGTTTGGCGTCCAGGTGTGAAAGCCCTTTCTCTCTTTGATTTTCCTAATCTGAGGGACTTTYCACAGTTGCTTAATGGTTTAGTCATTTTCCTGCACAAGGAGGAAGGGTCTTTTCTTTTACTCATGTGTAGCAGGCAAGGGGGGGTTGTTCTTCAGTTCAGCTCCTCTCATGGTGTAGGTCAGAGAGCACATTGCTGCCATTATTTAGCTCACTGCTTCAGACCGACAGCATTAATGGCACTTGCAGTCATTTTGTTATCTGGATAATTAATCCACAAGGTATTACACACAATGGGGTGAATAATACAGGAAATGATTAAACATCGTACTATATGTGAAGCTGGAAGTAACTGGCATGCTGGTGACAATGTAAAAAGCAGTGTCAGGTTGGATTTATTCAGTATTGCTGTAGTTTATGAAATTTGAGCTGCAATTTTTAATTATTTTGATTTTTGAAGAGACCTTGCCCATTGCTTAAAAAAAGCAGTTTGGGAGTCTAGATTCTCTGGAGTCCTCATMACCTCAGTGGAGGAAGGTGAGAGTGTCTGGAAGCTGGTTGAGGGTGATGCTATTTGACTTTAGTGCTGACCATAGCTACTTTGATTTGCCCTCTGGATAACCATGCTAATGCTATAAGGAGCTTGCTTTCCCATTTTAGCTGCAGCAGTTAAAGGCCTAAAGGTARGTGACATGAATGCTTCTATAAATATGTATGTTTTAATCAAGCCATTGTTTATAATTAGATAATAATAATAATGGTATAAATAAGGCTTAGAGCGGGATAAATAAAAGGTCTTAAGCAAGAGAGGGACAAGTGGTTGATGTATTTAGTTTTCAGCTGAGATATTGGGTAAGATTACGATACGGTAGTTACAGCTGCACAATGCTGATTCATCAGAAGGRTAGAATGAGGTGTGAGAAATAGAATGAAATTCTTGTTGCCTTGGCCTTCTGCATCTGCCTTACTCATTTAACATATTGCCCCCTCCTACCTCTCRAGTCACTTGCCGAAGTAATGAAGCTATCCCATGGGAGATTTTTGGAAAGGGATATTTAAAAGACATGTTCAGAGGTTTTCTGCTAAATGGATGTCAGCACTTTCTAGCAACAGAAAAACCCCCTGCGTGAGRTAAAAAACTCTGAAATCTGCATAAACCTCTTTTCCTGTTACARAGTCTGTGCTGCAGCCTTAACAAACTTATTGATTTTAGCTCTATTAGAATATTAGTAATGAATTTGTTATCTCCCTACTTGTGAGAGTGGTACTGAGGGTGAACAGGCACATTTGCTGGCATGCACTTTACTGTCTGGGAAAGTTCATCCATTGATTTCAAACTTTTAATGGTCTTAYTGTAATTCTTTTACCACTGTGTGAATTTAACTAAACATTGTTTTCCTGGAAGCATTGTGTTCTCARTGGTAGTAAGTGTTTATGTTGAATGGAAGCCATAGGAAAACACTGAGTACGGTAGGGTGCGGATCAAAATTAATTTGCAAACATACACTTCCTGAATAAAAAGCTGCACCCGTGCCCAGSCACAAAGACTTGCTGTTTGTTCCACCAGGCCCTGAGGTGTATGTGTAATTAAGCTGGTAAAAGGGAAATGGCTTTTGAAAAGAGGATGTTTCACCCAAAACTGTGGGGTTGATAGCTTAGTAGTTATGAGATGATGCCATGTTGATGTGCTCTCATGGGGGTGGCTCTCACCCTGCTCAGAGGCACATAATACTGTATCTCATGCAGTCCAGTTAGCAGCAAACAGGTTTGTAGTGCTGGCAAGGTCAGCTTTGGGTATGGGTGRCAACCAACATCTTTTTTATGTGGAAAATCAGAACTAAACCTAAAGTTACCTGAAATGTGAGCAGGATGATATCTTCGTGTGGAAGATGAGATGACAGTTGTGTCTCTCTGGAGGGAGACAATGTTGGCTGAACACAGTCAGTAAAATTTGTGAAAGTTCTTCTATTTGTAAGTCCCAAAGGCGTTTGACTTCCAGGGAGATAGAGGATATAAAGTGGGGATAATGATTCAGTCATCTGTGTAGACTTACACAGCCTAGTGATTCCCTCTAGTGTGTGTGAACAGTGAGATTACTCTGATTCTTATTCCAATTGCCATTTTAAAAATAAATGTGTAACATGGGCTCTAAAAAACTCCAACATTATTGACTTTTTGTCATTTCAGAGATACTGGGATTCTAATCTTCTCCTACAAGTTGTTCTGTAAGGTTGAAGTGATCTGAATCTCTGCACTAGCCGATTGTTTTTCTGGTACAGCTATTCCCACTCTGGAGTAACTTTGCTTGATACTGATGCAGATAGACTGGAMAGATCCTTAAGATGTTCGTCTGGATGAGCAGGCACCATGTTCAGCCCATTTCACCATCTTCATTTGCCAGTTGCAGTGTGGTTCCATTGGTCCCTGTGCTGTTGCTGCTCTCAGCTGTGCTGGAAAGGTGCAGGCAAGAGAGCAAAAAGTATTAATGACAAATTGTGCATGGGAAGGCTCCTGGGTTACTTCTGACAGCCTGGTAGCTTTCATAACCAAATGCCTTTCTAAACTGGAAATGGATCCTGTTGCTGCCTTTGTTGTGTCTCTGTGGAGCTTTTCCGATCTTTTGTGGGGATCAGTGGAACAACATCCTGTGCAGGCAGACTGCTGGGTTCAGTGTWGCAGGTCAGAATCCTGTGTTTGACATCACATATCTCAGTGATACAGGAAAGGTTATGGCTGACATTATCGTTCACATTAAAGGATGAATGTTAACATTCCTAAGAGGAAATGGGATTTAATTGTTGCAAACATTTGCTGTAATCTTAAACACTAATATATGTGTTAAACTCCCATTGGGGTAGTGGCTGAAGGTGCAGTGCTTACACCCTGCTGAGCATCAAAGCAGTTGAGGAATACATRCTGTTTTAAAGAGGACAGATTTTGACAAATGGGTCTCTGTCTTATTATGAACACGCTCAGAAAGAACGTGCTCTATTCACCAGTGGGATAGGAAAGCCCTCAGGCTCCCAGCTCTCATTCTGGSTTTTCAATGTGGATTTTTGTCTTGGAGTCATTTCTGAGAACATATTTACTAGTGCAGCTTAAAAAAGCATATGTTTAATGTGTCTCTTTTTGTTGTTGAGATAATAAATCCACAGACAAGTAACAAAAAAAAAGAAAAATCACTGGGGACTTTGGTAATAACTTGGGAAGGAAGAAATTCATAAAAATAGGCTTGGGGTGAAAATAGTGTCAATCCTTTAGGCATGAGACTTCTAAATCCCTTGYGTTTGTTTTGCAGCACCAAGAAGTTCACAGCCTCTTTATTATTAACTCTAATATCTTTCGCAATTTTATTCTGTGTATCTCTTAATCCATAACTTTGTACCTTATTTTAAACATAATTGATKGAATTATCGAAACTTCTTTCAGCAAATCACCTGTTTGGATTTTGCCACAATTCTGAAGCRAGCATTTGTTCAGTCCTAAAAAAAGAGTGGTTAACATGAAATGGCTCCAAAATGTCTGACAAAATGCTGCCTATAATAGAACAAAGCATAGTGTTGTTGTAATTTATGATGTTTCTTATTGATTTGCTTATCCAAAAAAGCCTGTCTTGCTCTCTCTACATTTGGTATCCAACATGTTGTCTGTGCTGACAACCACAGCTTGTTCCAGAGTAATTTAAGGCTCAGCAACTTGCTCAGATCACAAATSCAGTTTTTGGTAGAGCTGAGAATGGAGCCTCTCTCTCCTGTCATGGCTCAGTTCCTCACTGTAATTGTGGGTCAGCTTTCCTACTGACTGAGTGAGCCTCTGATGTGACCAAGTCTGTCAAGAATGAACAGTGCTACTTCAAATTTTGATGAATCCCCCTCATTCAGTGCAGTTTTAAAACATAATTCCTCAGTGAATCGTGGCAAAATATGATTGTCTAATTAAAAGAAAAAAGAAGCAGATGTTAATGTTCTACTTTGCAGTTCAGAATTCTCCACTGCTTGTTAAGAAAGCAAGTTGAGAAAGTGGTTGTGTTGTAAGATGAGAGACAAGCTGTGGTGTGTGTAGGAACTTGAGCAACTTGGGTTCAAATGTTTGAAAGTGTTGACAGTTTGGTGTGTTTTAGTCAGRTTTATGGGACTAGTAACAGGTCGAGAATTTACAGTAAAGGAAAGGGGCTTCTACCTCCTTTTACTTTATTAGAAACAGTGCTCACATTTGCAAACCACCTTTCCCATAATGAGGTGCAACCTCAGGAATTAGCAATTCATGAGATGCCTACATAAATATCAATTCACCTTTCACCCTCAGTCATAAGGAAATTTCTTCTACTAATAAGTCCATAACATCTTTGTAGGTTATGCAGTCATGGAGAAAACTAGTAATTAATTTAGTGATAGGAAGCATGAGGGGCAGTGCTTGCGGGATGTGACACGGCACAGTGTGTCCACTGGAGTGCAGATTGTTCACCTGTGACCATTTGTTGGAGTGCTTCTGCTTGCAAAATAGGAGTGTGCTTTTTTAAAAGTCTTGGAGGTCACATGGGCGTATTAGAATTTTAACTACAATTTTTCTGTGTTTTTAGGTTTTTGTTTTCTCTTTTTAAATAACACCCATTTAACTATTGAAGGAGATCATGAAAAGGGTGACAGAACCCCTCTTGCCATTTCTTCCTTCCTTCTACGAATATCTGAGATAGTGAGATGATATCCTGCTGAGGACACTGCATGGTGACATTTTTAAGGCATCCCTAACATGCATTTTACAGCCAACATAGAAAGTTTGTTGGCCTGAAAGTTTCCCTCTTTGGCTGCAGGCCCAGCAGGTGCTCAGAGCCCCCCAAGTTGTGTTTTCAGCAGCAGAACAAAGGGCAGGGCTGCCTTCAGGCATGAAGAGGTGCAGCTGCAGTGCTGGTTATGATTGTCTATCAATGGGCAGTCGTCCTGTTAATTAAGCTGCTGCTGTAAAACCCAGCTAGATTACAGCTTTTCAGCCTGCCTCTCGTAAAGTAAGCTGAGTCACCTGTGAAATAATAAGAGTGCTCTAAGGCTTGTGAGGAGGCTTTTTTCAAGCCCTCTTCTCTTGGGGCTGGCAGCAGCSTCTTTCAGAGATGTGGCTGCTGGGCTGTCTGTGTGTGAATGACAAATGGCATTCACTTTTCTGGAAGCTCTGTATGCTGCTTTTGTGAACCTTGACTAGCAAGAGCCAAGCTGTGACCTCACACTGCTTTTGTTCCTCAGCTGTAGGCATCTTATGATAAAGACTTTCAGCCCCTTTCTTGGCTCTACTGAARTTTTGCAGCCCTTTGGTTTTTGGCTTCTTTGAGGTTTTCCTTTATTTTTGACATGAAGAGGCAAGAKTATGCACATTTAATTTTCCCTTATGAGACCACTGTGAACTAGTGTGTGACTTTTGGGATGCAGGTGGTTTGTTTTAACAATTTGATGGAGATCCCTGTCGTGCCTCTTAGGACTTCTGAGAGTTTTGCTTRTTTAACTTAGATACTTCAGAGTTCTTTCAAGTTTAGGTCCAGTTCAGTTCTGCTTCTGTAGCACATAAAGCAAGTGAGCCGCCCTCTGTAAACCCTGGAGAAGGATGTGAGCAGCAGAGTGAGGGGTCCTACAAACTCATGTGGCACAGCTCACCCTCTCTGAATGTGCTGCTGAGGAAGGACAGCTTGACACTTTCCTCCAGGTGGTCTCAAGCAGAAAGGTAACAATTGCAGGAAATTCTTTTCCTGCCACCAGTTCACAAGCTCAACAAACAATCCCTTTGTGGAGACACTGGGATCATCCTTCTGGTTTCTTATTTTTCTTTGCTAGCTACTTGGAATTTGTTGAAAAGTTCTTTTCTGGAGGGTTTAGGGAGTGGTGATCTGTTTCTTTCTTCCTGAACCTTTTCAAGTCTTTTTAAGAAGACAAAAAAGAAAAAAAAGTTGACAGAAAACATCCTAGAAACAGTCCCATGTCACCATACACAACAAATGGTTCTGCCAGAGTATATGCTAAAATCTCCCTTGTGTTCATGCTAAGCCTGGGTTCTTCATTCCAGGGAGGCTGAGAAGCCAAAGGCARCTCAGTTTTGTGAGTAACACATCARTCGTGTTCAGATGGAGGCTCGTTTCTGCAGAGAACAACGCCCTTCCGCCTGAGCAGCGAGGCAGGCTCTGCTGCCCTTTCATGTGCAGCCTTCTGGCTGCTACTCAGCCCTGCTCTGGTGTCACAGCTTCCTGATTTATGAGCTTGTAGTAGAGACTGYAGATTGTAGCTGCTCATCAAGGGCACCAGTGAAAAGTCACCAGCTTTGACAGATGTGACTGTCACCATTTTTCTCCGTTTTTATTTTCTGTAAATTCTTGGTTTTCAGACCTCTCATTCTTGCCATCAAACAGCGAGCAGGTGATGTTCCACTACATGCCCTGTGGCATGTCGTGTTCTTTGCACAACTCTTGTTGATCACTGTTGCATTTTAATAAAATCATGTGTATCAGGCTTGGCTGTCCTAAGCCCACTTGTAGCTTCCAGGAGGCTTGTTCTGGCTGTCATRCATTCTTACACCCACTCAATCCTTTTAAACCATTAGAGCATCGTGCTTTTGGTTAAGGTCATGAGTAGRGTGTGGAACAGCCTTTTCTTTAATTTTTTATTCTACCTCACTTTTGGAAGATTGGTCATCAGTTTTACTGGTGTCCTTATTTTTGCTTTTTTTCCTTCCGGTCTTGTTTTCCTTCCTTTGTAGTGGTTTCTTTTTCCACTGAGTTGCAGTGCAGAGCCTCATACTAAAATGTATCGCTGCCAGCTGAGAGTGGATAAGACAGGTCTGGGCAAGGAAGGGTGTCTCTTTGTGGACACAGTGCAGGCTGGAATGTGGATGTAGTTGTYTGAGCCAAGACTAACTCCTTGAGGTAAAGGTTTTATTTCTTTCCTGTGATTAAGCTGGGAGTGTGTTAGTTTGGAGTAGCAATAGGTTTAAGGAAATTATTTCCCTTTGTTTCGTTTTGTCTGTTTCTAGGAAATCTCCCTGTGTTAAGAAATCAAAACAGGCTGGATGCTTGTTCTGAGCCGTTTGTCACCAAAGAGAAGGAAAAAAACAATCTTTGCTAGTGCTGATTTTTTTTTTCCTCCTCGGAAAAGGGTTTCTTCCTAGAAAATGAAAAGAACTTGAGTTGTTGAATTGGCAGGTAGTTGTTACATATCTGCCCGGTCTGAAGAAGTACTTAACTTTTACATAACTACCTATGAGTCTGTTTAGGAAGCTGGCAAGCTACAGTGGACTGTGTGGTTTTCATTATGTCAGTGTTTTTAAACTTGTTGCAAATGGCCTTCTTTTATGGGTGGTTAGAATTCCTTTTAAGTTGTCATTCAGAAAGCCCCAGAGGGGAGGGGAGCTGTGACAGCTCAGCAGATCGTGCTGTGCCCTAACTCCAGGCAGGATGCTGCTGTGCCCCAAGGAACAGCACGTGGCACCGAGCAAAATCTGGTTCAGCAGCCCCRCTGTGYTCCTTTGGCAAGACTTGGSGATTTACAGCACTGGAGTAACTGARGCAGCATGAGAAATACTTTGCTTSCTTGGTCTCAGTTTAGTTGCTGTAGCTATTGAATGCATAACTACCTGATWAATGCAGAGATTTTAATCTTCTGACCCTCTTGCAAACACTTATTAATTACACTCATGGATTTTAAATTTGTAGAACTAGAAGGGATAATTATGATCCTGTAATTTGGTCTCTCCGTGCAGCTGAACACAAACCTTTTACTACATCAATGGTTTTATTCCCCTCACTTTAAAAGTGTGCTCCTTATTTATGGAATTTGTTTTCTAGCCTCAATATCTGGCCATCAAAATTTCTCAAAGCATTGTCAGGCTTGTTGGTTATACGTTTATTAGGCTGATATTAATCTTCAGTTATTAAAAATCAAATGAGCAGAGCTGTTAGAGCAGCCTCAATGTAGGACATGTTCTCCCATTTACAGATGTTCTTCTTCCATTTGATTTTTAACTTCCTGATTTTTTTAAACAAAGAAAACTTTGTTTGCTGTGCAGTTTGTTTGCTGTTGTTCGTCATGTTTACAGGGTTGCTAAGTRACCTGCCTCTTCTCTTGCTCCATTTTTTTCCTTTATATGAAGGTAATGCTAACCTTTTTGGCTTATATCTGATACAAACTTTAGCCTGGTTGAATATTTGCTAGGACACGCCATCATCATCATCCTCACTATCATCACAGCATCCAGAAGAGGATTCCTGTACCAGGAGAATGATCTGCACCCTTCTGGTGCTGGACATTGTTTGGCCTCGCTGGGACACACATCACTCTCTATTTTTTCTCTCTAAATCACTCAAAGAAAACAYAGAACAAGTGGAAAAATGACCACTATCAACATGTTTCTCTCTTCCCTGAAAGAATCTTGATAAAGTCCTGTGTACTAGATTTTAAGAGTATCCAAGATTTACCAGTCTCCCTTTGAGTATCTCAAGTCAGATGTTTGAAATGTTTGCACTCTCCCAGTTGGTAAGGGGCTKTTGGTTGCTCTGAATTTTCCCCTCTCCTGCAGAAATACCTGTTTATTGTTAAACGTTTTGTATTTGAAGAATCACTATCCTCTGATGCTGATGTTTGCAGAAATAGAATGACTTAAAAGGAAGACTTTCTACTAAAAATGTGGGGGATATAGTCTGTTTGCTCTTTTAGTTCAGCATTTTTGTATATAAGCATGGATTTTGGTCAGTCTTCCCCCTTCTCCCTCCYAGGTTTTTCTGTTCTGTTTGCTTGAAGTCCTTTACCACTGGGTGCCACTGTTTGATAGTTCTTAACATTTGCATCAGTGAAGCCCTGAAGAAACTCTCCCCTCACACATTGGACTTCTTATTTTGAATCAAGGCTCAGTTTTCATGTGGTATCCCATGTTTTAATGTAGAAAAAAATTGATTCAAACAAACTTGCCCTGATTTTTAATTTAGTGGCCCACACTGATGGGTCTGCAATACTGATGGTGCACTGTAGCTGCAGGGAGTATAAACTGATCTTATTTGCTTTTCTGCTAAAATGTCATTTAAAAATGCATCATTCCAGAATTTCATATGAATCACTGTTGACCCATGTATAAATAAATTGCTTGTTACCTCTGGGGATTAATCTAGTTGCAAACTGTGCTGCTGAGTGCCTTTCTTAAGAGGCATAATTTCAATTATCATCTCCTAAAAATCATGTTATTGTGGCATGATAATTACCTATGTAATGTTTTGGTGAAAGTTATGTGTATATTCACTTCTGTGCCTTTGCCAGTCATGATTATTCCTGTCAAAGGACAGGCATATGTGAGAGGATGGGGTGTGCACGACATGCTGTTGTTCTGCAGGAGAAAAGCATTATAGACAATAAGGGCCTTTTTGATGAGAGTGTCCAAAACACAGGGTCTGCTCCTTGTCATCAGAATGGCTTTCCACATCCCCATCCTTGTCTAGGGATTTAGGTAATCACAGGATCCAGAGCAAAATGAGTATGGGGGAATCTAAAGTCCTTAATAAACATGCAGGGAATTTTGGAGAGACGATATAAGATGCACAGTGTGTGCTATCTGCTGTTAGTCCCAGATTGGAGCTGCGGTGCTACAGCAGGTGGATCCCAGRCCAGGATTTAGGGAAGATGAGGACTAATTCACAGTGTGCTGCTTTTCATCCTGTGTCTTTCTGTCTTTTCTACTGCCTGTATTAAAAATCAGATGCTAAGTAGTTTGTTGCAGTGAAAGGCTGTATCTGAATTTCACCTGTGTCTGACAAAAAGGGGATCTGTTGAAAGGTCCCACCTTTCTCCTCTCCCAGTGTTCTTAATGCACCTTGTGTGCAGCCCTCCTGTTGCAATAAGAGGGGAGAGGCATTTTCTTTCTGTCTTCTGCCTCTCATTAGATAGCTGCATGGACATCTCTTCAGCATTTTAACTGAGCTAGAGAAGAAAGAAATGCTGCTGTTTAGAGCTGATCCTTTCAGCTGGTTTCAAAGCCAATGCAGWGAGCTTCCTTGCAATTATTGCTGCCTGAGGGAAATTTCTTTAGGATTAATATAAATTCCTGTTATTGAAGTTCCTGGGTTTTTCAGTGGAAGGTGTGAGGCCATTCTTAAAGCTGTTTGTGTATTCCTACATCTCTGTTCTAAGTAAACTAGAGACCAAGAGGAAGGAGCCATTCTGTCCTTACCAGCATTGCTCTCCAGGCCTCAGCCTCTCTGGGGTCAAGGCTGTTCCCTCTACACCCAAGACTTGACTGAACTTCAAAGCCCTGGAACAGAGACTGCCTTGTGCTGTTTAAACTGAATGGGAGCCATGAGCAGCTCTTTGCTTTTGAGAGAATTGTGGCAGTGTGGTGCACTGCCCCAGATCTTGCACTCTGCCTTCCTTTAGGTGTCAGTGCCAATGCAAACATCTTTAAAATGACCCTCTTTCTCCTGATTTCTTATTTAATGTATGTTTTGTCTGTGCCTTGTTGAGATGTTACTCTCAGCAGTGCTTAAGGGAAGAAAATGAGTGTTAACTGGATTTCCTTCAGATTTTGAGTGGGTTAGATCCTTTTAATATTGTCTAAAGTGACAACAGGAACAGCTYCAGGAGCCAGCAAGCTCTGCTTCTCTCCATATCCTTGACATCACTGAGATTGCTTTGGGCTGCCCTGATGAAGTGAGCCCTTGTTCCTGAGAGATTTCTATGTGGTTTGTCAGTCTTTTGGCAGCCATGCAGCTAATGAAGCCATTAACTAATGAAATCATGATACCCAGTTTGAGGGGAGTGCTATGAGTTAAACTGTCCTGGCATGGGATGGACAGAACTTTGTCAGCCTTGGGATGGGATGTGAGATTCTCAAGTGCATGACAAGAAGCAGCAAGATTGGCCTTGCAGAAACACAGGGTAGTTTCTAAGATGTTCTTCTGTTTTATGTGTGGAAGCCAGATGCCTGCCAAAGGGTTTAAAAGTCCCATGATGTTAATTTTGAGGGACAATAATGGAGTAAATAACCTGGTAACAAGGTAGTACTCAGTGGGCAATCCCATGTACATGCTGCCTTGAATGTATTTGATTTTGAGGCAGGTGAAGACCTTACTCTTTGGATCTAGAGGCAAAGCTCTTGTCACTGGGAAGTGGCAGCCTTTTTGAGCAAATCATGAAGGATTAGGAGGAATTGCAGCCACCAGGACCTTTCTGGTTCTCCCCTCTGCCTCCACAGGCAGTCCTGGCTGTGTCTTGCCATGACCCACACTCCAGCCTCCCTTTCAGACACAGAGGACAGTGTGAGTAAGAGTCAAATTCCTTTGTTGGTGTCTGGCTTGAGCCCACATCTTGGCTGGGAAGAGTATTTTATATTCTGTTTTCAGGAACTCTGAATTAAAGGGTGAACTGTGGGAAGTTATTAATGATATCTATAATCAAGGATTAATCAACTAAATCTCTCTAGTTGAGTGCCTCTTAGTGCACYGAGAGCATATAGATAAAGATGATAGCGGTGTGAGCTTTCATGTGCAAACAGTGCTGAGGTGGTGCCAGCAAAGCACACTCGGAATTTAAGTAGCTCTTTTGCTTTCTACCCAAGCTGATGCAAGGTGGTGCTTGATCGTGCAATATCTGAGCAGAGACATGCTGAAGAATTTTTATTTCAATTCCTCTTGAAACTGGAAAGGGGAGAGTAAAACAACAGGTTTTTTCCCAAAGAATGCCTTTGGGTTACTTGTAGCACACTGCAAGTCTGTGCGGTAGTTTAAAAAGCTAAAGATGTAAGTCTTAAAACACAGTGTTTGATGGTTTGCAGTACAGTTCATAACAGATGTTGAAGCTTTTTCAAGAATAAAATCTTCAGGAGGTATTCAGTGTTTGAGCTAGTGCTCCTGTGGAAGATATTAGTTCAAGAATTTATTAAGGCAAAAAGGAAATCATGTGAATTTAGTCTTAATGTAACTTTTGGATCTAGTATGGTCTATTATTTTCATGTCCATTGGTATTTTTAGGCATTTATTTATCTGCTTTTTAAGGGGCCTCAACTCTACCTCTGCTTTCACAGCTGGAAACAATTGTGGGAATCAATTGAAGGGTGAAAATGCCATATATATGTGTAATAATATAAATATATGGTGTCTTGCCAAAATTTTTGTATTCAGATTCCATATGTCGAGGGTGATTTCTGGTATGAGGAATATCAGATAGAAAATAAATGCAATTCCCTGGATGCCATATAAACATGAAAGGGTTAGGGGATTTTTTTTGTAAACTTCTCTCTCCTGTGAAAGCCATGGGAGCCCTGTTGTAGTAAAAGCTCTGGCAGCTGCTGAAACCTTAACCTGGCATTGTTAAGATATCTGTTAAAAACATGGATGTCTGTAGTTTTTATACACGTGTTTCCAGGGTTACTGCCATTAAGGGACTTTTGCTGGAAAAAGCCCTCTGTTGGTAGAATAAAAAATGAATAATATTGGAAGCAAAGGTATCTGCTGGACACTTTTCCTCCAATGTGACTCACACACTTCTGGCATGCTCTGGTTTGGCCTCTTCAGTAGGGCCAACTTTTGAAGGGTCTTTCCTGTTTTCCCTGAATTTACTTGTGCTCCAAGGAATTTAAGGGAGAGAATTTCAGCTATGTGACAATGGCTTAGTCTTGGCTCTTCAAGGCTGGGGTACCTGTGTGGTACTTTCTGATTGCTCTAAGTGCATCCTTTTTGTCTGGAAACATTAAACTTCTGTCTGGGAGGACACTTTAAGTAATTTTTCTACAGAGGCATTTTCTCTGTCTAGTGAGATGTTGAAATTGATTTGCAGTTGTTTGGGGAGTTGAAATTCCTCTTCCATGCAGGATCCCCAGTTTATTCTTTCTCTGTCTGTGGATTTTGATCCACAGACACGTAAGAAGTTGTAGACAAAGACTGTGAGAGTTACTCAGGCACAACAAGTTAAGGTAGATAAATGCTTCTGTGCTGCTTGTGCAGCAACAGCTAATTCAGCAAATGCACTGGGGAAGCACCTGCCAAATTAGTGGGTGTATTAAACTTGAGCCAAGCTCAGCTAAAACATCCCCTGAATCCAAATCTCCTTTATTTGGAGCAAGGTAGYGAGGAAACACAGCAATGGATTGTGCATTCTGAGTCGATCATGGAACAGCAGATGGTTAAAAGCAGCCTCTCGGATGCTCTTCAGGCAGCATATTCCTGCTAAGTGATTATTTGGATTATTAATGTCCCACTGTAGCACCTAGAGATGATCTGAAAGCAGCTTTATGGGCTGTGACTTTTGTGGTGATGAGCACTAGAGACTCATGGAATTAATAATGTTTTAATTGTTATTGCTTGAACATTGATTAAACTTGTTTAAGGACTTTTAAGGGATTCTGTCATCGAGCTTGACTGGTTTATTGGTGTGAGCCTGAACCTCAGAGTCAAATTCTGGGGATAAGCTGCTCTCATTCCTGTCAGCCCTTGGTGTGGTGAATCCTTTCCTGGTGCCTCAGTTTACTTTTTATGTGAAACTTGCCTGTGCTTTTGTAAATGTTAGCTTTGACAGGGTGTGGGTAGGGATCACCTTATCTTAATCGTATTGTTTGCATATAATATTACACAGTGACTGTGCAGGACTTTGTCGGTGGCCTGCAGCCAGGCTGAGGTTTGCAGAGGGTGTGAGAGAATTCAGACTGTGAATTAAGAATTCACAGAATTRAGAATGGGAATTGGGCACCCTGTGTCTCTGGCTCTGTTTGGAAATCCTAGTTGAAATCATTTGTAGCTTAATCACACATGGAAAGACTCTTTGCATCCCAAGGGAGTTTTATTCATTCATGTTTGCTGCTAGTAGAGTTCATGTTACAGTAGGAAACCACRATTCCTGACCTCTGAGTTGAATACATGTTTTAAAAATAGTGATGGAACAGAAGAAAGAAGAATAAATAGATTTCACATTAAGGGCTTGCTCAAACCAAATYGATGTGCTGCAAAAATACTGCACCACACTTTGAGAAATGATTGAATCAAATTGTTTTTCATGGGCTTGAGTCAAGAAAATTGTACATTGTTTATGGCAGTTGCGGAGTAATTCTGCSTTTTTCATCTTCACCTAAGCAAACAAGAGTTATCTTGATGAAGCAGCAAGTTATTTTTGGATTTACTTTAACTGAGAGCTGTTGATGATAAATAGCTTCTAGAAGACTCACAGGCCCATCAGTGCAACAGAACTGATAGAGGAGTACAGCAAAATAAATATTTACAGAGGAGGTTTATTTTGGGTGGAGGTTGGAAACGTAATATTTGAGTTGTTTTAGTTTTGATAAGCCTGATGTGAATACTGAAGGAAGTATGAAATGTTACGTCCTTATTTAAGGAAATAACTGTAGCTAGTTTATTCACTATCTGTGCTAATAGAGAATAGACCTCTACAAATGTTTTATTAAGAGCATGGTGCTGTGGGATGTATCTTGAGGGGTTTTGAAGGGTTGATTTTGGTTTTTATATGACATGCTGTCAACCAGTGAGGGATTTGAGATGTGAATTTAGCCAAGGGCCCCCAAGATGGGCTGTGGTGGAGACTGAGGAACCTGGTCTGTCTCAGCCTAGAGCAGAGTTTTGGAGGGACCAAACAGCAGCCCCCTGTGCCTGGGAGGTGTTTTCCAAGGAGATGGAGAYAGACTCTTCACCAGTGCATGGCTGGAGTGTGAGGCAACAGGCTTGAGTTGAGACAGGAGGTTTATGTGAGTGTAAGAAAAAACCACTGTRAAAACAGGCGAGAGGGGCCATCCACAGAGGCTGTTCCCTTGGGAGCTTCAGGGTCTTACTGGCAAATGTCCTGGGCAACCTGCTATGATCTCATAGCTCTTCCTGCTCTGAGGAGGAGATTTGATTAAAAGTCTTCCACACTTCTGACCTGTTTTCCARTGGTTGTGTATATCTGGGCATATGTGGTAATAGCTGGTTGCTTGATTGAAGCAGGGAGGACTGAAGGGGTGATAGGAGAAGTATTTTTACTGCATGCTTGGTGTYAGTAAGAGGTTTTTGCCATGTGCTGTGATGCTCTTCCATAGATTTGAACTGTGGACCATTTTTATAGTAGTTTCAGAGGTCCCTGTGACACCTGACACCCCGACATAATTCAAAAATTTTACATATGAACTTGCCTTAAGGAGCTCATGAAGGAGCTGCCCTGAGAGCAGTTYGAACTGCTGAGCTGTTTCTCATTGAAGTTGCTTCACACAAACTTGGTGTGTCAGATACAGCACCACGAAAATACAGTTCTCATCATCCATTCAAACAAAGAAGCTGGAAAGTGTCTGTCAGGTCCACTGGACACATTCAAATCCAGAGTATCCTCACATCTGCTGGAAAATTCATGTTGTTGTGCTTCCTCACCTGTAAGCAGCTGCAGCTGGGTAATGGTGGTACTGTTCAGTTTTGATGTAGTGAAGTATTTAGTGAAAATCTTTCCACTATATCAGGTGGATTTTGATCAGACCTGAGCAACAAAATGAGATTCTTACTAAGATAAACAGTTCAGGGATTAAGCTGCAACTGAACAGATTTTTATAGCCCATGGAGTAAGAGAGGGAGGGAAAAGGCTGGCAGTAGTGGGATCTAAATTAAAGCACTTATTCAGCTTTTACTGGAAAAAGGATGGCAAATCCCAGTGATTCTCAGATTTGTCTCGTAGCCCTGTGAATACAGTGTGCAGCATTCAGCTGTTCTGCCAKTCAGGAGAATGGAAGCCTCTTGCCTTTTCTTTCATGTCCCATTGATTCATCTTTGTAAAACCACATGCTGTGAGATTATTTTTTGGGATCTGTTTGAGGGGCCRACATTTCATCAAACTGACAACTGCAAATTTTGCGTGGAGGTTTTCAGAACAGTGAAGAGRGATAGAATTTCTCTTGAATGTGCTTTGTTTTGGATGCTGATCATCTCAYGATTGGTGGTTTCTAATGGAAAGGGATATGAATGGTCACATATAAATTATTTGAAAACCATAGTTTACTTGTCAGCTGTTGCTTCAAAATGTTGTGATTTGATGTATAGGTAAGTTTTGTATAGCAGGATATGGGAAAATGCCACTTCTCCAAATCAAATAAATCATCAGTTCATTGCCTTCAGGTCAGTGAATTTCTGGGGATTTTCACTGGGTGAAAAATGGCCTTTAAGAAACAATGTCATCTTTTTCTCCTCTACTTTTCCACTCAGAAATCAGTCCCCCATCACAACAGTTGCAGATCTGGTAATTTCCACATTATTGGCTTTTGCTTGATACAGTTCAGGGCTTGCTTATCCACAGAGGTGTTTTCCCCTCAGCTGACATAACACTGCAGCACAAAATGAGACTCTGCTTTTGATACACATTCACAGTATTTTGTGTAGTAAATATTTAAATCATCTTTAGGGTCTCAGTACTACTGATCCAAAAATGATTCATCTGAATAGGGGTTTATTAAAATAGGGGTTTATTAAAATAGGGGTTTATTAAAATAGGGGTTTTCACACATTAACCTACATTATTTGTCAAGTTCTTCTTATAATGGGAGAAACTGTGTCTCCAAGTCACTGGATGAAGGCTGTTAGAGATGCATTATTACGAAATTGCTGCCTATTTAAAAAAAAATGTTACTGATGTTTACTCTGAGAGCCTTTACTTTCTACAGACAACACCAGCTCAGGAAAAGGATGACTGTTGCCAATGTAATATGCTGCCTTTGTGGTTTCAGACATCTTTAAAAGGCCTTTCAGTGTAGATTCACTGCAGTTTTTCCCATTTTACAGATACTGTGAACAAGGACACTGAACCCAAAGATCCATATCTCATTCCAAGAAAGATTATGGCTGAACCAGACTACATAGATGATGACAATCCTGAATTAATTAGACCTCAGAAATTAATTAATCCTGTGAAGTCATCCCGGAATCATCAAGATCTCCATAGAGAGCTGCTTATGAACCAGAAAAGGTAAGAGCCTAAAAATCACTTGTGCCATTTTCCCACCCCAAACACACAGCTTGAGTTTTAGTTTCATCAAAATGACGTTGTGCCCAAGAGCCAGCAGGTTCTTTTTGTTGATTCAGATCTTGTAAATTGAAAGACTTTGATTCTTAACCATGGCATTAATTTCTAATGAAAGTTTCAGTTGCTGTACAAAAGCTTGCTTTAGAAGGTTTATTTTGTTTTTGAATACTCTGAGGGTCAATTTTGAGAGAAAACTGTTCAGTTCTCCCCTGTTACATTTCATGTGGGTTACCTGGGCACTGTAATTTGTCTTGTGCTCTTAACATTACAAAGTATTGGACAAAATTTTGCTCTTAATATGGGATAAAGTCTGTGGGCTTTTACCATTCCCAGCACACTGAGTTTATGAGGCCACTTTAAAATCAAATCATGTGATTTCTTTCACTGTTCTCCACTTATTTGATCTATCTCACAATGCACTGTGATAGTCTGCCTATCTRTTGCCTGCTGTTGTGCCTGCTCTGCTGCTGCACAAGTGTTTCTTTGTATATTTTGCAAATGCTGCCTCCTCCACCCTGGGATGGGWTGCACAGCTGTTACTCTTTATATTGCTTTTAGAGATGTAAACAACCGTGACTTGATTTCATCAACTTCAGAGACACAAGCACCTGGCCCAGAAATAGCTGAGGTTCTGTTATTAAATCTCTTCAGCAACAGAGAAGTCATTTAGAAAACACATTAAGRAAATAGCCACCAGACCACCTGGTGGAGAAAAAGGCACCAAGCCTGTTGATTGTCCTTTTTTTATACCAACAGAAACTAACTGTGATATCAGTTGGTGATTTTATGCATTGACACACAAAATGGACTTTCCGAAGGCAAGGCTGTGGGGATCTATAAAACAGAAGTGGAAGAACAGTGTTTCAGAGTGCTTTTGAGCAGAAGGCTGGTGATAGCAGCCATTCTGACTTTTTGAGACCCAGAACCTTGATCAAAGAGAGTAAAAAGCCATGACTTTGGCTACTCCAGCACARCTGGATTTGTCTTTTTGGCAGGAAGAGTCACAGTATGGCAGTTATTTCTTTTTTTTTTTTTAATCCTTTGGCATTGTAGTATTTTGAGGGGAGAAGGGGTCTTTTTATGTGTAATAGCAAAATCCWCACAAATGCTGGGCTTAGGGACTTAATTCTAAATGAATTGCATACACAATATAGCATTTCTTTAGTGATGAAGAAGGAGAGATATTTTACAGAATGCCAACTGAATTGGAAGARACTGGCCTAAATAGGTGTTTGTCCTATTTTTCATTAATGGGATTAAACATCAAAGTCAGTTCCTAGCACCAAGAAGTTTATAGTCATTGAAAGAAAAACAGTTGAAGTTTCCTGATGATCTTAATCTAGAGGATGTGGAGACTGCAATAAATTAATACTATTTTTTTTCTTTCAAGTTTATGAAAGCATAAAGCACTTTTTAATAGTATGGAGTTCTTTTCTTCTTAGAAAATATCCTATTACACAGAAAAGTTGGTCAGCCCTCAATACCCTCTCTTCTCTTACTGTAATTTTGATTAGCTGCAGCTGTTAATTTTAGAGTCTTATTTATTGGTGCAGAAATGAAGTACTTTGAGGATTTTCACCAGCAGAAAAATKGGTATCTTTTAGAGGATGGTTAGTCTTCTGTGCTTTGTGTCCCTGTACTAGCTCTGATAGGAGGCTTTCCAGTAATRTAGATATTAGGCTGTATTCTGCTTAGTTACAGCAAACTCTCATATGTATGGAGGACTTCTAGTGCTCTTATAGAAATCTGCTTAAGATGCTGCTTATTTTGGTGAGAAGACTCACTGTAGACATCAGCATTTTCACTTTTTGGACCCCTCAGCTCTGAACGACCAGAAATGGATATTGGAAGATACTTGCTAGTATTGGTCCAGTCATTCTCCAGGCCCACTGTGAACMGTGTCTGTTGRGTCTGARCTRTCATAGTTATTTMCTTGCAGAAATGGTAGTTGTTTTGRGCAGGTGGAAAAAAGATTCAGCTGATGCTACCTCAAGGCACTGGTCACTTAAATTATTTTTACTCATTAGGAGTCAGCTTCAGCTCTGCAGAGTATTGGTTCCATCCCCTCCAGAGGTTCTAACCTTATCAGCTCTAATTTGTTTTGTAACACACTTTGCTTCCTCTATATCAAAGCTTTAGGATTTGTAATTTAACCAGTACAGTCATGAGGAGTGACTGATACAAGACCCCAGTTAATCCAGTATCCYCCAGTTTGTTGCTTTTCCTTTTTACATAAGAGAGTGGAAACAGGATTGACATTACACATGTGCCACCCGCACTTGTCTGGATTGAGGGATTGTATTTACTGGTACCTTCTGCTGGTTCCCTTTTTTACAGCTGCAGCACCTCCGAATCAGTCTACGCCTCTGCTTTGTTATGCTGCAATCTTAGTGAGAAAAGCAGGAACAGTAATGTTACAGAGCAGCTGCTCTCTGGTTTTGTGACTGTCTTGATTTGTGCTGGCTGCCAGTGTGGAAGCTTCCACTGACACTGCTCTCACCAATSCAGTAGTASTAGTAGTAGTAGTAGTAGTAGTAGTAAAAAATGACTCCAGCTTTTCTTGCCTGACTTCAGATTTATGTGTTAAAATGTAATTAAAATAGCATGAAACATAAAATATGAACACAGTCTTGTAGCTTCTGTTGCACTCAGGCCATGAGATCTATTATGAGGAATAGGGAACAGCATTTGGTGTTGCTAAATATTTGATTTTGCTGTCAGGGTATGTACAGGGATAGWGTGTTGCATAATATATGGAGTCATTCCTAGATGCCACTATAAAATGGCATTTTAATGTTTTATTGGACATGCTGGATATGCATTGGATATGCATATTAAGGAATAATTAGGCAACCACAGATGTATAGCAAGTAGGGAAAGAGAAAAATACGCTTTCTGAAAGCTTATTCAGATTATTGGATTTCTTAAAGTTGAAATTAAAAATGGTTGATGTTAAACTTAACGCTGGATGCTTTCACATAATCATCTTCACAGGAAARACAACAATAAAAAAGACAAATTTCAGATCTCTCAACTCTGCCTTAAGTGACACTAATACCTGAATAACAGGGAGAGCTTGGAATCTTACAACAAATTTTGAAACCATCATAGCATTACAGAAATAAAAGAAATAGCTGAAGTCACARAAATAAGTAGGAGTGCGTATCCATGTGTGTGCCTGTATAAATAACATCATGCATCTTCCTAAAGAGTGAGCTTTCTCATTCCAGTGGRGCTGGCTTGAAAAGCAATTTGTGCTGAACAGAATCAAAACATTCAGTTCATGTAGTACCTAAAGGCTTGTCAGAGGGAGAATCCTCCAGGCTTTGTCTGGTCTCCAAGGTGATGGCAACTTTTTTATTCTGGATTTTTGTTGTCTTAGGCTCTTTGTGATGTTTAGTGTAGCCTGGGAACTCTCGCTGGAAATAGCTTCACAGCCAGGCGTGGGTAAAGCTGTCACATTTTCAAGGAAAGGAGAGAACCCATGATTTCCAGGAACAGTGTGACAGACCACTTCTTAGTTTTGTCAAAACTATACTTCTCTGGGCAGCATACCCTGCACAGAGCTGTCTGAACACTGTCATTGCAAGTTACCAGCCACCAAGCAAATTCTTCTTGTCCAAAATTTGTTTCTAGCTCTGCTAGTATCTCGATTTGTGGTGTTTTGTTCAGTCCATTCTTTTGGAATACAGTGAAGAGTACAGTGAAGACTAAAGATGAAAGTTAATGAATTATACAGGAGAAATACCRGCATGCTTATTAAAGGGGAATATCTTTGGTGATTATGTGGCTTAAATTCTAGCTTAGGGTATTGGTTAGCAACCAGGCAAATGTCTGCATGTTTTTTCCCTTTTAATTATTTATTTGTATCCCTATGGATGTAAATAGGCAATTGCTTGATTTTAGTAAACCTGCCTGCAATTCTGTGTGAATTTCTGCTAACTGAAAATGATCCCTTTATTTCTCCCCTCTATGTATTTTGAAGGGGTCTTGCCCCTCAGAATAAACCAGAGCTGCAGAAGGTGATGGAGAAAAGGAAACGAGATCAAGTTATTAAACAACAAAAAGAAGARGAAGCACAAAAGAAGAAATCAGACCTGGAAATAGAGCTACTGAAACGGCAGCAGAAACTGGAGCAGGTAAGATGGGCAATWACACACCTTTACACATCTGCATCTGAACTACTCATCTGAGGCTCTCATTGTATATAGGAAAGAAGCAGCAGCCAATTTTTGGCATTTCCCCTGATTAAGTGCAGATATCTCTTAKGGTTAGTCAAATCACACTCTTTAATTACCAGTTTGTTGTCACTTACTGTGTAGGAATTGCATATGGGGTCTGCCTTTGATCAAATGAATCCTACACCAGCCAACAGGAATGTGTGCAGAGCACTGACATTATATTACCACTGAAACTRTGATGATTTGGTCAATTTTTGTAGTCTGACTATGATCCACTTTGAATGCATCAAAATGACATTTAATGAATTTTTAAAAATCAATTCATTCTCTTGGGTTATGTAAGAAATTAGATTACTTTAAAAAGATCTTTTTGGAGTTTTAAAGCATGTGAGCCCATTGGTTTTTTCAAATGAAAGAAAAGGTCCTCAGACCCTGCAAATGAAGATGATGTGGAGTTGGAGTTCCTTGTGGTGAAGCATTTGCCAGGAACAGGGCCAGCCAAATGTYTCTGTGCCTCTGGAAGCACTTTGAGTGCCTGCAAGGAAATAATCTCTACAGTAAAACAGCTTAGCAGAGAAGTCATTGTGCATCAAGCAGTGCATTTATTTTCAAATAAATGAATGCTATAAATATGTGCTTTAAAACAGTATCTCCTGTGCTTCTCAATATAAATCAATTAAGCAAAATAATTACTGTTAAAAATGACATGTAATCCAATCATTATTTAGGTTTTAGGGTCTTATTATAGGTTTGTTTTTTTGTATTAATTAGGCTTATAAATATTTTTGGAGAAAGCTATTGTATTTTTAAGTGTATCATCCTGTTGTTTTCTTATCTGCTCTTAAGGGCCCAGCTTTGAATGRTTCAGTTTGTGGGAAGATTTGATTTGAAACTGAGCCATCCAGTGTAGATTATGTAGATTAGAAATTTCTGTTAGAAGAGGAAAAGCCTGCCCATTTCAAACAGTGCTGTGACTTTGTAAACATCATAGGAATGGTATTAATTGACAACATGGCTCATGGAGGGACATTGTCAGGATTTATAGAAACAAGACATGTCCCTTGTCACTGAACCAGAGACAAAAGGGAGATTATTTAGGTGAGCTGTATGTGGTCGCCGTTAATCAGGGAAACCTTGGTCTATTAAAAAAATACAAAAACAAAACAAAAACCAACTCCTTTCAGGCACTTATGTTAGTTTTCTAAAGGGTTTTTTTTTCTCTTATGATAGCTCATCTGCTTTCCCTGGGGATCACTAAGTGATCTATATTCTGTGTCATGTGTGAGCCTGGATGGGCACTGCATAGCCTTGCCATAATGAGCATTTCCATTCCTCATGTGGAAATTTCAAATGTCTGCATGGGCAGGATGTCTAGCTTGGTTAAAAAAAGTCAGTGAATTGACTCTCAAAAATGAGTGACTAAGGGCCAAGGAAAATTTTTTCTTTTTTTATTGATTTTTGTGATAGACAAACCAGATACTCCTAAAGAGGCTCAAATTAGATACAGAACTCCATACCTAAACATTCAGAAATCAGTYCTGCAAGTGTGCTCAGTAGAAGCTGTTCACATGTTCTCCCACGAGAGACATTCTTCCTTGTTCTGTTGTAAAAGCCAGAGAAGGCAATTATTGTTGTTTCTTTAATGAAGATGTYCAAGAATTTCTTTTAAAATGCTTCATCTTGTTCTTGTACTGGGCTTGCAGAGTTTTTGTCTGTCTGGCAAAGGTGGACATCTGGAACAAGCCAGAGCCAGAGCCAAGGATTTGAAAAGATTTATTGTTTATGAGTACAGATACTCCCAAAGAAAGACTATTTTATCTTTTCCATGAGACAAAGAAAGGAAGCAGTTTAAAGAGTTTGGCATGGCCAGTTATTGAAACCTTTTATTTTTTGTCTTATGTTTCAATGATGTATTTTCTGTACTGGTTTTTTTTTTTTTTTTTCCATGTGATTCCCTTTTAAGCTGGAACTGGAGAAGCAAAAGATACAGGAAGAGCAGGAAAATGCACCTGAATTTGTCAAAGTCAAGGGCAACTTGAGGAGGACGGTCCAGGAAGCAACAGAAGCACCAGACTCCTAGAGCCAGCGCCTGCTAAGACTTCCAGCTTTCCTGCAGAGAGGCTTTTGCAAGTTGTCTCACATTTGCCCCTCAAGAGGGAAAATAAAAGCATCCAGCTGACACTTACTGAAGATGAGATTTTTAATTCCTGGGACGTGTGGATTAAAAAGACAGTATTGTAAACAGATCGACTTGCCAAATACAGTCCTGAGATCAATGGATAAGGAGTGTTTTTGTCAGTTCAGTGTCACGGACCAGGCTGACGTGCTTTCTCAGAGATTTTAACCAGGGATGCTAGAGAAACTCCTTCAGTGTTGCACTGCTTTAACTCTTGTGACCCTAGTTTAGTGGAGATACACAGATTATATTTTGCTTTMAAACAGAACAAAAATCCTCCTGTGGTATCTTATGAAGCTTTGCTGTGCAGATAGATTTCCACCATCTAGACCTACAGCCTGTGTATATCCCACTATAATGTGTTTAGTTGGAATTTTTATTGAATCTAGGAGGATATGAGGTATACTGATTATTGCTGCCCACCCACCTAGGGCAAATGTGGGAAAGATGAGAATGCTTAAAATTCACCAGCAGTGAAAAGTTAAGCAGCCTTAAAGCCCATTTCTTGCTGTTTGGCATGTAAAATTTGGGCTATGAAAGAGTGAAAATCTGATGATCCTTTTACCAGGGAGATTCCAGAGGCTGATTTATCTCTGTCTATAAACTTACACTGTTGTGTACAGGCCTGTGCAGTGTGAAATACCTCTCAAAGCAAAATGATCTGTCTTCTACTTTCAATGTTTTGAAATCCTGCTTACTTTGGTGTTGTGGCCTTTCTCCTCCAGGGACATGCTGAACAGAGTACAGTGTTAACACATTACTTGGTAGTGTTTGAAGTCACTTGCTGCAACTGATCTGCCATCAGTTACTACTCTTTGCTTGTAGATACTTGTTGCAGTTTCTGCAGTAGAGAAGTGTTTAAACCAGACCAAACTGATTATTGAAATCCACTGAAATGGAATTTTTTTCCCTAAAGTGAGTCATAAAATGAAATTCAAATTCATTTTATCCCGTCCTTCATTTAGCCTCAAGAAGAAAGGGCAATGTGTTACCACTGAGACTTTGGGTCCAATTCTGTCATCTTCTGCCTTTCCACAAGCTGCTCCTGTGACTTGCCATTAAATAAAATATTGCTCAGCTTGCACAGGGATGACAGGATCTGATCCTTCATGCTTATGACTACTAGTTAACCAGGAAAGCCTGGGATGAGGAGTGGGGAACAKGTTGCTCACATAGGATTATAGAATTGGATTCTTACCTGGTGGGATTGGGTGCAGATCTATCTTCACAATCTGGGGATAAATCCTCATCTTCCTTGCTTGGAACAGTCCTAGCTCTCACTGAAACTGTGTTCATCCATATCAGCTGAGGATCTAATCCCTAGCCTTTGCCTTAGGATGCTAAACACAATGATTTCTACTTTGTAATTACATTGGACATAACTGTTTGAGAACACTTTTTATTATATCAACAGTGGCATGTTTGTATTGTAAAGGTGTGGTGGAGGATTGTTAGTTTGGTTTTTCCAGTTCCTTTGCCTTTCCTGTAAGTATTGGTCATTTTAAATACAATTTCAGATTAGCACTTAGGACAAAACACTCACAATTAGAAATGTTTCCTAGATGCAGACTTTAATTTGTCAAGATACRGGCATTTTTTATGAGGACATAATCAGATTGAGAGTAAATTGAATTGTGATAAGCATATTGCCATTGATTTAGACTTGCAGTGTGACTCACGTCTAGAAGATTAAATGTGAAGATGGTCTAACAGACTGTTCAGATTATGGACATACARAAGACAGAGGCCAAATGTAAGACTCTTCCATGTATTATCTCAACAAAGGAACACCCTGAATGCTGCAGGTTCTTCTTTCTCTCCTGCCCTTCTCATGGCAGGAGAGGATCTTTTCTGGCAAAATATTATTCCAACACTTGCACTGATTTTGTTTCATGTTGTTGAGACAGCACTGTGTCTGAACYTTCCATACTTCATGCTTTAGCTGTTTCCAGCCTACTAAACATCCTKCCTTTTGGTTTCAGGTCCACATTAACCTTCTGCTCAGTATGGAAAAGTGAATGAGAAAACCTTWCTCTGGCTTGAGCAGACCATTTCTTGTCAGCCATTTCCCCTTGGTGATCAATGCACAGTGAAATGAAATCGGTGTGGCAGCGGGATCGGTGGGGGACAAGGACCCCCTTTTTGCCTTGAGTGGGTGTGTTGGATTGGGCCCTCAAGGCTGAAGGTGTTCTGCCTTCTCCCCAGGTTAGCTTTGATTCAGGGTAGAGTTTCTCTTTCTGAAACACAGGAGGCCAGAAAACTTTCTTGTACATACAGCATGAAGTTGTTTTTTGGTTTTTCATTGGAATTTACTCTCCGTGTGAACAGAACATCAACGTTGTGTGTTAGAACATCTTTGAATCCTGCTAATCCTTTAGTCTAGGAACCCCAGCCACCTTCATGTTGATTTTGACAGGCAAAAGCTTGTCTTTGAAGTCAGGATTGGGCAACCCTTCAATGGGTGGCCAGTTAGTCACACCACAAGTGTCCTGTGCGGCTACTCAAGTRAGAAACTGCTTTGCAGTGAGCATAAGCATTTCCTGCTCTGCCCTTCAGCTATGGGGGTTTTGAAGCAATCCAGCAAATACTTCAGTGATTTGAAAATTGCTCACTTACCACTTTGTACTTTTTTAAAAACTCTTGCTTTTGATAGTATAGTAGTAAATTTTTTAGCATTYTTGTGGCTTTAACCTTCTGTTAATATCTGCACTTGTTTGAGTGTACATATATAAATATATATAAATATAAAAAGGGAGCCTTAATGGATTTGTTTTCATAATTTAATATTTTTTGTATTTGCTCTTGTATAATTGTTTTTAACTAAAGGTATTACGAGAATGAGGGTGGAATACTTAGAACCAAAGTTATGCTTAATAAAATCTACTACATGCTTGGTGTATGTGGTGGTGTCTGTCATATCCTGCCAAAAACAAAACCTTGGGGGCTGCACTGAGGTATCCAGATGTGGTGTGGGGGGAAGTACCAAGATTGTGATGACTCTTGAATCCTTAAAACCCTGCATCCCCATTTGTATGTGCAAAAGTATGGCCAAATTAGCTGGCAGGAAGAGTCTGCTGTGTCTCCTAGCAGAATTATCCTTTGAATGTATGTGATGCAAAAGGTTTTTAACAGGACTGTGTGGTCATTCAGGTAACACAAAATGAGGCACAGCATGAGGGAGAAGTTCTGAGGGGAGTCAGATAATTATGGAAATCGTTCTCTGTCTTTGCAATTGCCAGCATTGCATGGGCACTGTTTCCAGTGGGTATGAGAAGAGAGTAATGAGCCTGATTCTGGATTCAAGTCCTACAAAACTCCTTTTGATTTAGCCAGTGCTAAATTGGTACACTGGTTCTAGTAGAAACAACTTGGGCATGGGAAAGAAAGTGCAGGCACAAATAATTTGCTGGGTTAGGGCAGACAGCTCAGTGCCAAAGAGCAAAATCCTGTGAAAACAGCAGGCAGGGAGAAAGGACTGGAAGAGGTGTGTGCCATCAGTTCTCCACAAAGATCCTCAGCTCWCACTGGTGAGACCTGATCAGCCGGGCAGGTGGCAATGGAGGGGGAGCTGGAGAGGGGCACAGGGTGAAACMAAGTGGGGGAGGAGGAGGAGAGCAGTGAATTCAGAACAGATGTCAGGAAATGCAGTTCAGGAACTGCTCAGCATGTGGAATGGGTCCTGGCAGTGCTGCTGATGCAATGAGGCTGGACCTGCTCCMGGAGCTCTCGAATGCGGGGGAGGTAAGAAAGAACAGAGTTAATAAGGGGTGAGTTTCTATGGCCTGGTGGAGATACRGCCCTGTGCTCTCCTACCTCCAGTRGAGCCAAATGTGCTTTGAATTATCCTTTGATATTTCACTGCAGCTCCAGAAAGAAAATGGCGAGGGCACGCAATCTGCCTTTGCAGCATGTCCAGAGTAAAAGACGATCCTCCATTTGTCTGCTTTTTTGGATTGAGCTAATAGGTTTTGTCATGTGGCATTGCAAGCACTGGTCCACTGGGAGCTTTGCCTGTGCCCCGGTGGCAGATGGGTTGTGTTGTGCTACAGCTACGAAGAAAGAAGTATGTTGAGCTCCCTTAGCTGCTCTTACAGGGTCCGTGGACAGTGTCTGTAGCCTAAAATACCTGGTGGCACTTGTGGTGACCAGTTGCACTTCAGAAAATAACTGGAGACCAAAGAGCTTTCGCAGACCTGACATCTATAGGGGGAAGAACAGGAAGGCAAGTTGAGTTCTCTAGGCATTTCAATAGGAAGATCACAAACAATGAGATCTGGAGGAGTGGAATACAAGRTACTTTCYSCCTCCCCCTGCCAGTTTAAACTGTTTGTGCTCTGTTTGGAATCTTTCATCTGTCAGAGTAAAGGTTTGTGGTGGTGTCAGTATTAAGGATGGCTCTCCTCGATGGAAGTGGCGGAAACTGGCCAGAGGAAGTGTTTGGTGGTGGTGTTAAAGCACAGATGTCCTGACTGTCACTTCAGTGCTTGTGTTCCACAGCCCTTGTTTAGGCATTGCTGCCATCCTAGGTGAGGGCTGCACTGGCTCCATCCCAYGGCCTGCAGTGCCTCTCTGAGGTCRGCAGGGACKGCTTCTGTCCCCTGGGTTCCCAGKGRCTGATTTTGCTGARCCTCAAGTGTGTGCATTTGAGCTAATCATCCCCTTTTCATTCATACCAGAGTAGAATCAGCCCTGTGGGGTGCAGTTCCCTTTGTGGAGGAATCCACAGTGTCTGACTCGCAGAGAACATTCTCTACCTTGCAAGGATTCTGAAGTTGGGCAGTTCAAATGCCACCTCCAAACCGCCCACCCTTTTTAATGGAGTTTAACACCCCAGGATAGATGAGGCACCCTGGATGCCTTCAGTAAATGTGGCCCTTCATGTCTGTGTGGTTCATACTGTGATCAAGAGCCCATCTCTGCACTGTGCTCCCCTGCTCTGCTGTGCAGAGTCAGCCCCTCTGTTTGCAGGGGACATTKGGCCTCTGMAGGGACCTGGGGAGAAGGGACSTGCCCCAGGCCAAATCCGGCCAGCAGGAGGGGAGGTGGCATCTCCACAGTGTGTGAGGGAAGGAGGAGGATGTGAAACACCTGAGAGGGGCCTTGAGCAGCCAGAATCACCCACTGCTACAGCCATAGTACTTAATTATCTGAGTAATCATTTTTGGAATTAACTTCCATTATGCGCCCAAGTCTAATCTGTTGGATGGATGGCATGAGCAATGTAACACAGATTGAGGCTGGCACATRGAGACTGCAGCCTGATTAGGTGGGAAGGAGAAATATGTTTCTTTCCTCCTCTTCAGCTATTCAGAAACAAATCTTTAATAATGCAATTGAAATGCCAAGTATGCTTCATTGTGCTTAAAAATTAAAGAGCACCCAGCAAGCCTAAGCCCCTTAGTGGGGTTCATTTGAGGTATGGATTTCTTGGAATAGAAAAGCAAAAGGAGCTGCCTGTGGGACGCTGAATCCCACCTGCCCTGGAGTCAGGACACGGCAACCCAGCCTGTCTGAAATGGTGTCCCTGAAGGAGGGGTTGTGTCCAACTGATTATTTGTCTTTAACTCTTCCTTTGGTAAATGAAGCCTGAGAGATTCTCTGATGCAAAGTTAATCAGGAATTTGCTTTCATGAGTAGCAGCAGAAAGAGAGACCTGTTAAATCTACTCTGTCAAACCTGGAAAGTCCTTCATCTCTGTGGCTGTGGGCCATAGGGGGTGAYTTTCTCTAATGTGCAGTTTGAGCACTTGTCTTCATCCAGTTTCGTTTTGGTGCTAATCCTTTCAGTGAATTTTGCTCCACACAATTCCAGGGAACCACTTCATGAGCTGAGCTCAGCAAAAAATTGGCTTTGGGGAATTTTTTAGCACAGTAGGCCTCGCATGTGACAACTCTGGTTTATTAAGAAAAATTTTCTTCATTTCTAATACAAATTGAATTAACTTTTTAAGTACCAAGGAGTAAATTCTCTTCAAACAGAGATCTTGCAATTTTTTATCATTTTCTTGTTGAAAGGGAGTTGCTTCTGCAACTATTATACTCTATTCCCTGTGTATGATGGAATTGTTATGATAACCAGACCAGAGGTGAACTGTGAGCTGCCTACAAGCCCCTCTGCAGTTAGACCCACTCAGTTCTGATGGYGGAAAGCAGGGATTGCTGCCTGGRGAGGAAGAAGGAGGTGCTAAAAAGGAGGAACAGACAATGGGAAGGCAAGTGCCTGACTGATGAAGGTTTCCACCTTGTAGCCAAGGTTAAAGAGCAGCTCTGAGTTTGATGCACACAGCCTGCATCTGTGTTCACATCTAATACATAGTGTGCCTTTTTGTTTCCCCTGAAGCCTCATTGTGGTTTTGATTCCTTTCCTATTGTTTCCTTTCACCCCAAGCTCTTCCTGCCTRTTCAGGCCTCCCTGCCTTTGGATTATTTCCCAGGGCTGGTTTGTAATAAAAGGCATTTAATTAGCAAAGAATCCTTGGGATGGATCCTCAAATGGGTGTTTGAGGCTGACTACTGCATCCTGGAGGGAAAACCAGCCCAAGTCCTTGGTAAGTGGGGAGTGGAGATGAGAAATACTGGCTATGCAGGGAGCAGGAGCAGGTGGGAATAAAAATTCTGAGTGGACATCTGACACAGCATGAAAGAGAAATCAATACAGACATCTCCATGTTTTTTTTCTCAGAACCTTACTTTAAAAGGGCTGTGATGAGAAAAACCTATGGGGATGAAAAGGAGGATGGCAAAAATTTGTTCCTTGATTCCTTCTCTACCTCCCCTGACCTTGTGAGACCCCAGCTGGAAGGCTGCATCCTGCTTTGGGATCCCCAGCACRAGGAGGACATGGAGCTGTTGGAGTGGGCACAGAGGAGACCACAAAGATGATCTGAGAGCTGGAACGCTGCTCCTGTGAAGACAGGCTGAGAGAGCTGGGGTTGTCCAGCCAGGAGAAGGGAAGACTCTGAGGAAAGCTCATTGTGRCCTTCCAGTACCTAAAGGGATCTTMCAAAATTGATGGGGAGCAACTTTTCATGTGGSCRGATAGTCACAGGACRAAGGGGAATGGTTTTAAACTGAAAGAGGAAAGATTTAGATTAGGTGTTAGGATGATGTTCTTTATTCACAGGGTGGTGAGTCGCTGGAACAGGTTGCTTGGAGAAGTTGTTCAAGGCCAGGTTGGATGGAGCCYKGAGAAAGGAAAGCATCCCTGCCCATGCAGSGGTTTGSTACTRGGCGATCTTTGCATTCCCTTCCAACCCAAACCATTCTGTRRTTAGCGAGAAGCCTGAAATACATAGAAGCAATGCGTGGGCAAACTCAGACTGTCCTGTTTAAAGCCACAACAAGCCTCTCGGGAGGATTTGCCGTGCAGGTATTTSCCGGGCCGGCGCTCAGCCCCGCCGCTGCTGCCCTCTCCCGGGGAAAGCGCAGCGGAGCGCACCGAGGGGCTGCCGTGCCTTCCCCTCCAAAGGTTTCCTCTGAAAACACTGAGCTGTCGAGGCTGAATGACTGGTGTTTTCCTGGGGAAACGCGTTATTATTTCGTGATTTTTTAAAATGCAGAWATCATTAACACTTTCCCTAACACGTCGCTGATTCATCGTTAAAAACCCCTGACTGTGTTTCGAGACAGCAATAGCTCAGGAGCTGGATTCRCAAAGGGGTTTCTGGTGTCTCTGTGTTCAAATGCCCTGGTTTGCCATGGAGAGTTCTGTGCTGGCTCTTGTGGAGTCTCCAGGGCAGTTCCCTGCAGAGATCCAAGGTTTGGAGATGTGATCAGCCCGAACGTGCCAGGGTTGTGCTTGGAACAGCCTTCTCCAGTGCCGGTCCTTCACCTTCCGTGGTGACAGCCACCACTGTTGCAGTCTGGGGTCGCTGCAGAGGATTTGCCTCCTGCTGCAATTCCAGCAGTGTGTCCCTGTGCTACCCCTCTCTGTCCCCTGCCCATGCCAGCCGCAGGGGTGCTCATCCTGCTGTCACCCCAGAGGCCACTGATGTGCCCTGAGAGCCTGGCAGCCCTTCCTGGCAGAAGAGAGACCCCGGGCAGACCCTCACTGTGCCCCAGGGAAGGAGTGCAATGGCACCGTCCGAATGCAGGTGGGGAGAATCCTCCATTCTCACATATCCCACTCATCCCCCTGTGTTTGCCATCCTGGTTTCCATACCTACTTCTCCCTCTCTTTACCCATTCAGACTCTCTCCTTTGCTTTCTAAAAATGTCCCCCCTTCCCCATCCTCGGCTCGCTCCTCTCGGCTGGCAGCAGACTCCTCCTGTTGCTATAACAACGAGCAGCAGCCCGGCCAAATTGGCCAGACCCTGCCACATTTCCCTGCCTGCATCCAAATCATCTCCCTAGGTGTGAACACACTCGCTCCTTCCTCCAGTCTTTGCCATCTGCCCAAAATGGGGAAATGCTCCCTTTGGGGGGCTGCTGCCCCCTGCACCCCCCATGTGCCTCCTTTCCCCTCTGTGTGTACTTTGCAGCCCCCCAGCTGGGTCCACACACATGATCTGGACTAAACTGACTGTCCCACACACCCTCTGAGCTAAAACACTACTCTTTTGGCCCAAAAAAAACCCATGCAGGTTAAGTTATGAATAAAAATGGGAAGAATTGTTTGAAATACAGTGAAGAAGGTGTGTCCAGGATTGTATCCCGATCTGAAAGCTGGAAGGTATGTCTGGGACAAAGCTGCAGGGGAAAAAAAAATTTCTAAAGTAGAGTGTTTGTGTGTCCCTGTCCTGTGGGCTAAGGCACACGTCCAGCCCAGGGAATATCCACTGATGCTGTGTGAATCCTCTCTGTTACTACAAGGGGGTGTAGGGTGCTGTGGGCAGAGCTTGCTGGTCCTGCAGGGAGCAGGGGAAAACAAGCCCTGCAGCCCTGAGCTCCTTGAGGCCCCTGCTAGAAGACATTTGTGGTAGCTTGTCCACCCTGGATCATGAGCTCCAGTTAAAATTCCTTTCTCCAAGCCTTTCTGGGCTGGCAGAAGCCAGACATGTAGGCAGATGTGACATTTGGGGACACGGTTTACTGGTGGACTTGTCAGTGCTGGGTTTACATTTGGGTTCAATGATGTTAAAGGTCCTTCCCAACCTAAATGATTCCAYATTCTCTGCCATCTTCTCACCTCAGGACAGCTCCAGCTGTTGCTTTACCTGTAGAATTTTCCATTTTCCATTCCTAGGCTGTAGGTCAGGGGAAATCTGGGGTTTCAAAACAAGTGCAGCTTCCTCCTGAGGGGTCAGGCAAGGTTGAGGAGCTGTTCTCCTCCAAAACTGTTTTTTGATAAACAAGGTACGTGGCCAAAGAGACCTACAGGGAGTTTGTTCCCTAAAAATACCTCTGTGMATTTTTAAATTCTCCAGCCCCTTGTTATTTATATCTCACCCTCACTAACTGAAGGGAAATCACTTCAAAACCAGCAAATTAAAAAGCTCTYTAGAATACTTATGGCAATTTCTGCTGCTTTTAGCAGTGAACTGTTTTTGCACTCTTGGCTGCAGCTGGAACTACATATCTGCTACTGATAATTTTGGGGGKTTTTGTGGCCTCAACTGCAATATAAATTTACTTCTTTATATATGGAGCTTTGGATTAAAGAGCTGTTCTTTCAGTTCATCTTGGATTTCTGGTTTCATGAGCTTGCTTATTCCAAAGCTACTGATCTTTTCTTTTTTGAAATTACTTTTAGGTGCAAAATGTTTTTGGCACAGTGTGCACATGGACTTTTGACACAACCTGGTTTTGATAATTGGGAAAAGGCTCAAGAGGAATTTGAGCTGCTACAGCCACTCTTCCATCAGGAGGAAATGTGTTCTTCCTGTGACCATAGGGGACAGTGCCCCTTTGTGCTGAGCTTTCCTCCAAGGAAGCAGTGAGGGTATCTTTAATGCAGCTGGTAGATATTAGGGGTTCTCTCACCAAGGAGGGGTTGCTCCCATGAGTGGAGACCCTCAGCTGCCCTTTTTTTTTAAGTCATCCTGATATATGGGGTTATGCATAGAGGGGTTTAAGGTTTGTGAATAGAGGAGCATGAGAGAAAATTAAGGCTCAGTAGCTTGGATGTCTTTTTCATCCTTTTGCTGCAAGATTTCAGACCTGGTGAAGCTTCTGAAACCCTGTTTTTATAGGCCCCTGTCAACAAGTTTGTGGCAGAGAAGTTCTCCCAAATTTGTTTGTTCTCACCTTGGGTTGGATTTGTGCAATCAAGCATTCAGGAAAAGGTAATGGCTTTTTTATCAGCAGTTATTCTAATTCCTAAAGATTTTAGCACTATCTGCTGCATTTCATTTTGGATTCTAGGCTGAGTTTGTAATTGGATTTTTTTTTACCAGTGAGTTAATGTGCAGCAATGATGACATCCCYAAACTTCAGCTAATATAAAATTAGATATTTGGAATATCTAGGCTTTCAAATAATAGGAAATCAACTAAGAAAATRCCTGCTTAATGTAGTGATGCTATTCAGTGAAGACATTTTGTATGTGCAGCTCCCTCAAAGCAGTTGTCTTCAAAACTGCCAGTATTCAGCCAAGGAAGTTGAAAAAAATCACTCACTGTCTTCAAAATGCCATGATTATCTCAAACGTGGGAAGGATGGGGCTAGCAGACTTGCTTGATCCTTCTTCCTTCCCTGACTGATTATTGTGTTCCACCTCTTTTRAGGCAGGGGTTATCTCATGCAAAGAGCACTGGAGGCAGTTCRGAAATATCTCAGCTGATATTTAAGTTCAGAGATATTTGCATTCCAGTTGAATGTCAGCGTTTTGCAGGAGCTGCTGGGAGTGGTGCTGGCGATGTTTGCAGAGGGTGCTGTGCTCACCAGGAGCTCCAGGGCTCTGCACTGTGCTCAAAGGTGGATGGAACCCTCAGCAGGGCAAGCAGAGCTCGTRGGGTGCGAGGTTTTGTGTCTGTGCCAGGGGGAAACTGCCTCAGGAGAATTCATTAAGCAAAACAAAAGCAGAAGCASCTGTTTGGGTCTTCTCATATGTGTAGTTTGTTCTTTTGCTTTGTGTTAAAAAAAAGCTTTAATGAGTGGTTTTGTGTCGTGAAGGGCCACTTTAACAGTTTCTTCTGTTGAAAATTAAGYGTTCTTTTTTATGTGTTTTAACATTCTGTTTTGTAAGCAGGGCTGAGGAAACGCGGTGTAGAGCTTGTTCAAAGTTGTTAGTACTCCTGAAAATCTACAAATGCCACATTCCCCCAAGTCCATTGATTTAATCACGTATCACTGTAGCAGACAATACCATCACCTATCTATCTAATTATTTTAAACTTTAGCTTTCAAGATARTTATTTGTGCAGTTTTATTTTCTCTCAGTTGCGTGTGCTCAGATTGGTTRCACCCCTCTCCTCAAATATTTTCTGTGTCCATTGCCTGGACCATCAGACACTGTGAATGCAGAGATGCATGGGCTGTCCCCAAATGATGCTCCTGTGTCACCCCTTATTGCTCTTACAGGAAATCAGTGGACAGAGGAAGCCTGATCCCCTGTCCTGAATGGGGACCAAARAGCCAGGAAGCTCCTGGGTTTTATTCTTGGAGCACTTTCTAGCTCACAGTGTGGTCCTGGACTCCTCTTTGGGCTCCAATTCAGCCAAACATTGCAGCTCTTTGCTTCTGATGAGACTGAGCATCCCCTGAGCTCGGTGAGAAGTGAACAGAATAAATGCTTTTGTGTTTGGGCCTCAATTTTCTGGTACCAAGAGTTCTGGTGTCAGTGTGTCGTGCATGTCATGTGTCCAGAATGGAAAGAAATGAATGTGCATGAAAAATGGGGATGAGAATATTTGCATCTGGGTTTCTCAGTGCCATTTGTAAGCTTRGAAGGCGAAAATTAATGAGGTGTAATTAAAACAAAAATGCAGGATTCGAGCACAAGTCCAGAGCAGCAATTAACCTGACATCTTGTCTGTGCAGTGAGAGGATATGGATTGAGRTGCCATTTTGGCTGATGTATTGTTCATTTTGCTGTAGACCTGTGGATTTGACATCTGTTCTTTCACCCTGTGCTCAAAAACAGAGACTCTGATGCTATGTGGAGTGGGTGCTCCAGGGAGTGGGCAGCAAAAACCAGGTTACACCTATGAGACACAGGGTCCAGCTGCTGCTGGGATCCTTCCTGAACCTGTGCAAAGAATGTGGGTTCCTCAAGCAAAAAATCCTCAGACTTGTTCTGGCACCAGCAGCTTTCCCTCTGCCCCGCTCTCTGCCTSAGCAGAATAATGAGCTGCCTTCAGGTATGATTTAAAGCTGGTCACGGTGATTTAGGGATGGAAATACCYTCACTTTTTAACGTGATTTGTCTGCCTCTAAGTGCCACTTTGAAAATGTATTCCCTGCTGATTAAAATTAATGAGAGAGTCTAGAAGAAGGAAAATAGTGTTCAATATTCTCTGCTTTCTGAGTTTTGGAAGGTTGCCTGGGAATATTTCTAAATTTTGGAAGCTTTCTGAGAAAAATCTGTAAAACTGAAAAGCACGAGGAGAGCTCAGCTGACATGGGTTATTTTTGTGCCTAGCTAATGAAAATCAAATAAATRCACTTGTTCTCAAGCTGTGTTTTCTCTCTGGAAAATCAAACCATAACATGACACTGGCTGAGATGCAAATCCCTCTCCCYTTTTGGAGGGTCAAGACCAAGACCTTTTGTTGGCAGCCCCAATCTTATTTGTCTGTCCTGTGAGCCTCAGCTTGACTTATCCCATCTGTGAGCATGAGTTTGTAGTTAAATTCAGGTTGGAAGGGACCTCTGGATGTCTGTGATACATCCTAAAATCAGGGCCAGCTTAGGGGAGGTCACTCACGACCTTGTCCAGCTGAGTTTTTATTATCTCAGTGGACTCCATTATCCCTGTGGGTCCATTCTGTCACAGGATATTCTGTGATTCCATGGTCTYCGAGGAGAAGATTTCATGGAGAAGATTTCACTGCCTCTCAGATSAGCCTGCTCCATTGCCTCATCACATTCCTCACCCTTCAGCTGGGTACCTCTCTTTTTTTTKGTTTTTTTTGGTTTATCTAGGTAAGGGCATTGGCAGATGTGAGTTGCCTGAGCACTGATGTCCAGTCCCTTTTTAAAGGTCACTGGGGGCTGTCATCTCAGGTAAATCCCTTCCCAGGGCTGCCTGGGGAGTAGAGATGGGCACAGCTGGAATTACATGGCAGYCCAGGCTGAGAAATATTCCCTGTGGAGACCCCTCTGCTGTCAGTGGAGCTCCCAGCTTCCCAAACTTTCCAAACCCAGAAAGGATCAAACTCCTTCCCTGCCTGATGAGCTGTGCTGCCCGAGGCTCACAGGCATTGCTGAGCTGGGGCTCAGTCCCTGCAGAGCTGGGGAAGGGATGAAGGGATGGAAGGTGCCTCCAGTCCATCAGGGTGGGAATTGGCTGAGCTGCTGCAGTGCTGTTGCACTGATTTTGGCTTTTTGACCAGTGGAAACTCTGGCCCATTATGAGAGGAATATCGTGTAATTACTGGAGCTGCAGCCTGAGGAGGACGTGACAGTCGAAGTCTCTTTGTAAGGACTTCTAAAGATTTAATACATATAAAACATCTCATGTCAGTATTATAATAATACAGATATTTAATGTATAATGTTAAATTTATGACATGACCAAAGGGTTTATCCTCTGCTGGTGACATCCTCAGCTGTGTGAAGGGCTGGTGGTGTGGAGCATGATGAATAGTCAAATGAGCTGCAGGGGACAACCACAGTCAGGCAAGCCATAAATTTAAGCTCTTTGTTCTCCACTGAGACCAACCTACAGTGATTATGTAAAAATATGACATAGGTGCATACTCCACCTGAAAAGGAGGGGTTGACAACACCRAGATTTCCCTGCACAGAGCCTCTGTTTTTCCTGCCAGAGGTACATTGCAACAGACACAAACATTAGCATTTTCTGCTTCACAAGGCAACTGCTGGATGGGGAATTTTTCATCCAATAGTGTGGAAATAAAAAATGCTTGACAGAGGCAGAGCCTGAATGGCATGTATGAATAATCAAAGGCACCAGCCTGCATCTGGGGTTTACAAAATGCTGTAGCACACTGAAGTTTTTTTCTAAACAACCTCCTTGAAGTTTGAATTCTTGAGCTTCCAGACTTCTCAAGGCCCAAAGGCACTAAAGAAGAAAAAAAAAAAAAAAAAAAAAAGATGTACAAACAGAATTTTAAATAAAGCTCTCTCCAGAGAGGAAACTAAAAAAGAATAAGACTTTTCTCCTGCAAAGGAGAAAAAGAGCAGAACACACGAGTCCTTTGTTGCAATAGACCCTTGAACTTCTCTACAGGGCGCTGTCATTTCCAGTGGCTTTGTCTCAGGGTTGCTAACACCAGGAAAAAACAACGCAGGATTTTATCAGTCAGGCTCATTTTGAGGGAGACTTCCAGGAACTAGAAATCCCACCTAAACTGTAACTGTTTTATTTTTGTGAAGCAGCAAATCAAAGTGTGGAGGAAGGACTGCCCGTGGAGTGAGTGAATGGAGCAGCTTGCTCCGCTCTGGAGCAGCCAGACAGGGATCCTGCCCAAAGAGCTGGGTTCTGTCTGAACCCATAAACGATTGGAAACTTAGAAATGCTCTCTGTGTTGGTCACCAAAGCTATTGCCTCTTGATTAATTATGTAAATCTCAGCCCTGATGTGAATGGCCAAACTGCAATTTATCAGTGACCTGGGTCTTGGCTTTTAATTCCTGACAAAATCCCTGGAACGTGAGCGCGCATCCAACATCACCGTCCAGGACATTTAACTCTGGGAAAGATCACCTGGGGCTGAATTCAGAATGCAATGGAGTGAAGGTCCTCAGCTGGGTTTGATCCCTGGAAATCCCGAGGGATTTGGATACTTCAAGAGGATTTTTCCTTAGGAGCAAATGTGCAGTACCTTGTTTCATACATCTGGCACCTACAGGCTGGAGACTTAAAGGACTTAAATCTTGTTGTGGTCAAGAGACTTCAACACCAGTGCTGCAGACATCAAGGGAAATTCTGCACCACTGAGATCTCTGAAAGAGGAGCCTTTCACTGCATGCAAACTTTGAGTAAGGAAAATGAAAATCCAAGGAATCTATAAAGCATAAAAATTTGTCCACAACACAAAGTTACAGGTAAACAGCTGGTGTGCCTGAGTGAATTTTGCAGAGAAACTGGCCTGCTTCAGCACAATAAGGCATTGAACAACCTTTGAAATGTAGTTTGGGATTTTTTTTCCTTGAGCTTCTGGATCAGCAGATGAATGGGAAAAAAGAGTGAGAAAAAAATGATGAAAAAGCTGCTGCCACCTCAAAGTACTCTGGGTTTAAATATCTCCTTATGCATCRCCACATAAGCATTTTGATCCCCGACAAATAAAAGAACACATACCCTTGGGAAAGAATGTAAGGAATTGTTTCCCAGGAAAATCCTTTTTGGGACRATTTGCATGCTGGAGAGAGGAAGCAATCATCTCAGTTGTGCAATCCCTGAGGTATTGCAAAAATGTCTTGAGATATACCTGTGCACTAATGACTCCCAGGACTATAAAGCAGAGTGAAAGGAATAAGGGATAAGCCTAAGAATGTTCCTCTGGGAAATTCATTGTCCTGTGATGAGCAAGAGGCCTTTAACCCATTGAGAATGCCTCAAACATATTGGAGATGTGAAAAAAATGTTCCCTGTGCAGTAGTTCTCATGCAACAGCTAATGGAAAAACGGGGTCATGTTGCACCCACATCRTTACAGAACATTGGCTTAATTGTTGCTGAATAGGATTTCCTTCTGGCCCGGAATTAACAGTTACTTTAATAAGAAGATCCCACTGGGGATCCCCCACTGCTGATACTGTTTTGTGCCTCTCCTTCTGCCTCCCCTGCTCAAGGGAGGAGGAAGGAATGGGTTGCTGCCCTTCATCTGCCTGGAATTCGGTCCTGCCGAATTCTTTCAGGCTGTCTTGGGGTACAGCAGACACCAGTGACCAGCCCTTCTTAATCCTCCTGCCAGAAACAGCAAAATCAAGGATCTAAAATTACTGGTGCCAAATATTAAAAAAAAATCAAATGGGAATTAAAAAATACATAAAACAAGCTTTATAATTTTGTTTGAAAAGCACTCATTKGCATAGTTTCATTTTCTGCCTACAATTTGTCTACAGCTTCAGGGGCCAGAAGCTTTGAAAATGATGGATAAGCTGTCTATGCAATCACGTATGGTCAGGAGGCAGAACTATTAACAAATAYGCCAAATCTTTCTAAATATCAAAGGATTAAACTGTTATTTACATACAGCCCTCAGTTTTGTAGAGCTGTTGGTGAAAAATAGGGAGAAGTGTCTCTGGAGAGTCTTTCTCTGTGGTGCTGTGTTCCCAGGGAGCTCCTGATAATTCATCCTTTTCTGCTTCTCCATGGTGGCATCTGAACAGCTTCTTGTTGAGCCTRAAGCACATGAGTAATATCTGTCAACACTGATTACAGCTTTACTGCTGCTGAGACACTGTAATGTCAATTCTTCTTACATTTAGCTTCTCAATAGCCCCACTCTGAATTCAGATGTTTGCTGTAATTTAATAAAATACTCTAACAAATATATTTGTGTCAAACAGAAGTGTCCTCMGTGGTAAGTAATAAAACACTTAATCCAGCTGCAGAAGCATGAAGTGTAATATTTCCTGTAATCGTTTCCTTTTCTGTCTAGCAAGATGACCTTAAAATCTCTCACAATGCATTGAGCTCCGGTGTTGAAGCAGTTCTGATTTGCTCTTCRTCATCTAATGAGTATTTTTTTTCCTTCTCTGGTCTCCAGTCTGAAAAGAGAAGACATAAAAGAGTAAGTGCTGTGCCTCTCACAGTACTGAATGATCTCAGCCACACTCTGCTCAGCTTGTTTTAAGCAATTTAACATTTTGGTGTTCTTTGTTTTGATTTTTTTAAAATGCCCACTAGTTTGGAAAGAAAATTTTAAAAAATTACTTTCATTTGAAGACAATATATTCTGCTTTGATTTTTAATTCAGTTTGGGAACAAATATAACTTATGGAATGGAGCAAGAACTTCTTTCCCTCTACTGCTTTTTCTCCTGCTTCTTTTTATTTTATCAGAAATTATTGCAGAGTGTCTATTAATGAGTGGGACTCCAGATCCTGTAGGAACACTTTACGTTTCACTCTACTGTTGGTGGGAAGGACTAGAAGGATTTTGGGTGGTTTCCCCCCGAACTCGGGATTGGTAGTAAGTCAGAGAGTTTTTCTTTTTTTGATGTTTCATCCCCCAGGGCTTTTAAGCAAGAGAAAATTTTCAGTTATGAGCTGCAAATAGCAAATACAGGAGGGTGCAGTGAAGTGCACCATGGAGAGGTGTGAACATCCAGCCTGGTGTTATTAATCCCTGCTGCCAAGGAAGGGGCTCTACCACCTCCCCTCAGGTTTTATTTCTTTGTCTGGTGAGCAGAAACTTCTTTCCTTTCTGTGCTAGGGCATATCCTCTCCCAGATCTTCATTTATTTGCATAGCCATTTAAAATACATATATTTAAAAAGCAAAAAATGAAAGTAAGGAAGAAAAAAAGCCAAAAAAAAACCCCAGAGGGATGCACTGAAGCTAAACTTCAAAGCCATTCCTTCCCTGCTGCCTCCTGTGACTACACATTTCTCAGTTATGGAGCACCAGTGCTCCATTTAACTTGCTGCCACCAGCACAGCTTGATTCTCCTGTGTTTATTTGGGATGGAAAGAGGAGCCTGCATCCCAAGGGAGCACAGAGAGAGGAGGAGGAGGGGAGCCAGCCTGGCCATGGGATTGTGACCCAGGCCAGGCTCAGCACTTGGCTGTGCCCAGACATCTGCTGCCCTTCCCGAGCACAGCATCACATCCACCCAGCACAGATGGGACCTGCCAGGGCCAGGGCTGGACACAGGGAGGGATCAGCTGCTTCTCAGTGGGCTCCTGCTCCTGCCACCACCGTGCTGGAGCTGTCAGGACGTAGTGAAGCAGATCAGAGGATTTCAGACAAGCTGGAAAGAGGATTAAGACAAAGAGCTACAGTGGGAAATCAACCTCTGCTGKTTTTTTCTGGCTATAGCACATTGAATCTTATTCAGCAAGAGTTGGTGAAGGTTGAAGGAGATGGCAAAGCCCTTAATTTCTACAAAAGCTCTGTCTTCTGTCATTTTAATCTCCCTCATCTTGCCAAAGTTGGTTCCTAGGAGTCAGAATTTGGTTAGGGTCAGCCCTCTGACAAATGAGATTAAGCAAGTTGCTCGAGTCTGGCTAGAAAAGAAGGGGATGTGACCTGGGCATCATGGCCTTGGAGTGCAGGAATCTAACTCTGAAAATGATGTTTGCATTTCTGGAGATGCCTCTTCTGGATAGCAGATCTGCTTGCCAAAGCAGAATCTGATGTGCCTGAAAAGTGGGAYAGAAAATCCTGAGGCTGCTGTGCCCAAACAAACTGAAKTTGTGTCACTGTGCTTCCTGWRRGCAACCGATGTAGCAGATAAAGGAMAGRSTCTCATTTCCTCCCGACTTTCTGCTTATTGCCAGTTCTACTGCACCATTTCAGCACCTGATTCCAATTCCCAGCAATTGTGTCCTGGATTAAGGTTTAGTAAGAGGCACAGGCAGGTTTTTGAGTCATCCAGAGGACTAATAGCCAGCAATTAGATCATTCTCTCGAGTGTGAAAGAGCCAGGTGCTGGTTCTTCGCCTGAAATTTGCATTGAACTCAGGCTCCTGCCCCTCCAGGGACCCTCCTTCCTCCTGGGCATTCAGAGATGTCATAAACTGCATAAGCTGTGTCTGTCTTCGCTGGCGTTTATCCACTTTCTATGATAATTGAGATGATGGGAGAAGAGGAAATAAAYGAGAAAGCTTGGGAGGGGCAGCAAATGTRAAGCATTAAACAAATACTGTATTTSTTTTAAAAGGTGTAAATGATTTAAAGGCCCCAYACTTAAAATTATGCCCTCATTTATTATTAAAGAGAATTCAGGGCTAAAGTTTAAACATAGCCTGTTTTGTCACAAATTTTTCAGAAAACAATTATGCAGATCATCATTTTGTGAAGAATGGGTTGGCAGGATGACACCAGCCAGARCTTTAAGGCTGAACTTACTCAGGCCACTGTCCTCTGACAGAAATAGAGGTCCAGATTAAATCCTGATTTCATGGCTTGCCCTTTGTATTCCAGGTGGTTGGGTAGAGTGGCCAGCAAGAACAGCAGCTTATTTACCTTGATATAGCTTTAAAGATTTCAGTGTAACTTTATTGTCATGTGTCATCAGAAAACTCCAAGTGTGGTATTCAGTTTTCTTCTCTTGTTTTCACCTGCTCCCATAGGATTTGGAGGAGTGTTAGTCTCCTGCAGGTAGGGCACTGTTTCTTAAATTAGAATAATTCCTCAATATTCAGCAGAGTGTGGTGTAATTTCARTCACAGCACCCGAGTGGAATTTGATCCATTTCGGGCTCTGTTCATTACTCTGCCCTGATTAAGCAGACACACCAGTGCCTCCCCATCCTCAGCCACAGACTCCTCGGAGCTCACTCTTCAGGAACATTAATTACTCCAKTGCTTGACTCTGGGAAGCTCCTTTCCATGTCCTCCAAAGGGTTATTCCCCTTCACAGGGCTTGTGAGAACCTGGAAAACTCTCACATCTCTGTCCCTGTGCTCAGAGCAAAGGTCTGGGGAGGGACCTGAGCTCCTCTGCTGCTTCTGCCACAGAGCAGATCCAGGAATCACATGCCCAGGCCCTTCAGACATCTGCAATACCTCACATGGAAATGAAATACACATTTAATTGGTGTTGAAGCTTGTGAAATAATTAGTGTTTTCCAAACCTGACCGTGTTTTTGGTTTTTTTTTTTTCTTTAACAGCAAGGCTGATGTATAACTGCCCCTGGATGTCTGATGATGACAGCTACTCAGACAAACCTATTTGGCTGTGCAAAGATGAGTATTGTATGAAATATGGCAGTACTTGGTCACTGCAGTAATTTTTTCAGGTGAAATGTGGGATAAAGAGCACGTGGCTCATGTTCCTGCATGCACAGATGTGCACGGCCACCTCTACCCCGTGTGTCCCTTTTGGGCACGGCCTGGCAGTAAAATTCATGCAGATTTTTTTTTTGTATGGCATGCAAAGCAATCTTTTAAGTCTAATTTGCAACTCTACTGTGTGTGGTTGAGAGAGGAGAGCTTCAGCTGCAGTCATCTATAATAATAGAGGTTCTCTGGAAAATCAGTATCCTCCCAGCTGGAAGGTTTGGATGCTGCTTGATCCATTCTGCAAACAGGTATGAAATGCAGAGTCCAAAAGGGTCCTGGAGCAGCTGCTCTCTGGCTGCTCACATTATCCTGAATCACAAAATATCAAGTTCTTTCAACAGAATTTTGAACACCAGATCAAAAGGTACAAGGGGAGAGTGAGAGGAAGGAAGGGTTTTATCAGCTTTCTGCAGCCTGTATTTATAACTGGGATTTTTGCATMCTCTGATGTTTAAGTAGCCCTTTTTGAATTTGCTTTGCCAAGAAAAAAAATAAAAATAATATTTTTTCGCCACATTACCTTTCCAATAAAAATGGGGGGGAAAAGTTCATCTGAAGCAATGTGAAATTCAAAATACTTCTCAAAGCTAATAGCTTGTGCCTCTTTTTCTTTCATGGGACAAAATTATCTTCAAATCCACCTCATGGAAACAATTCTCGATGTTTTCCAGTTGTGCCAATGGGTGCAGAGTGACCAGAGGGGTGACCAGAGCGGTGACTGCTGACACAGAGTCACTGTCCCCAGCCTGGCAGCCAAGGTTCCCAGCCCTGCATTCCCCTTTGAAAAGAGCTGCTGTTTGTGCTGGAGATGAAAGCTGTGAGTCCTGCTCAACAAGGAGATGAGTTATTCCCATTATTTGGCAGAATTTAAAACTTAGCCCTCACCTTTTTCACCAACTCCTGAGCCGTTCAGTTGGACATTTTCCCTCCAGGAGACAGATTATCCAGCCTGAATTACAGCAGCCTTCCCTGACTCTGGCTCACTGTCTGCTTGAGAAGAGGTGGAAGGTCAAATCTAGGGGTGAGGAATCATCCTCTGCAGACATTGCTCTCCCAGAAGAGATGCTGCCTGTTTTAAGTCACTCTCTGACCATCAGGGCAGGAGCAGTAGGTTTGGCTGTAGCTGAGAGTAATAATTTGTAAATACAGCACTGGGAATAAACTTCACTGCTGGAAGTGGAAGCAGGAAAAAGCCCTTGTCTTGTCTTGGCAGCACCCAGGCTGTTCTGGAGGTAAGAAGAAAGAACACCTGCACTTCCTAGAGCCCAGAGGTGTTTCTGCCTTTCTCTGGCAGAAATAGTCCTCCCTCTTGTGTCAAAGCAACTGTAGGATTTTGCAGTGGGATCCTGTGATCCTGTACAAACCTCACCCCGGTGCCAGTTACCCCAGGGCCACCCCTGTGATCAGCCATTCACACACTCACACTGAGAGAAAGGAGACTCACCGGGGCAGGGGGAACAGGGAAAAGGCCCTAATTGACAGGAGTAGAAAAACCCAATTACAGAGATGAAAGAGGCAGCCCGGGCATATGTTTCTCRGCTTTGGATCATCAGACCTGCCAGTTCTCATTATTTCCTAGCAAGGCTCAGTCTCTCCCAAGAAAGGGGCTCTGCCAGTGTGTGGYTTTTTGTGTCTTCCTGGCTCACCTGAGCCCGGGTGAGAGAAGCACCTGGTGGCAAAAGCAGCAGCGTCGGCTCATCGCTCCTGAGAGGAAATAAAAGGGACTGGAGGCAGATCAAAGAAAGGAGGAGGAAAAGGGAAGACAAGAGAGGGCGGAAGAAAAAGCATGTCCCAGGAGAATAAACTAATCAAAACCGTGGCATTAAATAAAACAAAGCATCTCCCATTAATAATTGAGGAAGCACGCCCGCGCGCTGCGTGCGCCGTGGGTATCTCATTTGTCTRAAGGATGGAGGGAGCAAAAGGAGCCAGGCAGGTATGAAAGGCATCATTTCCCCGTGTCTCTAATGAGCACTGCTGCTTGCTTCACCCCCCCAACACATCCTCCCCTCATTAYGCTCCCCTTTTCCCTCACCTATTTGTCATCTGCCGATGTCTGGCTCTGAAGAGGACACTGGTGTGCTGTGAGGTCTGAAGGAGGCAGAGCTGCTTTGTCCTTGGCTGGTGGTCAGGATTTGTGCCCTGATGAGGAAAGGGAGGGGTCAGTGTGTGGCATTTTTGTGACCCCAGACAGTGTCTGACACACACAGACTGTATTTTCTTGAATTGGAGAGACACAAGGATGGGTGTGTAAAATACCTGGCTCTCACACACTGCATATCAAACAGAGATTTGGAAGAAATTGGGCACTTGAAATTAGGAGAGGGCAGGGTTGGGGGTATAACCCAATCTGACCTTTTTCACATGTGCAGATTTAATTGTTTCCTATGTGTTTGTGATTTCCATGCAGAGTGATGAATGAAGCTGGGTTGGGAGCTCATGGTGCCCTGCCTTGCTGGCTGCAGCCACCAGTGACTGCAAAGGTACAAAAGGGGTTTAATCCTGTGGCAAAAGGGGACAAATGCAGCCCTTCAGAGCTGTGTCCCCTGTGTCCCCAGCATAGTTCCCTGCATGGAGGGTTTAATGATGATGGTGGCACACATGTCCCTCTTGCCAGGATCYCCCTGAGGGAACTGCAGCTCTGTTCAGTCTGTCCATAAACATCCCCATCTGCAGGGACAAAAAGGATCTGGAAAAAGCCTGCCTCCATTCAGGTTCCTGTTTGGGTTTCCAGAGTCTGAAAACTAATCCAAGCCTCCTGCCTGGTCAGAAGAGAGGAATAGGAAACTCCTGGCATTTACCACCCACAATGGTTGGTTATCATCCTGCTCATCCTGCCCCATGGGCTGAGCCTCCTCTCCCCGCACAGCACAGGGAGCTCAGGGCCACCCAGATGGCACAGCTGGCTACAGGAACACGGGCCCTGCTGAAGAACAAAGTGAGAAGGCTTTGGCTCCTCCCAGAGCTGCTGAGCAGGCTATGCTGCTGGGCAGGGACACAGGGTGTCTCTCCAGCTTCCTTTCCAAAGCTGTTTCTCTGGGCAGTGACCATCACATTTCCCAGCCAACAAAGGAGCAGTCACACACCCGGAGCAGCTTCCAGACARGGACACACAGACACCCTGCAGACTCACACAGCTCTGAGCAAGGCAAAGCCATTTGTGCAATGGCTTGTTGAAAAAAAGCAGCAGTTTGGGGACTGTTTGTACAGGCAGCTTAGAAACCCCCTAAACTTCCAGCCACATGGATGGAGATCTGAGAGCCCTTTTTGGGCCCTGGAAATTGAGCTACTCCTATTTCAGTTTACATAAACAGAATCAAAACTGGCCATGTGCATTGCTCCCAAAAGACACGAGGGCATTTTGAAGATGGTGATGTGTACCAAAGCAGCATGGAGRGACYCCAGCATGGATCAGAGCTTTGCTTKAGTAAGCTGAAACTYGTCTTCTAAAAACATGTAGTCTAAAGCTTTACCTTCATTAGTCATCTGCTTCCAAGCCTTGGTGAGATTTGGAACTGAATCCCCCAGCAGCAGCCCCCGTGCAGGATTTGGTTTGGTTTTCATGCTGGGTTTGATGTGCACAGGTTGGATTCTTTTGGAGGACACACAGGCTCTGCTACCACCACTAACTCTGTTTGGAACCAGAGRGGATCCTGTGATTAGCATGAGCTGGTGCTCTTCAGTGAGTCCCAAATCCTTGGTTTTCAGTCCTTCTGAAGGGTATGTGGATGGAAGAGAGCCGAAGGAAGTTCCAGTTTAAAGGAATTCCAACAGCAAATTGCTGAACTACCTGCAGCRGTGTGTAACCTATCACTGCAATCAATTGCACTAGCAGAGAAATTCTGTTAAAAATCAGTTCTACATTAAAAAGGACTCCAGGGAATCCAGAGAACTATTACTTGGACTGAAATAGCTRTTTGCTATACCAGTGCAAACATGTTTGTTTGCTAGTGTGTCTGATGAGTGTATTTGACTCCCACACCCGGAAAATGATTTAAAGCTGTGATATAAAATAATCAGTGGACACAAATATGGATATATCAATGGAATAGGCATGACTTTTGTGGAGAGAAGTCATGCACCAGAGATGTGCCAGAGCTCCTTAGGTGTGTTTAGGGTACAGAATGACTGAGTGTTCTTAGGTGTCTGAGAGGTCAGGGGGCCAAGCAAAGCTGTGGGGYCTCAGTGGAAAGCAGAAATTGCCTGAGGCACAGCTGTTTTATCTTCTGGTGTCAAGAATTGCACCAAAAGACACCTGCAGGTGCCAGGCTTTGAGAACAATCTGAAGGACACATGAACAACCACTGCATAAGGGTGAGCAGCAGCAAAGGTGCACTGCAGGAACTAAGATGGTCTTTCACACAGCACAGATTTAAATTACAGGATGATAATCCCATCCTTGCCAGGGGATGATCTTGAAAATTTGCAAGGATTCAAAGAGAAATTAAACAAATAGAGGGAAGAAAAAAAAGTCCTTAAAAGCTGTATAATACAAAGACACAGAGTCTGGGTCAGGAAATCTTTAAATTGCAGATTTCTGGGGCTGGGGTGGTTACAACCCTCTCAGTGTCCTGCCCTTGTCCACTTCCATGGAAAACTCATGGTCCCTGCCTGGGCTCTCCTTTGGCCTCCACTCATGCATCCATCCTTATGATTTTATTGCCCAGTGCTCAGGGGGCACCTTCAAAGTGAATGAGAAGAATATCTCAAATGAGCAAATGGAAACAAGTATTCTCAAAGCAAAACAAGTATTCTCTCAAAGCAAAACAAGTATTCTCTCACAGCAAAACTGTGGCAGTCGCAACAAATTATCAGGGAATCCAAAGTGAAACTGGGTTTGAAAACAAGAACGACAGACCTATGGCAAAAAACATCCATCCTGCACTGATTTTTGACTCCCTGAAAATGGTAAACATGGTCTGAGTGGAAGATGGAAGCCTTCAGTTTAAGCTGAACTACTGAGCCAAGTCATCTCTGCAGCCTCCTCCATCCATCTCGCCTTTGGAATACTCAGTGCTCAGCCTTACCCAGGGAGGGAAGATCCCATGACAAAGGAAATTTTACTCAAACTGAGCCTGAAACACTGACAACAATTTCTCTCAGAGCAAACCRAAGGTATTTCTTCAAGCTGCACAAAAATCTGTAATCACTAGACAGCAAGATCTGAAACAGATTTTATAGCAAAGGAAGCCTGTCTTAAAAATAACTTGGATTTATGAAGATGCTACTGCATTATAAAGCCAGTGTATTCAGCATTTCTCCAAAGAGATTTTACCCAGGCAATCACATTTAACTCCAGCTTCCATCCTTACAGCTCCCTAATCTGTGAGGGAAWTTTTCAGTTCTTTTGAAAATATAGGTTTTTTCAGTAGGAAGTTCACTAAATTGTAAGAAAAAGTCCTTTTATTTCTATGAAAATCACAGAACAAATTTGGTCTCAATGCTTTATTTCCCCACAGAAACTGATAGAGGAAAAGTCCATGGTCTTTCTGGAGTTCAGCTCTGTGGAAAGTGGTGATATGGAGATGGAATATAAACAAAATTTTATTGTGTTCGTATTTGCAGCACTGCAAACATCATTACTATCACAAAATAATACATTTTTCTAATCAGAAGAAGCATCATATCAACTACTGTCATTCAGAGGCAATTAATTACAAGTTTAAGTGCTGTATTTGGTATTTAAAAGGCTTGCCTGGGAAGGTATAGGGTCCTCTATTCTTATGAGTGACATTTCTCAAAAAGATGCTGGGACTCCTCTGAGAGTAAAATACCTCAGTTTATATGGCAAGTGTCAGAAGTGTATGYCTCACTCCTGATATATTTTTGGTTCCACAATACATTCATAATACGTCAGACATGCTAAGAAGTTGCTGAAAAAAAAAATGTGTTGATGAAAGAAATATGAGATTAATTCCTGTAGAGCCCCTCCAGAATACCAATGAATAGACAGATCCATCAGAAATACCCACAAAGACCTGATGCATTAAAAAAAAMCACCCTGTTGCTTAAAGTTGTCTGATTAACTCAGCTGTCAGACTCTTGTCATTCTCTCTCTCTTTCTAAAATCATAGTTTAAAACACAGATTTTCACAGTCATCTGCCCTCAAAAGTCAATGCAGTAATTTTATGCAGTCCAGAAGTAGTTTGAGCCGGAGGAGCTCAAAGCACTCTCAAGCACAACCCAGGCACTGCACGAGATCTGAAATGGATGAGGACAAATCCAAACCCAAAACCACCCAGCAATTTCATGCAAAGCTGGGCTCTGTTTCCTCCTCTCTTCCCTGGGAACAGGGAGAAGTGAGGAAACCCTGACATCAGCAAAGAGGACAAGAGGTGGGGCAGTTGTCACCTCATTCTGCAGCAGCTGAAGGTAATTCGCAAAGGAAGAAAGCAATCAGGATTTTCCCCTCTAGTTCACTTCTCTACATGCATATAAAGAAATCTGGAAGTACTTTTGTCTTGCTTGTCATGAAAAAATTACTTTTTTTTTTTTTTTTTTTTTTTGCATCTGCATGTATTAAGAAAGTACTTTGATTTTGGAGAGTGACTCAGCGATCTCTGATGCATATTATAAATTTATTAAAGAAGTAGGGACATAATGTCATTCCATCAAAGGGTTTTTCTGAGCAATTTCCCCCCCRGGTGTGTGAAAGACAATTAATGGAATCACACATTAAAATAAGGCAGAAATCCTGAGCCTGGTGGCAATATTTGTGTTCAGTATATTGAATTTTGGTAGTTAAAAAAAAACTTAAAAATCTTCTCTTCTCTTAGGCATTTAATTTACTCATTCTTTTATGCCAATTTTCCAGTGTTTGAAAATCTTGTTAATAAATTCAAGTTATAAGAGTATAATTTCTAAGTGAAAAATAAAAGACTTTATTCTAAAGTCTTTGACTGTGGTTGGAAAAGTGCTCCTTGGCCTCTTTTTAATTAATTCTCCTGGGAATGTCTATGGACTTCTCCAGCTTCAGCATTGATCAAGAACATCCAATGTGCCATTGTTTCTGTGCAGCCTCCAACTCAACACAAGTCATGGAAAATCCCAATTTTTCTAAAGCCCTTTTGACTTCCAGACCAGGAATATAAACTTTCATGGTGTAGCATCCATGCCCTTACCAAAAAAAAAAAAAAAAAAAAAAAAAAAAAAAATACGTCAAGTATTATGAGGATAAAATAAAAAAATCCTAAATAAGAAAACAAGGATTTTATACTGGATTTGGTGTCTGTGCATTACCTCACTTTTCTGAACTTTCTCCTTTGATCTGGAGAACTGTGGAAACTCTTCTTTAGGTCAYCAGAAATTCTCAGTCAGGGTAAAGTGTTTTAAACCTCACTGGAAAAATAACACTAATTACTGTAATTCTGAAATTTTAATTTGTAACTTTGAAATTTAATTCCTGTAACTTTGAAGTTTAATTCAAAGCAACCTGTTGGTACAAAAAGCAGGGATTCTTATCAGCARGTCTGATCATTATCATCTCACATCTTATTTGTGGAACGAACAGATTCTCATCCAGGTGAAGCTGTGATGCCAAGATTGATTCCAGCCCTCATGAGCTGTGCCTGGGGGGATGCTCAGGGTCAATCCAAATTTAAGACACCAGAGATGATGCTTCTGTCATGAGGAAACCTTCCTATGGTGAGCTGGCAATGAGAACCTTCCCAAAGAGATTTGGKAATCTTTAAGATAAGATCTGAACTGAGCTGATACAGATCTTGTATGCAGAAAATGGGAAGACATCCCATCCATGGAAGGATGAATAAAAGAGAGAAATGAGGGATTCAGGCAGAACACAGCAGACAATAGGAGATGTTCTCGTGCTGTATGTGTTTGACTGCTTCTGTCTCACCTGTTATTAGGTCATTAACTCTTCAGTTTGGGATTGCATCTGTTGGCAACAGAACAAATTCGTCCCATTTTTTCACCATGAAGCCTTAAGCTGCTGCGACTTCTGTTGCAATATAACCAAGAGTATTAAAAGAAAGATTAATGTGAGGGAATTTGAACAGTAATGAAGGTGAGAAAACGCCATGCAGAGTTTCAAAGGTGAAGTCTGAAAGGACTTAGGGAAATGAATCATTCTTACTGTTGTTATTATTCTTTTATATTGGCCCATAAGTGCACGTGTCAAATCTGTAAAGCAGAAGTCAGAAGAATCAATATTTTCTTATTGCATTTATGTATTTTTGTCAAAGCTTCATAAATTGCTGCCATTTTTGGAATCAGGTTTTGAACTTCATGCCAAATCCAGCTGTTGTTCTATTTCTAATAGAAAGTGCTGCTGCCATTTATTGTTAGGCATAAAATTGAGAAACTAACCATAAAAGGATGCTCAGTACTGTAACACTGACAAATCCATCTCAATGAAGGCTGTTATCTGGGGATATATAAATATTGAATGGGGAGATGCTTGTTTCCTTTCAGCACATCCTCCTGGATAATCCATTTGGCATCACAATATCAAAAGCTTTATTTTATATATTAAAGAGATTTGTTTCTCTGGATCCTGCTCATTCTGCCTGTGGTTTGCCCTCCCATTAAATTGGCTGAATTTCAACAGCAGGTGCCATGGGTGGGAGAGAGGGTTATTAAAATACACCAGGCTGGGCAGGTCTCTCCCAACCTGACACTTGCTTTTAAGAGCTTCCATTGTTTAAAGCTGATTTTCTAATTACTGCTGGGCTCTTGGAGCAAGGAGACAGGATGGTTCACCACAGAGATGCAGCAGCAACAGCAATGGGTGGGACCAGGGTGAGAGGAGAACGAATGTCAGGAGATGGAGGGTAATTATTAACTCACACACTTGAAACACCAGCAGACCATACACATCCGAGCAGCCATCTGCATTGGAACACTCCTCTGGATGGAAAAGCAGGTGTTTAGATTAAATATGTCAGACTTCCTCAGGGGATGAAGGGATTACGTGAAGAGGGGATGGGGGGGACCACTGTGCTATAAATAGCAGGGTCCTTGAATGTGTCAGAGGACACTTAACTGGTTTATCAAACAGACAGGCACAGGAGAGAGCTGCACAGTGATCCCATGTGGGGCTCTGCCTTCTGCACTCTTCTCCACCTACGTTGGTTGCCAAATACAGAGCTACCAGAGGAAAAACAAGAACAATTTCAAACCTTTGAATGAGTTTATGTGGCATCACTGCCCATCAGAGCAGCTCTGTCTTCAGCTCGTGAGTCAAGGTGCCTCTGCCCTGTGCTCCTACAAGCAGTGCCAAACATCCTCTTGATGGCTTTTGGTGCTAATAATTTACTGCTGAATTCTGAAATTCCTTTCAGCCTCGCAGTCTGCTGTGCTAATAGGAAAGTATCATTTGGAAGGTCAGCAATATTGCCTTTATTCATGTGTATAAAATTCATCTGGGAATGTGTTTTCCCCATTTACTTCAAAATACAGGAGTTTAGGGTGGCATTATGGTGTTCAGCATTGTCCCTGTGCACAAACACAGTCCTGGGAAGGAATCCAYAGGATTCCACAGAAACTTCCATGAGGGAGAGAATGAAAATCAATTAAATCAGAAATTGGCTGCTCCATGTTTTGTAATTATTGCAAAAGCTAAAGACTTCAGAGGCCTTCTGTGAGTGCCATTCCAGATTATAAGATTAACCCTTGTGGGTGGGCAAAAAGAAAAGGGGAGGCATCTATAAAAGCGATCTGTGAGTCTTATTTTTGGGTCTTCAGCTTAAAATTTCTGTGAACAACATATTCCATTTATGTCTTCTCTGTCTTCTCCTGCAATTTGTGTAGCTCAGTTTGCAAACTCCTTGGGCTGAGCTCTTTGAGACAACTCCATTTTCTCCTGCAGGGAAGTGCTGCACAAAGAAAGCAGCACCCCTGACTGTGTGGAGCCTTTGGAAATTATTACACCTTTGGGATATTAGCAATTAACTGCATAGGCTATAAGTTTTAAGGAGATGCCATTTTGCAAATGTTTAAACAGATGCACTGAGAATATTTTTATATTTTTTCTGTCTGACCATCTGTAAAACCAGGTGTCCAAATTACATGCCTTAAGATTAAAATAGACACATATATGGCTAATACATTCAGAAGCTGATGAAATAACTTGAACTAGGCAGTTCAAGCACACGATTGTATGGCAGCTCTGAAATGTGATGTCTGTCTGGCCTGGGTGTAGGAATCTTGTGTGTCTACACCAAGGAAAGCATTTATTGATAAACTGGAGAAGGTCAAATAGGGGGTCACTGGGGTGGTTAGGATATAGAGAAGCAAAGGGAGCTGGTCTTGGTTAACTTGGAAGAGAAAAGCAAGGGTGTAACAGCAGCTTTCTGACACTTGGAGGGGCTGGCATGGAAGCCGAGGCCAGAGGGGCCATGGTAACACGGTGGATGGGGAGAAAGTTCTTGGAGATTTCAAACTCGCTGTCCACAGCCCTGAGCAATGTGATCTGATTTGGGAGCTACCCCACAAAGTGCAGGGGACCCACATCCTTCAATTCCTGTGGGTGTGTGCTCCTGTGAAATGAGGCTCCTCTTTCCTTCTGGAGGGGTGATCCAGTGCTGATTTCTCATATACAGATGGTTCTGGATGCCTGAATAACTGTACCTTAAAATGCCTTTTATGCCTATTAAATGCCTATTATGCCTTGCAGCTCCTGGTGAGACGTGGAAGAGTTATTATTTCATTAGAAAAATGAGGGACTTGTGTCAACCTCTTCTAAAAAAGGGAAATTAATTTCCACCTCCTTTAGCCTTTAGTTGGGAGTTTGATTGATTTGCAGCTTCAGCACTGGCTCCACGCAAGCCTTCCCTGCACAAAATCACTCCTTCAACCAGGACTGAGAGTAGAAGGTCCTTCAGGGCAGAGAGAAGTACCTGAATTACTTTTTCATCCCTTTGATGCTGGACAAAAATTTCAAAGTGGGAAATAATGGACTTATTAATGGACTTGCCTCATTAACTGCTACCAATTATCAGAAGGCAGCTGTGGCTGCTGGTTCTGTCCTGTGGCCTTGGGGAGCGGATTCCAATTTATTTTATTAAGGGATTTATGAATGGATCTTCCAAATTTATACCAAATTCTGCACGGTTCCCCAGTATTTGTAGAATTATTGGGATATTAAAACATTACTATTGGTATTAGTTGGGGGGGATTATCCATCCMTCAGAGCTCCTATGTGCCCAGCCTGGTGCCCCCAATTTATGAGCACAGCAGGGTTTGGTTGGGTTTTTTTCTACCTGTCAGGAGCTTCAAGGGATGATTTCTTCAAGCACATATTTTGAGAACTGCCTTTTTAAATTTGGCAGGCCTGAATCACTGCAGCCCCAGATCTACCACAGTGTAATTARCTCTAGTTTTGCTCTGCCTGTCCCTCTTCATTATGGGAAGCAGCTGTTTCCCTGYGATAGCACCAAGGAAATGGTAATTATGTAAGGCTGAGAAAATGGTTAGTCATCCTATGTGTGTGTCTTGGTTAGGCAYTTTAGGCCATGCCATGTGAAAACATTTGTGGGTTTTCTTTATTTTTTTTCTCTGATGACACAAAGAAAATCCCCACTGGAATCTCTCACCAGCAGGAGGTGTAGACAGCACAAGGAAGTGATGAGGGTCACTCCTTGTCTGTAGCTCTAAGCAAATCATGTAGGAATTACCTTCTAAGGCATTTATTTATATTGATATGAATCAGACCATTCTCAGGAAGTTCTGAGATGAGAAGAGCAAGGACAGGCAGTGACTCAGATGAGTGGAGCCCCCAGATATTGTCCTTCCACAGCAAGATCCCTCTACCTTGCTGTCCCATCCGTCCAGCCAACACCCACAGAAACTGCACAGGCTACAGGACCCTTTGTGTTTTGTGCTCCATTTGTGTCCAAGGCCAGGCTGGACAGGGCTTTGAGCAACCTGGAGGTGTCCTTGCCCACAGCAGGGGGGTTGGAACTACATGATTTTGAAGGTYTCTTCCATCCCAAACCATTCTGTGATTCTATTTATGGCCGTCATTGTGGGGGCAGTGCTTGGTAACCTTGAGTGAGAGCTCAGTCCCATGCATGCATTTTGTGTTTTTTCCTTTCATTTTCAGTCTTTCAGCCTCCACTTGCTGATAATAATGAGAACAGTAATTCCACCAGGGAAATTTACTGAACTGAGAGAAACACAACTAAATTAAGATGTAATTTTAGGAAAGATCTAATAGAAAAAATAATGCAGAAAGGGCTGATGGAAAAATAACATTTTAATTTATGCTAGTGCCATTAAAATCCTAGACAACCTAATTTCCATCTCTCTTTACATACCCTCAGTATACCAATATGTGTATTTCTGTGATAATTATGTCCTTGGGGTGACCTGGGGATAACAGAATTGAGTAACTTTAGAGCAAAAACAGCTKAGCTCTTTGAAGTTTTGTTTTGCAATAGGCATGCCATCCATTTGGCCAAAAAAATGAAGCTGTTGGGTGGTCCCAGATCTCTGCCCACAAGAAGGTGGWTCATGAGCTCTCACAGAGCTTGGGGTTTGGGAGTGGCCAACAGCAAAATTCAGTCACTCAGTGGAGTGGTGGCATTTGTATTCAGCTGATGTTGGTCTGAAGAACTGTCRTCCCTTTCTTGTGAAAACTTGGAAAATTTAGCTTCTGTTGTCCAGGAATTCAGATAAAGCTGGAGTGAATCCATCACCTGGGGTTAATTTCCCTTTCTGCTGTGCCCTTGCCACTGTCCCAAGCCATGAGAGGGCGATTCAGCAGCTGCAGAGGAAGGAAGGACAGCCAGCTGGTCAGACACACATCAGCCCTTCTCACCAGTTATCAGGTGAAACCCATCTGGAAGCTTTTGCTAGAGGAGGCAGTTTAGCTTTTGCTGGAATAATTTAATGTGAAATCCATGACTTCCTAGGCATTGTGCTGTCCAGGGAGATAAGTCTTTGCCATGAGAATTGAGGCAATTCCCCAGGGTATGGGAAAAGGATCACTTTGGCCTCCATTGGGTTTGAGATTTTCAAGTTCCCTGGTGGTTCAGAGAGCTTGGCTGGGTGACATTTGCATTACACTCAGGCAAAATCCAGCTTTCAATTAAYAATTGTGCTGCGGAATTGGAGGAGACATATAGGATAATGCCTGGGGTAGGAATTTGGCCAAGTGACTTAATGACCTCATTTAAACCAGCCCATTCTTTTCCCTGAAAAGTGGAACTGTTTGGCAGAGAGCCTTTGAGCTACAGAGCGAGTCTGGCTGTCAGCAGAGAGTCTTTCAGCTCGGGTAGGGTTTGTACATCATGAGCAATTTTGGGGTGATGCCTGCACAGCACCCTCACAAACAGCTGCCCTGCACCCCTTCCAGCTCAAGGATGCTTTACTGYCACACACACAGGCAAAAGGACAAGCACAGAGTCATCCTGTGCTCAGGCTCACCCAAACCTGCTGAGAGTACCAAACACAGCAAGTTAAAATCAAATCCCAAACCCGATTTTGCAGGATTCACCCCCAAAACCAGACTTGTGGAGGTGCTGGCGGCTTTGGCACAAAACCAAGCTCCCAATTTGCTGATCCTCCCGAAACTGWGCTGTGCAGGGCAGCCTGAATTGACATCTGCAGGGTGATCCATAGATGCTCTGAGGAGAGGRAGTGCAGTTCTGCTCTGCAGATATAGGGCATGACTCATCCACTAATTAGAAAGGACACGGAGAGTGTGTGAATTTTATTGTGCTGCAGAGCTCCATTTGTGGGTCAGGCATGATCAGCAGACCATGAGACTGAACRGCTTGGGAACATGTAACAATTAATAATGAAATACAGCTGCATTCATTTGTAATTTGTAATCTGTTATTATCTASCAGGGGCAGAGGTTTTGCAAATACATGATAGGAATTTTGTACAAAAGGCRTTTTCAGCAACATGAACTTTCAACTGCTGGCAGCATTTTGGTTATGAATGTTTTTAAGGGCTGAACTCTTTCTGGGGGGAAGCACCATCCTGGAGATGTGAATCCTGTTCTAAATCCTAAAGGGTTTGCTCTATTTATCCATCTTCTCTGGTAGGTGATTCCTATGAAATGAACATGAAATATCTTGGGAGAATAACMATGTTTCCATGGTTGTGCAGGAAGGGTTCCAGGTGAAAGGCAAGGGAAGATCAGGGGTGTCAGGCTCTGTTTGTGCTAAGGACACTGCAAATACAGCTCAGTTTTTAAATTCCATKACTGAAAGTTAAGATTTGAATATCAAAATTCCTTCCTCTTTCTCTTYCTTCTTCTCTTGTCCTCGCCCTTTCCCCTTCATCTTCCTCTTCTTCATTTCCTTCCTGTATGTTTCGCTGAATCCAATTAAYATTGGTACAAGTTGCATGTAAATAAAGAAAAATAAAGGGTGTTTCTTATTAACATTCCTGGCAAAACTCTTCCACTTACCAGGGCAGGCAAGCTTAACCCTGAGCCCAGGAGTTAATAAATGGCAAAATGAGGATAACTTGGTTAATCCCAACTCTGCTCCTTTTTAAATATGCACTCTCACTATCTCATTTAAAAATGTGCTYTCAGTGTGCAGTGTAGCAGTTTAGAATTTTTTCACATCTTCTTCATTCAGGGTACGAAATTCAGTATATTTATGCCTCAACTAAAAATAAAATTCACAATTCCCTTGTACTGAAAATGGGGACCTTCCCATATAACCTTTGTGGAGCTTCTCAATGCAGAACACCTCGCAAATATTGCTGCTTCTATCCAAAAACAATCCTCTGAGTTTGAGAAATACAATTTCTACTATACTAGCAGGGGATTGGGATGCAGAAGGTATAAAAAAGGCTTGCTGAAAGTCCCAGGATAAATGTTTTGGACAAATGGGAATCAAACATGCCTTGCCTTCCTCTTGAATCTGCCCATTTTCARTACAAGGGAGTTGTGGATTAGAAGAGCAGCATAACTTGTACCTAAAAAAAAAATCCAGGTGCAATGTAGATGCCTGCATTAGATAACATGGATTCCACCCTTTTCCACAAGACATAGACTGAAAACTTCTGCTCTGGGTCATTATTTCTACCCCATGATCCATGTTTGAGGAAAGTGAATCAGAATAATTTCCCTTGATTAATGACATTTACTAAATGCTATTGAGGCCTGCTCCCTGCTGAGACAGTTCCAGGGGGAAATTAACCTTCCATTAGGCCTGGATTGCCCCCTGGATGCATTTTTCTTTCTGGTAACTACAGAGTGAGCAAARTGGTTGATTTAGGATCATTGTGGGGCTCTCAGATAGAAGAAAAACTCAAAAGACTACCAGGATGGGAATAATATACACAATGGAAATAACATACACAATGTCTACACAGCAKGGCTCAAACACCTTACCAGCTTCCCACGTTGCAATCCCACTCTGGTCTGAGTGTTTTTACTCCATGGAATCTCCTGTCAGACAGAAAGGTCTCTTAGGAGCTCTTTGTAACAAGAGTCTGTCCACTATCACAGTTTTGTGTGTGGGAATTGCCTTTCCTTACCCAGTGCTGGTGTTCCTCGATACACAGAGCCTGCTCAAGAGATCAGGTTTGGTCACAGCTTCATCCAGGAAAGGAAATTGTGCCTCTCCTTGGCCATCACATCCATGCCTGGACTGGTGGTGGAGTTGGGGTCAAATGTCCAGCACTTCCTTGCTCCTGTTTTAGCTGCTGTCACTTTGGTGGTGGTGGTGGTGTAACAGCCTGAAACTGGGCAAGGTGAAGGAAAACAAAGGACTGTGATTTCAAAGGGTGTCCACCAGCCAATTAATTAGCCATGTCAGAAAAGTTGTGCTAAGAAAATAGGTCAGTTGCTTCCTTCATTTATACCATTGTTGGCTCTTGACTCCARTGGACCAGAATTGATTTTTCAGCAGGAAAGTCTCAGGAATGCTGTCTGTCTGACATGCTGCTCCCACTATCGATGTGAAGTCTGTCTTTGCAATGGCTTACCTCCCTTGAAATGATTTGAAAAAGGATGTGTGAGGTCAATAAAGAACAGGCCATTTTTTTCACTGCACATTTCCTGTTTTAGTACCAAAAGGGAAAAAAATTACTCTGCAGACAATAGGAACCTCCATGGCCATTGAAAAGATAAAGTCTCGCCTTAAAGCAGGTATTATTGTTTTTTTCAGGGTAATGAGACCTCACTGTGAGCACTAATAAAAGCTGCAATATGTGAACCTAACTCTTTTTGTACCTGCAACAAAAACCATGTATATCTTAAAAGGTTATGTGGACATTAAAAAAAAAAATCTCGTATAGAAGCCACATGAAAGTCAAGATAACCTCCTGAGAAATGTAACATAAAGTAGCAAACAGAGGGCAACATTTCATGATGGAATATATAGATCATAGGGAGCACGTAATGAAACACATAGATTTTATGGTGAAATTGCATTCTTTACTGATACATGTGTTATGTGGATGGGGTATTAAAGAAAATAGATGCACTTTTCCAGCAATCGAAGGCAACACTCCACAGCACATAGAGAAGAAAAACATGACATCAGTGAGCTAAAACCATAGGGTTTAGTGGAACTGGGAGCAAAACCAATTTCAGCTCGTAAGGATGGATGCAGGGTAACTACAGCTTCCCCAAGCCAACTCCCCTGCCTCCACCACAGGGTAGAAGCCCATCACATTTTTGCTGCAAAAGAGAGCTGGAAAAGCTGGGGGAAAATTACAGGTGGAAGGCTAGAGAATGACTTGAGCTGGGATAATCAGAGGCATAGGCAAGACTTGGTAATTACAGCTCACGCTCTGGATTCGCTTTGCGAGAGCTGATCCCCGCTGCTGGGTTAACATACGTGCATTAGCATTGTTTAACATTGATGTGTTTGTGCTTTTGTGAGAGCCCCCGGTGAACTCGGGCCAGGATGTGGGCTTCATGTGGGAGTTCTCTTCCAGCAGAAGGTGTGAGGCTGGGGCACTCTTTTCAGGGTAATTTAGTCTGTCACATGATGCTAAAAACTGGGTCAATTAGTGCCTGCTGAGAGAAGTGTGCTGCCATTGAAACAGTGACAAACACCCACAGTCCTTCCATTTACTAATGTTTGAAGTTCCCCGCATTTTCTCCTTTCTACAAATGCAATGTACTTCCAGCTTTTGCTTGAGGGGTAAGTCACATCCTTTAAAGTAAAGAGCAATCAAAAATTCAGTTTGGGGATTAAGCTGGGTTTTGCTGTGCCTACCCAGTTGTTGTGGGTGGAGTGGGAGCTTCAGGCAAAGTTTATTAGAGAWGCCCTCCYGTTGAGTCACSAGGTGTGGAAAGGTGTYCCCTTGCTTTTTAAAWCCCTCAGGGAACTCTGGGTGTGCCTGGATCCAATCTGAGCCCCAGACTTTGTCAATGGTTTAAATCTAAGGGATTATAGATGTGTGATTGAAAATTGGTATAACTTTTTGCTCAGGATTAAGGATGATAAACCAGGTAGATTTGTAAAAAAATGAGTGATTTATTATGATAATATATAATATAKATAATATRTATAAAAATATGTATAATGTGTTAYATATATGATAGATAATATATAWTTTAGGTATGATGTTTATATATACATATAAATATTATATCAGATTAAAAAGCCTGTTTGCTACACAATATAGAAGCTAAAACTGTGATTATAGTATAGTGTATCTATCAAAGGAATTATATTAAAGCTAGTGAAATACCCCAATTTTTAAATAGGGATTGATGTTACTCACCCTTACCAAAGACTGTGGGCAAATCTCTTTCTCTGAGCCTCGAGGAATAACCCTGAGGGGTGTCCCCACTCAGGGGAGAATCCCCACACTCCAAGAAGGGGATGATAGAAGAACCTGCTGTTGGAAGGTCTGGGACTGAACTTTCATAGTTTAAAGTGATTGACTGTCAGTCATATCTCTCCAGCCCAGCTGTGTCAGCTCAGCATTTTTAGATAAGGAAACTTTGCCGTATCTGCCTTGTCTTTGCCTCACTATCAGGATGTTTAACTTTGGGGTGGATGAGTCACACTGATTTTAGTATAATTCAACACCAAAAGCAGCATGATTCCTCCTCTCCRTTCACCACTGACAGCCTTGCAAAATACAGCATTTTTTGAGCTTTCTTAACCCATTCCAGGCAGAGCAACCTGTCTCATCTGTATCTTTGCCCATAGAAACTAGAATCCTGACCCTCAACCTTCCAAAACCTTCCTCAGAGCATCTATGGAGAAATGGGATAAAACCTCTCTTGCAGGTAGTTGGAGAGGTAGGAACAAAGAGGTCTACAGGGTATCTTCTCTGGTCCAGCATTGGCCACAGCCTTGAAGCATCCTGCAGCAGTTGTGCAGCCCTGCAGCTCTGAGTATAGATTTTGGCAGCTAAAGCCTGGAAATATTTCTGTTCCCTAAGCCAGAAAATGTTGGTGTCTCTTCCAAAGCTCTTAAAAGATGGAAGGCTCTTAAAAAAATACAGAAAATAWCCACAGACCCAACAGTAGCAAGGTATGATGCCAGTGAAAGATTTCTGGCTATTGGTGACCTGCAGGGAATAGAGAGAATTTCAAGGGAGACTGGCTCAAGACCTCAGTCCACGCTCCCTCTGTGGAGTCTCTGTGTACAGCAGCCACCCAGARTGCTTTTAAAAAAGAGCTTTATCCTCTCGTTGTGCCTCCTGGCATTGCATGTCTGCTCCTAATGAGAAACTGGACATCACATTGCAGATGGCTTTCACATGGTTCTGGAGTGGTGCTGCAGCAAATRATAGAAATTCTGCACAGATCTGGTCAAGGAAAGACTTTAATTCTCTTCTCACCCATCTCTACTAAAAGCTTTGAAGGTCAAAGTCCTCTGCTTAGTTAAGCTGTGGAAGGGAATTGAGTTCCTCATCTGAAGTCCTTCCTAATGTCAGCCTAACGATCCCAGTTGGCCAAGGGCCATGGGCAGGGGGAAGATGAAGCAGCCCTTCAATTTGTGGAGGGCAGGGATGAGAAGTGGAATTAGGTCTGTCCATAAGTCAGGCAATAAACCCCCATTAGCRAAATGATGACAACCTATTAGGGCTATTCAGATGTGTCCCTTTGGAGCCATAGAGAGCTGTTTAGAAAAGATTAAAGCTTGTTACAAAGGCTGTAAATGAGAATTATCGGCACATGATGACTCCAGCCCAACTCCCCTGTCTGCAGCACTTCATGAAGCCACAGGCAGCCCTGGGAAGCAGATTCCCTGCCCCAAGAAGGGCAGATCCTGATGGTTTTTGTTTCCTATCTCTGACAAATGCCTGCTCACCCAAGGGCAGCACAGGCTGARGGACAAGTGCACATCTGCAGAGAGCCACTGCAGGCCTGAGACTTGTCAGGCTGTGAGAGCAGATAAAAGGGATCATGATTCCTGCCTTGTGGCAGCAGGGAGATTGCAAAAAGCAGTGGCTGTGTCCTTTCTCACTGCTGGCTTTACTAATCCCATCTCCACAGCTGTAAGCGACAGCAAGAGAAACACCAAGCACTGGTACAGCCATGTGATTTTTTTATTTGTTCTGGGTGTGCAYCAGCTGATTCTGTACAGATTGTGTGATACCAGCCAGAAACTGCAAGCTAGTAGACCAAAAGATTGGAAGAAGAATTTTTTTGGCCTAAAATACCTTCCAAAGAAGTCCAGAATTCTGTGCAGAGTTGGGATGTTTCTGCTCAGTGATTTTCCAAAGTGTCTTCCTTTATTTGGTGCGGCAAACCTGATTCCTGGAGAGTTGGAGCAAGCAGAGGAGCAGCACGACATGCTCAGCAAGGAACTGATTGTTTTTACTGCTTTCATCCAACCATGCAACTCCATTTCTCACTGTGACTCAAGTATCATTCTGTCAGTCCACTAGGGCTGGAAAATTCATAATGCACTGTAGTTCAAGGAGGATTTCTTCCATTGAAAAACAAACTGCTTCCACCTGAGTAAGTTTTGTGGGTTTTTCCCTGACATAGCTAGTGATGGATTACTGGAGGAATCTACCAAAGTGTGAAAACAGCAAGGAACTTTATTATAATATCTGTAATATTTTAAATAAAATAACCCYGGGCAAAGATAAGTAAGAGCCTTGCAAACTTTATGCCCCCAGCTGACTTTGGTATCTATAAATCTGCTTGTGAATAAAACCACTGATCTCAGGAGAGGGTTACTGCTATGATTTGTAATTATAAGCAGAATGAATATAAATTAATGAACTTAGGGTGCTCTGCATCTACTTAGGCCCCCAGTGCAGCATAGTTTTGGACAGTCTTAAACTCCTTTGAGCTGCCTGGTTTGTGAGMTAGAAACAGCCCATTTCAATAGCATTTTCTTCCCAACAGCACTCGAGAGCCACACTAGAAAGCCCAGATTGCTGACCCTACAGAAATCAAAATACATGGGCTGATCTTTCCAACWCTTGAAAATCGTGTTTCTTACAGTATGGTTGATACAAGTGGTCATAGAAGCCAAGTTTTTTTYCCCCATCTAAATGTCTTGTGACTGCAGGGAAGGACCTGCAGACTCACAGCAGTCAGAGGAACAATTCTGAGGCTTGGGAATGAAAAGCTCTTTGCAGGCAAGTTGATGTTATTCTACTTTTCCATACACTGTTTATTGAGCAGTGCCAGGCCTGAGGCTGTGCCCACCTGGGTGACAGTCCAGGCTTACTGAGAGTGCCATGGAGGGAACATAACAGAGCAGTTTGGTYCTACTGACTGCCAAAGAAATCATGGAGACCTGAGAAGAAGGGGATGAGACCTGCGAACAAGGTGGACCTGGGTCTCTGGAGATATTTGAAGTAGAGCTCGTGTGCAATAGGGCTGGAGCCCTTCAAACTGTGCTTATTCCATCTGATTAATGTGCTGTGTCAAACAAAAACCATCCTGCAAGTCACTTCCCATCTGCCTCTCTCAACATTTTGATCATGACTGAAATTTTGCAAGGGTCACCACCGATTTTTATTATCTATTGAGATTTTGGAAAGCTGCCTCCCATCCAGCTCAGACGAGCACAAACAGCTCGAGGCTGTCAGGTGATGATGTGCTGACATACCTATCATATTGCAGAAGCAAGCCATGTCTGCATTAATTTCCTTTTCCAGCATGATCAATAGCTATGAGGTTTATTGACTTCACACAGCACYCAGCTTGACAATAAAGGATATATCACCCTACAGACCAGTCATCACATCTCTTCTGATCATCATCTTTAGACAGMTCTTGTCTGATTCACCCAGCAATAGGGCTGGAAATTAAAGGACAGGGTTTTAAGGTAAGAAACAGTAACATTCTTTTTTTTCATTTCAACTGAAAACAAGCTTTTATTTAACCCTTCTTTTTTTTCTCAGAGCAAAGTGTTGTGTAAGGGATTCATTTCCCTTCACCTGCACTTGAACTYCTGAAATTTTATCTTCAGGCTGGGTACAGGAAATCATACTCAATATCACCTCGACTGCAGCCTTGCTGCAGTTCATCAGCTGTGATCTGAATGAAAGTAATTCAGTGTCTCTATTTGCTTGGACACAAAAAACAAAGCGTGTTCACAAAAACTCAGCTTGGCAATTAGCATACCTGTCCAAAAAAGGAGAGTTCTGGGATGGTTGTCAGTGCTCAGCCCCTTTCACGTGTTTCACATGGAACAAACTCCCTGAATACCCCTGAGCTGTCAGCCCCAGGTTGATGTCCTGGTGCTGAGTGTTGCTTGCTCCTTGTTGGCCTCGAGTGCTGCTCTCTGCCCCAAGGACTGGGATCCTTTGCTGACAACTCTGCAGGATGATGGAGCACATGTTCCTCTGACCCTGTCTCTGGGGCCATCTCATGATAAACATGGGTTTTCTCTGGCACACACATTTACTGGAAGCCTCCTACAGCCCAGGCTGGCCATGGAGTGAAGGACAGGAGGGTGGACAACATCGCACAGCGTGTTTCAAAAAGCAAAAATGTGTGTGTGCTGAGTTCTTGTGAGAAATAGACACCTCCTGGGCTCAAGAAACAGTTCTAATCTGGATTTGAAGATTGAGATTTCTGCTGGCAGACTTGGAAGAACTTCCATGCTCACCATTTGCACTGTCGACCCATAGGGATTTTTGCTCCAGTTGCCACCTCCTTTTGAAACAGAATCCCAAGTCACCAAACACATTGCAGAGGGAACTGCAGTGCCCCAAACCTGGATCTGCAATGCAGCCTCTGCAGTGCCTGACAACTGAATTAGAAGCCAAAGTAGCTCCAAATTAATACTCTCTTAACAAACACATTACTTGCATCCATTTGTTGTATGAATTTCTAGGGGATCAATGATCATGACAGCAAAGAGATTGGGTCATTTCTGAACCAGCATAAATGAGCAGGTCTGGGTTTGGTTTCTGGAGACCCATGGTGTGATAAGGCCAAGAGGACAACGCTGAAGGGCAGCCAGACCCCGGTGAATCTTTGGTGAGAGCTCAGTTTTGTGAAGYATTGATCTGTCTGGCCTCTGTCCAGCAAAATGTGTGTTTAAGACAAAAACTTCAGCACGTGTTTAACATTAAACTTGCAAGTAATGCTGCAATTGACATTTGGAAAAAACAGTCTCTGATAGAGGTCCCTTTGTTGCCTCCCTTCAGGTGTTTCTCAATTGTATTTCCAAGGGTTTGCCAAATCCTCAGTAGTTTTTGTGAAGGATGTGGACAAAGGTGAGCAYTGAATACACCTTCTAAAATGCACCCAATTCCTTTGCCACACTCAAGGGACTGAGACACTGCCACATGCAATAGAGCTTTTTCCTTTAATCACAGCCCTTAAAGTATTCTTGTTTTCCTACTGTTTCCAAAGCCGAGGTCTAAGTTCAGTGAATGTGCATAGAACATTATGAAATCCACAGGCAGCCCCTTTTCCATGAGATTTTCCATCCCACTCCATCAAATAACTTCTCTCTGTACAGGATTAACTAAATGAGGAAACAGAATTTTAGCATGGGTAATTTTAGAAAGACTTTTCTATTAAAAAAATGCATGAGAGAGATGCATCTTATGGTGCAGATTGTAGTTCAGTTTAATCAGTTTCAGCTGAGCCACATCAATATAAATATATTCCAGTCTTCATTTAGTAGCTGTATATGTAAATACATGCTTATAAAGTTCATGTTTCTTGAGGGGCTCATGTGCCCATTTTTTCATGCCTTCTTTATATCACAGAAGCAGAGATATGTATTATGCTGATAAAACGAGGACAGTAAAAAATCACCACTAACTTCTAAATATTGTGTTGTATTTGTTATTTTACAGCTAAATTTTTTTTGTGATTTTTATGGATCTTCCTCATCCACACAATTCTCTCGGTGCTGATAAGAAGGTTCATAAAATTTTATTAAGTATTTCCATATGAAGGTTAAACTTGAAAGTGCAGCTAAGGAATTACACTTCATCGTAATGTATGAAGAAGACTGTCCTCCTGTCTTGTTATATTCCAGAAATTTGCCCCACAATGGCAAAATATAAACTTTAAAGAAGGYTTTATTTGACTAGCCATGCAGAAATTTGTATTCACAGAATCTACAATTCCCCAAGTGTGTGCACACACCTGAACAAGCCATGTCACTCCTGAATTGCTAGGATGCCTCATTCAAAACCTCTCCATTCAGTGTTAGTTATTTTAGGGAAAACAACCAAACAGAAGAATATGGGCGTGAATGGGTAATTCCTCCCATTGATTTCTGCAAATAATTACTGATTCAAATTACCATGGAGAAGTGTATTTTCAGTTCCTCACCTCCTGCTTGGAAGAAAGGAAATCTAACTGTATTCAATTATTGTATAGCAGTTCTRCATGTGACAAAGACTTGACTCTATTTTAGAGGCAGGAATAATTACATTAGCAATATTGTTACCATGGTGTCACCACTGCTTCAGAAATTTATTATACTGTAGTAAATAAAATTCAGGCTCCACAATAGCTTCCACAGACAAGTTTAATAAAAATTCCACCTCATTATGAATATATGTATAAAACATCTGTAAGTCTCGTGGCTTGGGGGAAAGTGTCATGTGATGTCAGGATAGGAGCAGCAGAAATAGGTATGAGTGAAAAAGGAGTAGGGAAAAAGCAGTGATTTTCCATGGTCCAAATGTTCTGCTCTTCCTTTTGGGGCTGAGACATGTTTATTCTTTCCCTCTCATCTCCCTTCATCTTCCATGAAAGTCTCCTCCTCAGCTTTTTCTGTATCATTTTGTCACCTTTAGCTCTTAACCTGAACCTTTGTCTCAAATCCTCAGCCCTTCCAGGAGCTCAGGCTGCATGGGGTGAGGGATTATAATGACAGAGATGTGGCCTCATCGATGAGGAAACCTTGAGCCTTTTTCTGCAGAAAAGATTTCTGCAGTGGTTTCTTTGTGAAGATTTCTGCAGTGGTTTCTTTGTGATGGAAAGTTGCACCACGGTTAATATTTTAGCAATTCATTCCTCATTAGAGCAGTTGTTTCATATCAGTAAAATACCACCTGTTAACAAATTGCTTCATGCTTTTGAAATCATTTAGCTGTTTTTTTCTGCCCTTCAGTAAGCAAGGAAACTGTTGAGATATAAAGGTTTTCTTTCTCATAAAAATGCAAGCATAAATCAATGCCAAGGTGCAGCCAGTGCAGGATTATTGCTGAAATGGGACCCTGCAGGCCATCCAGGTAATGGTATTGTGTTAAGCAACAAAGAAGAGCAATGSTTTTTTAAGAAAAAAAAAGCCCAAAGCAGGCAATGAAACTTCATGAAAATGATGGTTTTAAACAGGGGAATTCACTTTTTTAATAGCAGATCTGTAAGGAGATTCACTTCCCTGACTGTAATGCTGTTAACTGCCAGGTGTGTTTGCCACAAATGAGTGATGCTYAAAGAATCACCACCAAAGGTATTGACAAAATGTTTTTTACATAAATTTATCAAAGCGTGCCATAACGAAGTTCAGTGGCAAGGTCTGTGCTATTGGTTACTACACAGATAAAACATACAAAAAAAAACCTGAGTTAGAATCAATTTAGAATTATTTCTGTGGAGGCTGGGGGCACAAAAGGGTAAGGGAGACCCACATGAGGCTCACAGTGACCCCCCCCTTGTTTCCTAAACTCCTGATGGAGCTTAGGTCCAATCTCAGTCTTGGACTTGGACAATGTTTTATGTCTAAAGGAATGAACTACATAGATTTTATTAGCACTGATTTGGCATGCTCTCAGCAATTTACTGAGGGTCTGTTGGGAATAAAGGGTCTCCTCTCCTTGGGAAAGGAAGGAGCTCTCAGTCTCAGGTAAAAAATCTCAAACTTCGAGAGAAACCCCAGCTAAAGTGGAGAGTCACCAGTGTTCAGTTCAACTGGAAGTGAGAAAACTTGAACTGGACTTATTCAAAGTAATGTTGTAGATAAAAGATCTCTCTGCCTGAAGGAACAACTTTGAAGGGTGTCCCAGCTCAAGAGGAGATCACCACCACACAGCCACGCTGCCAGGCAGRGAAATCTCCAAGAAGATTCTCTCAGGCTCTCATATTTATGGGATAAAGTGGTTGACTCGCAGTCAAATTGCACACTCTGGGAAGGGGATCCATGAGACTCCTTGCACCCAAAACTTTATTTATTCCCTGGCAAATGAGTCTTGGAAAGATCACTGCTATTCATGTGTCAAATGCATGATSAGTGTTCCAAGCTCAGGTCCATTGATGCTCTCTGGGTCACTCTGACCYTTTGTGGGTTTCCTGGAGGAGTTTTTGACCTGAATATGACTYAYGGAATCATAGAACTTGGAAAAGATMCATTRGGATCATCAAATCCAGCTCCTGACCCTGKGYCCRACACCTCAAAAATCACAACATAAACCTGAAAATGCAAAGGCCTTTWCCTCCTTTGGAGGCTGTTAAACTTCTGCTGTTTTGTTTAAGGGGGTCCAGTGCATCCATCACAGTGTTACCACCATGAATAGATTTCTAAAGTAATAGAAATAGTTATATTTATATAAATTACTTTGGTAGTTGAAGCGATTTATTTAGATGCAAAGTTAATYAGCATTYTTGGAACRAAGATTTMTTGAGAAAGAGTCAAGGGGGAAGAWTTTCCCCTGTGTTTTTCTCGTTTGATGACTTAAGAGAAGCTTTAAAAAATGGAGATTGGCGTTTTTGTTTACAGCATTTCTTCTACTCTTTCTGCATCTTTGTGGATGCATTTTCAACCATCGTGCTTATAAGCCTGTACTCCTGTAACTGGGAAAGATTTCAGAGAAAGTTGGGTCAGAATAAGTTAATACTTCTAATAAATAAGCAAACTTAAACAAAACAAGACCGAACCCCCCAGTTCCCAAATGCCGAATGTATTTAATTAATGTGAGCCTTGCTAGCGTGCTGATAACTCCTTATGAATATGAATGTCTCTGAGTAATCCAGGAAAGGATTTCTGAGAATTTTGTTTGCACCTGAGGCATTGTTGGAGGRAGCTCAGCACGGTGTCAGTGAGCTGATACAACACACAGGGGCTGCTGAGAAGAAATTTGTTTGATTATTTTGGTTTCTCCCCTTCAGCCAGGTGAGGTGAGGGTCCCTCTCGGGGAGTTTTTGCTATGCCATGTCCCACCAGAGCCCCAGTGCCACCAGTGGGTCCCTCTGGCTCAACTGCAGGATCCATCACCAGGGATGCTCTGCCAGAAGGAGGTAAAATGATGACAGAGCTGTCAGAGGGGCAGTGCAGTGTCCCCCTCGGTTTCTAGAGGGAGAGGACTCAGTTTTCAGGGTGCTTTGGCAAAATGTGTGGAACCACTCACTACTTTCTCTTGAACATTCACTGCCCTGTTTGTCAGAGTTGGGGATTGAGATGGAAACAAGAGTCAAGCAGGGCTCGTTTGGTTTGACATTTATGTGTGGATCAGAACTTTGCTTTTGTTTCTTTTCCTCTTTCCCATGTTCTGTCATGTTTGGTTTTTTACAGGAAGTCTCAGGAGGGAAACTTCCCAACTGTGAACCCTGATTAAACACCCTTTTCTATTTTTTAAAATCTTATCCTTAAGTGGCTGTGAATAAATATCTTTATTTCTTCYAGAAATGGGTATCTTCACACTTCTAATATTATGTGTGGGGTTTGACCCCAAAAGCACTCATGTCTCTCTCCTACTTTCAGTGGGCATTTGGTCAAGGGAAATGTCCCAATATCTCCCCGCAGCTTCAGGGTAATGGGCGCTTTAATTAGGATCACTTTCATTAAGATAATTCTTTTTATATTCCTCATTGAACTGAAAGAATGTCCAATCAATAACAATTTTATTCTACAAATCTCCATCACTTAATAGAGAACACTTTTTCAGCAAAAAATTTTCAATATCCTCTCCCAGAGGGTAGATTTTCAATAGGATTTGTATAATCAATTCACAGGCTTTTAGCAATTGTGACTATTTCTCAAAGGGCACACAAGATTTGAAGCTATTATGGGGGAGTTCTAAACCAGAAGCAATTGCAAGAATAACTGGTTGATGTTTATTTTCTTCTCCTCCTGGAGCAGATGGGCACAGCCCARAGCCAACGTTTAGCTGGGGCTGTTTGGATCCCCTCTCACAGCTGCCTGCAGGGGTTTGTCTGCCCACAGTGCCCAGGCAGTTCAGCACATCCATATCCTRCCATGGAAGGTACAAAAATACCTAAATCAGCTGCCACAGCTGCCAGCCTCACTCTGCAAGCTCGTCCTTGCTTGCTCCCAACTCCAGCTCATGGCTCTCAGTGTTCGGCAAACTGGAGTCTTCACCACATCATGTCTCCATTTACCTCTCATTTTTCAGCTCATTTTAATAGCCCTGGGCATTTTACACGTTCTTCACCCAACATTTCCCTTTTGAGGTGTCTTCTCACTGAAAATCATAACTTATGTGGGGGATTCCTCTGGCCCAACTTGAGATGTCTGCAAAAATGATGACTAACCCTGAGCCAGCTGGCTCGGCTGTCAGCACTCTCTTCTATTGCAGCTTTCCTTCCTACCACTGTTTGGCAACCTGGAAAAGTCTGGAGCGAGTCAGCTTGGAAGACATATTTATTGGCTGGCTAATTAATTTCATTCAGAAGGACTGGGTGAATTCTTCTTTTTGAATCCCTGTAACTTCCTGTTGACTGTCAATGGGACCAACTCACATTTTTTAATTGAGAGGCACCCCAGAGATCTGACAATGGATTGGGAACATGCTCCAGCACCAGGAGAGAACAGAGGTGTGAGTCTGTGTGCAAAATTGCACAGGGGAAGCTGCTGCAAGAGAAACCTGGACAATGGATGAAGATGGCATAACTAAAGGTTATTGAACCCAAAGACTGTATGTAAAGATGTAAAGAAATGTAAAGAATTTTACTTACAAGGAAAAATTGTCTTTATTAATGTTTTTGCTTCTCCTATCCTATCCTACTGAGTATGTGTGTCTGATCAGGTCAGTGCTTTCCCCTGGCTGTCAGATGGCAGCAGAAGGGGAGTTTTGCCAGCGGACAATGAGCTGCAAGACAGGAATGATGGGGCTGAGGTCGAGCAGGGACAGCCTTCTCCAGAGTTTGCCCACCATCAGGACCCCCTGGCAGGTTTTTTAGCTCAAACATTTTTACAATGGAAAACAAACAGTTGTGTTTGTCCAGGCTGATAGCAGGCATTTGCCCACAGCAAAGGCATCTACATGCAAAGAGCCCTCCTGGTGGATGTGCTCGCAGTAAGTCTGGATAATGAGATGCTTATTGCTTCACTGTCAATTCTCCAMCAGGCAGCAGTTTAAATCTTTGCCCCCCATTTGTGTGCTGTATTTGGTCCATAATGTACTTATTTTCAAGTGTCATTTTTAATTTAATGCATGAGGGAACTTATTACCCCTGGCAGAGTTAAACAGTTAAACCAGGTTCTGTCAATTCCTCCGGATCTGTTGACAAGAGGAATAATATTGCACTGTGATTAGTTTATATGGAGMCTTGTGGACAGGCTGAAGCCCTGGGAGCATGAAGGGATTTCTGCTCCGCATGCAGCAGGCAAAAGAGACATCTGGGTGTTTTTCCTGTAAACTTCTATGGCAGAAAGTGGTAACTTGAACTTAGGTTTGGGTCTTTGAGCATCCCAAAGTTTGAATTTGACCAATTACTCAGTTTGCAATGTTTGGAAGATGTTCCCACATACAAAACTAAACCCCATCCTTCATGACAATATTCAGTATCCCTGAAATGCAGGTATGGATCTAGGTGTGAGATGTGGATAATGCCTGTAAAAGACAATTCCACAACAGGTGCTACATCTTTTAGAGTTTTCTCATCTGTGTCTTTCATAATCTGAATGAGACACCACGAAATAACTTTTTGTGTCCCTGTACTCTTTTTTTTGCCTTGCATGAGGGGTGTTGTGGGCTGCCCTTTTTTTGCTGGGAGGCAGCTGCCAGTTTTGCTCAGTGGCTGARAGGTGTGACACACACTGTCCTGCCTGGTGGAGACCCCTTGCTGACTTTTATTTTGGTCTTTCTACTAAGAAATGAAAGTTCCCTCTGACTGAAATAGCTGGTAGCTCATTATTGTGTATGGGGAAACATAATTCTGCTGTGAAGGATCCTTAAACAGGAAATTAATAAGGAGGAAAACCACATCCCTCAAAAAGACCCCAGTGCTTTGGATCACTCTGAAGAAAAGCTGTCATGAAATGCTTTTATACAGATCTAAACCCATGGAACAAGATGATATTTTCTTTATTGCTAAGAATATTTGGAAAAAAGCATCACAGCTTGTGTTTGGGTGGGGAAAAATARCAAGTACCAGTTCTTATGTCAGATTTTTCACCAGTAGATCCTATAAGAAATCTGTGTCACTGGCCCCATTTCACAGGAGGAGAAATTGAGGCACAGAGCAGGAAAACAACCCGTTCCTTGCTCACTCAGACACCAGTGGCTCTGCCAGAAATGGAGCTCAGGTCTTCTGAAACCTAATGAGCTCAGCCTGACAGCTGAGAATCCTGATCTCCATAGATACTCCCCTTTAATGTTTTCATTGATTATTTTGTTTGCTTGTCTGAAGTGAGGAAATGTTTATTTCCCAAGAGTGAAKCTCTTTTGCTTCCCACACTGTGATTGCAATGGCAGATAATCCTACCATGCTGCTGTCTGACAGCACAGCATCCTCTCAGGGTGATTTTCCTGCCTCCTGTTTTGCCTCATCCTTGGCACATTTACTGGCCTTGCCATTAAATGTAACTGCAGTGGTTGTTCCTGGAACRGAGATGTGGAGAATTGGGAAATGGCCACGTCCCTCAGGCGTGTCCTGGGTGAAATCAGCCCTTCAGCTCTCTCTCACCTCAGTGTAATGCTCTTGGGAAGAGTTTTGCTCTTCTTCCTGGGAAAGTGACCCTACCTGGTGGGTATTTCTGCACGGTGGGGACATGGATCACTGCCAGCCCTTCCCTATGGAATGCAGGATGGAGCTCTGTTCTCACAGATATCCTGCCTGGCAGCCTATTGAGATCATCTTGAGTCATCTCACAAAACCTCTGTCCTTGTGACGAGCAGCATCAGGGTCTGCCATGGAGGGACCCAGGGGACRCAGGAATAATTCTCCATGAGCACCACCAGGCTTGGGTGCTCCTGCAGGCACTGAGCTTGCTCTGGTGGCCTCACTCTGCTCTGGCAGTGAACCCAGAGCTATAAAGTACAGAATGAYGTGGATAATGGCCTTGCATTCCCGAGAATAGCTCTGCAACAGGCAGCCTGACAGCTTTGTGAAGAAGAATTCCCTCATCAGATGAGACTMGTGTTGGGTTCCTATTATTGAGGTGCAATATTTTCAGTAGGAGACTGATTTGAAAAGGGGAATTACTTTGAACTTTTCTGGTTTAGTTCTACCAATTTTAAATACAGTAGATTTCAAAGCCCTCTGTAATAAAAAGTGTGGCACGGCAAGAGTCACTGCATAGTGAAGGTGGTAATTGATGATGGTTGAAGCTGTCAGATTTGCTAGGAGCGCTGATCAGCCAGTCAAGGGAAGCAAAATAAATTTCTCTGAGACCATCATATTTCATTGGATGTGACTGGAGTGAGCAAGTTTGCAGCAGCAGAGCCACCRGGGGCTGTCACTGAGGCCCTGAGCCGCGTTACAGTGCAGGGACAGATGGATGTTCTTGCACCCACATCTGCAGCATTTCAGTCACACAGAGCAGAATTTCAGCCTGGCTCCTCAGGAGGATTTCCTGCCTGCTGTTTATGCTCTGCTTGCATAAACTCCAGGTGATCCCTTCCTGCAGGGACGGGATCACAGCCCAGGTCCTTGTGGAGTTACATCCCATGTTGGAAACACGGCTGCTGTGGAACCCCACAGATGTTTGCTTGCTTTGCCAGGCTGTCAAAACACCCTCCTCAATTCCACTCCCTAGCCAGTCACCTTTGTCATTGCATTTAAATGTTGGTGCTGTTGTGCAGATTAATATTGTTATTGTGCAGAGGAATACAAAAATAAAGTTCAGGATATGAATACACTTCATACAGAGAGAAGGGAGAGAAAATTTTCCCTCTTTGAGTCCAGGACTGTCAAAGATGTGACATCTGCACTAGCAGGGCTCTGCTGGCATCTCAAACAAATGGAGAAATTCTTGTTGTTATTAAAGACACATCAGCCTTTTTCTTCTGAAGACATCAGAAATAAGTACCTTTCAACAGGAAAGAGTAAATGTGGCCCAACACTCCTGAGGGCTCCAAAAGGGAAATTATCTATAAAATCTAGTGTCATCTACCAGGAACAGGTTCTCTGAAGGATGGGGTGCAGACTGGACCCCTGGCAAAGGATGTGTCAGGGTGGTTTGTGCAGTTGGGAGAGAGACACAGAGAGATCTGGCAGAATTAACCTCCCTATGACCAGACTGTTCAAGTATATTCTTTCACATTCAAGTTATGTGTTTCACAAGAATTAATAATTACARTTGGGTTTGTTGGCTTGTTTTTAATTTTTAGGTGTTTAAATAAATATATTTCTTTTTACTTTACCTGAATAAAAGTTAAAGGAGATTCCTGGTTGCATGTGAATTGAAAAAAACATCCCTTGTACACAGCCCTTCTGTGGTCAGAAAGAGGAAGAATAACTTCTGATAATCAGAGCTGGTCAGAAGAGCCTTTGAGGTGGGACTGGACCCAGAGTGTCCCCAAGATGTCTCCTACAACAGACTTCCCAGAATAATGTGCAGGTTGTAATTTAAGAGTCCTGCTGGCAGTAGGACTTTGCAGGACTTCTAAGATGATGCTCAAAGACTTCTAAGATGTTACTCAAAGATTTCTAAATGTTACTTGAAGACATTACTTCTGAGGATCCTGTCAAATGTGTATCTTGCCAAAGGTGTAACTCCAGGTCCCACCCTAGTTCAGACATAAGGACCAGCACCTGGGACACCCTGGCTGTGAGATGTGTCACAGCCCCATCCTGCAGGTCACCAAAATCTGTGTCAGCTTTGCTGAGTCCTCTGCATGCAGAGAAATGGGGAAATAAATAGCAATGAATAGCAATCCCAGGTATCTTCCTGCTTTCCCCAGATCTCTAAGGGAAGKGCAGGGTTTTGGAGTGCCCTCAGCAGCAATCAGGCAGTTGAGCCTTTGCTGCCCATCTGTTTTAAGCTTTGCAGGAGGGAAGGAAGGCAGTCCCTCTAAGTTCTCTTCAGGAATTGCTTTGTTCTCCTTTTCCACTGCATTTTGCACATAACTGATGCTGCTGAGTGTCCCTGTGGAGCAAATAAGAGATTCAGCCCATAGATACCACACACTTGATGTACAAGAATGATTTATGGGATCAGAAATTAATTAGATTGCAATGATAGGGTGCAAGTGCTGTGTCACTCTTAATAATTGGATGATTAAAGTYGGTTAAAAATAAAGCTACCATGATAAAACAGAGTGTAGCTGAAGATGATTGTTTCCCACAGCTATCAGGGACAGAGAACCTGATTTTGCAGGAGAGAATGTTTAGTCACAAAATAGAACCCTGTGGAGAAGACCCAGAGAAGGGGACAAATCCTGGATAAGACATGCCCATCCCAGCTGAATGTGTGGGGCTGTTCCAGCGTGCAGGAGATGGATGCAGATGGGAACAGCTCTGACCTTTTGTGCAGGAGGCTGGTACAAGATGTATTTACTCACAGAGGCCTTTGCACCAGCCTGAACATTTCTCATGGTTCAGTGCATTTCTCATGGTTAGGAGGTTGCAAGGTTGGTCTGTGCAGACAGATGTTATGAAAGAGATCTTGGAACTGCACTGAACAACTGCACC
>NW_026623297.1:1920795-1970633 GCF_030028575.1 Malurus melanocephalus
TGGTCTTTTTTCATACCACATCCATAAGCACATGTGGCCTGTACATAAACTCAGAATATTCCTCACATATTCACATTTCTATTTGTTGGATGAGGAGCCCTACCCCAAGTGTAAAGGCACATTTGGCCCTGTGCTGTTGAGTAAATGTCAGCCTGGCAGAGAGGAGCCAGAATGGCGTCAGGGACACGTAAGAAACAAGTGGAACTGGAGAAATGTGAACCTGTTGTTTTTGAAGCCTGGTGAGTAGGAGTCTGATCCTCCAACTCCAATATTAGTTAATGGGATCTGAATGCTTGACTCCCACACACAGCTCTGAAAATTTACTCCATCTGCTCCATTCCTTGTTATCTTGCCTTTTTTTTTTCCCCATAGCAGAAAAGACAGAGCCTCCTCTTTTCCTGAGATAAGATTTGAGAACTGTAACAGTTTGAGTACAAATGTTAATCTTAAAGCCAGTTTTAATACCAATTGGGAATTTGGTTTYTTCTCTAAAGGCACCATATCTACCTTTAAAAATAGATCTGTGTGGCAAATTAGTGCTCAAGTTCACAGATGCAAGATAGCAGTAATGGCCAGATTAAAACCTTATACTGTACTGATTTTATCACCCAACTAAAAAATGGATAGTGATCATCTGCAGGGTCAAAGGGTTACATTTTATTGATCTCCTAGAGTTCATTTTATTTTTCTTTGTGTTGCTCTTATTACTTCTCTGGCACTCACAAACACATAGGTTGTTGTAACTCCTTCAAAACCATACTGGCTGGAGTCAGCTGAGCTCAGAGTGACTTCTGATTTCAAAGGGAGCTTCGCGATGAAACAACAGCCAAATTTCTTTTTCTTTGTTTTTGGGGTTTTTTTGTGTCTTTTTTTTTTTTCTTTTTCTAAAATCTCTTTTTACCCTTTGTTCTTTCAGTGGGTTTTTTTTCACTCTTTTGAAAAAGTGTTGTCAAATTTTCTTTTATCTGTTTCTATTTGACTTTTCTTCATCTTCTCCTTTGTGATTTTTTGGCTTTCTTTTGTTCTTGTGGATTTTTTGGTTGCTCTTATTAAATGGCTCTAATAGCAGTAGTAAGGACATGAACTCCCCCCATTTCACATTTAGCATTTTACAGTCTGATAAAACACAACAGAAAATTTTACCCAAGCTATTGATTTCCACAGAGTATCCTTGAAATGCTGTWGAAATTATATTTCTCTCTTTACAACTCAATAAGGGAAACTCAGGCACTCTTGTGCCTAAGAAAAACATGACATCTTAAGCTAAGTTAAAGCCCTAAACTAAACTTTGTATTAATTACTGGAGCAATAAAGACATTCTGGCTCATTATTTGTGAGAAGGTACACAGCACTTACCCTGATGCAGCAATCACTCAGCCATTGGTAATATCGAGGCTACAAATTGCCTCCTAGATGTATTCCCAGAACATAAAACAAATACATCACATTATTGTTTAACAAAYATCACTGCCTAATCTGAGCTATASAGGCTTTTATTTATGCCATTTGCAGTAAACATAACATTAAATATGATGTCTGGATAAGAACTTTCCTAACAACACTTCAGTCATAAAGCAAGCTGGGAGCCCTAAATTGATTGTAAGTTAATCTGACATTTTAAAGGAAATTGTCATTATCTAATTCTCCRGGAGCTGTTCCGAACGACTGTGAAAAAAATGTTTTCATTTTGCTTAGATCCAGCACTGTAAAAGGTCACACTTCCAGGCAGACCTCCTGAAATTACACAAAACACTTAAAAATATTTACATTAGTAGAATTAGTATATTTAACTCTATTTTAATGAAGACAGTCAGGGTTCTTTGTCTCTGAAGAAAGGGAGGAAGGAAAGGTAAACTGTGATGCTGAAATCCAATCACCTTTTTCTATRTGTGTTGCTCCTGAGGCTTAACATATAATTGACTTTTTTGATTTTCTGTTTGAATAAATTCAGAAGTAGGAAGAGCATTTTAGGTCAACATAAGACAAAAGTAATCTTTTAATATCAATTAATTATTTTTTCAGAAAAAATTCAACAATTTTTTCCCAAAGAAAACACATACATCTYTATTTATCCCATCAGGGTAGAGTGGGAATTCACTTGTACTTAACTTGAAACAAAATCCCCTTTTGGTACTATTTGTTTGCTGATGCAAAGTAGAGAAGTTTCTGTCTCTCTTCATTGACTTTATTTGTCTCTTATCAGACCCTGGAGCCTCTGTGGTGTTTGGACAGAGCTGCACCTGAGCTTGTTAAAGCGTGTCCCAGGTGAGATTGATCCACAAGAAGATCCTTTGAAGATTTAAAATGAAGGAAGAAGGAGAGTGGAGAGAAGGAATTTGGTTTCTGGGAAAGAAGGAGGAGCTGTTATCAGAGATATCAGTGAAGTGTCTATCATTCTCATGGCCTTGGAAATGAGCTTTGTTTTGGTGTGAGCTCCCCATATTACATTTTGTATGGAAAATCTAATACCCAGAAGGAAGAATCTGAGTGGGTTACAGAATATTAGCATTTGCCTGGCCAGGAGAGAGGAGATGTAGGTTTCATGGATGACCTTCAGYTGCTTAATTCCTGATTTCCAGGTGYTGGGCTTGGCTCTTCCTTCCCAAGGACATCCAGTTTGTAACAGGCAGGTAAAACCCACTGGTCAGGGAAAGTGTAGTTGAGCCAAAKGAACTTGGTTTGTGGGCTTTGGTTGTTTATTTGGTTGGGTTTTAAACAAGTTGTGAAAATCTGTTACACCTAAACAGAATTCCCATGATGTTTTGTCTCTATGGTGGCTCCTCCATGGAGCCATAAGGAGTTCAAATAGGGGAAATCCAAACGTAGCCATCCGTGACTTGGGCTCTGTCTGCTCAGGTTAACAAGGAATCCTGCCCATGAGAGTGACTCTGCCACCAAACCCAAGCAGGACAATCAGGATGSATCAACCTTGAGGGGCTGGGGACGTGCTCTGCTCAGGGGTTTTTGGTGGAGCAGGGTGTTCACCATGGCACTGGATTTAGCCTGATGGTCTCATGTGGACCAGGAGGGAGGGGAGCCTTCAGGGACATGTTGAACACAAGAGCAGTGGGGAAAAGAAACTCCTTTCCACTGAGAAAGGAGAGCATGAACATCTCTGATCCTGGAGCTCTGAGCCACAGCAGAGATCCTTGGAGAGGCTGTTGAAGTACAACTTCTTAGGATCTCAAGGAAATGCAATGATAAGTATTCCTGTTCTCTTCTAAAAATCCCATGTATTAGTCATGCAAATGGAGTGTCATTCCCCGGTGGCACAGACCCAAGCTAACTCTGGATTTTTTTTTTTAAGCTTTGACTCTGTGTTTTGTTAAGGACCACTTTAAAGGCACTGTTCTTCCACACTCCCATCAGTGCCACTCCACGTTCTGCTGAGGACACTGGGGACATGAGAGCTGTCAAGTTGTGATAATGGTGCAAAATTYATGGTCTGAATATTCCATCTCAGCACGGCCTCTGCGTATCTGAGCACTTAGACACTGCAGCACTGGGACTGTGCAATGTCAYGCAGATAACATTGCCCTCAGCTCAAGCATGTACTTCATGGAGTGGCAACATCTTGTGGAAATTAACAGGCATTTGCTTTATCCAAGGGAAGGCACTCGAAGTGAAATGCACATCTCTGAGCTATCTGCGTGTATGTGGAAGAGCTGGAATTTATTTTCTCAGTGAGAATCCGATCTAAATCCTCGCTAATTTCAGTAGGAAAATCTATTGAGCTCAGCAGACTCTAATTTAGACACCCAGTGTAGCTGAAAATGCAGAGTAAAATATTATTTCACATGTATTTGCTTTGGAAGGAATGAAGTGTGTTTTTTCAGCTGCCTGTGTAAGTGAAATGGCATGTTTAAACTGCTGGTGCAAGGCAGCCAGGACTCTTAAACAGCTGTGTCTGACATGGGGGGAGAAAAAGTGCATTAACACCACATCTGAATCTGGAAAATTAAGGAAAAAAAWTGCAACAGAATGACACTATAAAGCATAAGGGTTACATGGGCGTGTGGAGCCAAATGTGCCATCAACATCTCTCAAGTGTTTTCTTTATGAGGGTGTAGGGCAGCTCTCCCACCTCCACCCTGTTGTTGCTGTTAAATGTTTTACAGAAACTCAGTGGGAGATACCACCCAGAACACACTCTAATAACGTGCAAGRGGATTCTAAAGAAAAGCCTTTGTGGTGCCTCAAAGACAAAATATTTGGTTTGAGTTACTTCTCTGGGGTGATGAAGACTGGAGATAAACCTGCTAGTCTGCAGCTCTKGAAATCCAGAAGAGTCCCCTGGAATTCCACCTGCAGTGTGGTGCCCACAAGCTCTGAAAGGCAGAGGGAGGTAGCTGTGGGTGGCCAAAGAGACAAATCAGCTGGGTTATCCCAGAGTCACAAGAGTTTGAACTCACTGCCTTGGTCAGCTGTGGGACCAGTCTGAGGTGTCCCACACTGTTTGGGGTGTTCCAGCCTCCTGATGCTTGACTGAGGCAATTTTTGTGTATTTCTCATCTGTACCTTCCTCAGCTTTCTGGGTTTCTGGAAGAGCCGGGCCTGAGCCCAGCAGGACCTTTTAGACTGAGACTCCTCTTATCACTTCAGGTTGGTTGGATCCCAAAATCTCTGAGGAGGAGCTGGAGCTGTCCATCTCCTCACTGCTCAGCCCTGGAGATTGCTGGTCCTTCATTTGGCAGTCTCAAGGTCTTGAGAGGGAGCTTAAACACATCCTGTTGTCCCTTGTGATCTGAGATGTCTGGGATCCTCACAACCTGATACTTGAAACCTCTGTGGCCCACAGCTGAGGTATGGCTGAGACATGGGGAGGAAGATGAGCTTGGTAAGCTGCATTAAAGGCAAAACCTACCACAGGTATGGGAAAAAGTCGATGTTTCTTCTGCAGTAATCTGAGAATGGCTGGGAAGCCACCTTCCTAGCTGCAGACTGGCACAAGTATCAGTTTCTCCAATGGATCAAACTTGRTGTCCTAAAGAAAAGATTATTTCTTTAGGTCTGGTATCACACWCTCAACCAACAAATGAGAAGTGGCGAGGAACGGGTCTGTACCCAGACCTGTGTCACTGTTCATACCCACAGATCTGAATGGTGGTCACTCTGTGGACCTGCCTGTTAATTGTTGTGGTCTAGAAGAGTGTTTAAATACATTTATCTCTTCCTTTGCCCATAAAATGAAAGGTACTGTGCATGACATGCTCCATGGCCACCCCTGATTTCTAGGTGTAGAGCATCTCAGACAGAGTGTGATCTGTCTACATCACTCGTCAGAGACACCAGACTCTCAAAAATATCTGGCTGATGTGGCAGCTTCTCAATATTCCACCAATCTGGGCTCCTGGCAAGGGGGGAAAAGATAGAAAAATAGAAAAAAAAATCCACATATGTGGAAAACTGGACACATAATGTCCCTCTTTGGACCTAGAGACCCAATTCCTGAGTGCCCAGAGCTGTTGTAGGGAGAACCTGATTAGATTAAACAAAGAATAAACGTGTCTTTCAATATTGGGTTAGATGGGCAACCATAAAAGACTGGACTTAGGATTCATAAAACCAATATTCATTATGAAGCTGCTTTACTGTGAAATCACTGTTGGCTCTTTAATACTGTTAAACATAAAATACAGTAACTATTCTGCAAACTAATTGCCAAGAAAGCAGAGGCAATCCATCTTGGCATTTGTTTATATGCAATGAAGTTTTATAATCTAATTTGCAGATTACCAGCCATGATATTTAAGGCAATTAATGGGCTGAACTGAATTGCTCACTCCTTTATGTGAGGTTTTCACAGAACATATTTCTGTGCTAAGGAAGGGTACTTAAAATTCTGCACTCACTTCTGTTTATTAATGGCCATACTCCTCTGGAACTGTAGMTGTTACCCAGTGAACACAGTTCTGTTTTTATTACCGGTCCTATAAATTAGTTACTTGTAACAGTAATTCAGAAATGAATAAAACTAATTTTCCTTTTTATTTCAAAATTTACTTCTGTTAAATATCACACCGTTACACTGACTACATTATGAAACAGCTCTGAATGATAAACTCKTCACGCTCCGATAACTCGCTCTGGCAAGCACCAATATACTGACTGCTGTAAATATTCCACACGCAAAAAGCCTTTGCATCTGACTGCTGTGAGTGCAATTTTCCCCTTCTTAAACCACTGTTAGCTCTTCTGTCTCATTGTGGGTTGTCAGCTCCTCAGCATGAGCAATGCACCTTACTCAGGTGATGCCATAGCAATCCCTGCTGAAATGGCCACGGTGGTTTGGGAGGTCACAGAGCTGTGCTGGAGGCCAGGGAAGCAGGTTGGGAAAATATTCATCACTTTCCTCTTCCTTAAGGCCATGCTTTTCTCTAAGTGAAGGGTTATCCCAGGTCGAGTAAGGGATGTGCACAATGTCTAACACCACAGGGTCAGCTGCATCTCTGATGGTATCCAAAATACAACTCTGGCACAAACAAATAGTTCTGACAGATCAAGAGTAKATGTTTTATTTTTAGCCTGGGCTATTTTTATTCCTCAGCCCAAAGGGGATGACAATCCTCTTTGCATATCCCATCCTTGACACTCTTAATATRGTTTTCTTATTGGGAACCTTTCCAATAATTGCCTCCTTCTGGGTTTGTCTCAAGTTGTGGCTGAAGGAAATAGTAAAGACATGGAAGCATCCTGAGTAGTCAGCAGCCTCCAGGACCTGAGCCTGTGGTTTGCATGAACCTTTAAAAGCACACACAGCACTGCAGTGGCGTTTCCTGATCTCACAGCATGTACAACCAGCAAYGCTGGCACTTGAGGGCAGCTCCCAATGCTAAGGCTCAAGCTGAGACTTGCTGACAAYGTTAAAATAGTCATTTAGGATTCTGTAGTAGCCAATGGAGAGAGCCCAGACTCTCCAGAGAGTACTCATCCCATTTGAAGATTAATGGGGTGTGTAACCTACCCTCTGGAGCTGCATGTGTTGGTCCATTGGCTGGTGAGGAAGCTCTAATGGGTTATCTTTGGCTGGATGTGTTTACTCATAAATTGTTTTTACTGTGTTAGGTGACTCCTGGTCTGAGGACAGGAGCAGAGAATAGACTGCTCTCGGTGACACTTGCATTCAGGTACACATTATTTGATKTAACTCGTCTGACTGTCTGCCCCAAAGCATTATGTAGCAGAAATCACTTTATTTAACATCCAGCCAAACAAAACCTGAATGAAGTCCACACTGCAGAAGCTGTTCTGAGGCTGAAAGGCAGAGGCTTTKTGAGGAGAAGAAAGAGGTTTCAGAGTGGGATATAGGTGGGCCTGAAGCTCCTTGTTGCAGCTCCTTGTTGTGTCACAGGCTGTCCCTGAGGATATGGGCAACAATTCTAGAGCTGCCCTAAAAGATTCCTCAGGACTTAAATTCAAAGTGTAGAGCCTTCAAACCCGCAGTTTCCAGCCACTGAAAATTTGTCCACTTGATGTGCTGAGGTTTTCCCTAAAGAAGTTTCAGAGGGTCAACCACATCTTTCAGACCCATGGACAGTGCAGGGAGCAAAGATTGGAATCCCCAGACACTCCATAATCCCTAAATAGTTACATATAGCCCTGCACAGAAACACTTATCCCTGTTTGTATCATGKTTTTTTCAATGGGACTTGGGTGGCAATAAAGATGGGTGCAATATATTTTTATATTAGCCTCAATTTTTTTAGCCTGAAAACATATTTAAGGGCTGAGTGCATAATGAGGTGCGCTGAGAAGGAAAGGATTTGAACACTCAAGTCTTTCCCAGAGGAAAAGGAAATTGCATGATCTGTAGAAATATGAGGCATGGTGCAGCAAAGGTGTCAGGTCTCATCTGAAATAATGTAGATGGTGTTGGTCAGTGCTGCTCAGGGAAGATAAATCCTGGCTGATGTGGGCAGCAAAGGGTTTCTAATGGAAAGAGACAGTCTACCTCAGCAGGCTGCTGGAAAATTCATAGAGGGCAAAACAAAACTCAGAAGAAATTTGATTATCTCAAATGCATCTAGGGAAAAATCATTAGGAGCTAGAGCTACTTCATTGAAATAYACTGCCAGCACAAAGATTAAGTACKAGTTATCAATAAATGTAGATTGGAAGTTAAGAATCTACAGTAAAACAAAAWCTGAAAAGTTTTTCAGCACAACTATGCAGAGGAGCTATAGAAGAACTAGCCTTGTTGATGAGAGATCATTCCTCCCAGGCTCTTTTAAATGAATACTATAATAAAAAGAAAAAAAAAATTGAATTGGTTGAGAAGTGCTGCTTAATTTCACTAAATTTACTTGCACAGGCACACTTTAGGTCAAGTAGTACAAGCAGAGACCAATAGATCATGCAACAGCACTGAGGAATGCTTTTCCAGAAAACAAATATAACAGCAATAATGCACACTTGCAGACTCCACACCCTGTATTGGGACTCTGTGTTCAGCTGGACTCATGATATCTGAGTCTGCTGAGGCCATAATCGTGTAAATGTCAAATTAATATTAAACAATCATAATATGAAACCCAGACCTTTCAAATTGAGTAAGATGGTTATTGAATGTTAATTACTACGCCGCTATTAAGTCATACTTTGAGTTACGACATATTTATTTTTCTAGTTATTAACCTTCAGGGTTTTTTAAATTAGGGTTGTCCCAGTGCACCATTAGTGTTAAGTTCTTGCATGCTAAATTAAATAGAATATAATCTGGAAGAACATAGGAGGTCAGCTTTCAGAATTCTTTAATGCAAGGTTTTTCTTTAATCTACATCTYTTCTTGCCAGAGGTTTAAATGCCACAGGCTGTTTGATGAAGGAGAGGGAGTTTTGCTGKGAACTGGACTCCTATCCTGGGTGTGATAACTGGGTGGGGATATACTGGGGAAGCCAAAATTCTCTCAGCTGTGGGCTGGAGCAGCTGTTCACAGGGGTGGAAGATGCCACATCTGGTTGAACCTGCCCTGTTTAGGACACAGAAGCTCTTGTCCAAGGCTGCTCAGTCCCTGCTGAGTTCACAACACAAGAGTGGTACTGATGGATGGGAGATGCAGGAGGTGCTGCTGRGTGTCAGCTCYCACTGCCYAGAGCTCAGCAGGAGATGCTTTGCYCYCAAACATCAGGTGCCAGCTACCAGGATTCCTGAAACCTTGCATGGGCTGAAGAGGGACCTGGGAGACAGGAGCCTTTCTCATGATGAGAAGCAGAAGAAAATAGGCAAACCTCATGTGRAAATTGAGAGGCAGCACTGTGCCAGAGTCCTTGCACTGCTGCTGATGGGAAACCACTTCCCACTCCATTTCCTATAAGTGAGCATGGTCTGCTGCTCTAAACCAAAATCCTCACTGTTGTCTTAACTCTCTGGAGAGTTCTCATAGCTTAACTCTCCAGTTCTCATACCTACCTACAARAGCTTTTTCTGGCCTTTTAAGGTTTCTTGAAAGTGGTCTAAGTCTGGGCATTGCCTGGTAGTTGGAAGCCTCAATTCTCTTCCCAGCCCAGGCAGCTTCTGCAAAGGAGCTCTGATCTGGTGTTGTTGCTCTGCCAGGTCTCAGCCTCACACTTGTGGAAGAGGTGTGCAACTTTTTGCAAGGATTTTTGTACTCCAGTGATAGTCATCATCATGAAGAAGCGTGTTCAGAAGGTCCAAGAAATATCTCTGCCTCTAGCTACAATGATATATCCGGAAAGTTTTATGCACTCTCACTCTTGTCCATACAATGGAAGGTATTTCCAGGACTCTCCTTATTCCAAAGCAGTGTCTGTCACAGCTAATTAGTGCTCAGACAGAAGTCATCTGGAGAGTGAGACTGCTTAGCAATGAGCAGCCTGTGGGTTGCTTGCACAGCTCTCCAGACAAATGATTCAGAGAGGTTCAATCAGGGAAGCTATCAGCACTCGGATGGAGCCAGAGCCTCTGCTTTATATCACTCAGAAGCAGCACTATTTTCTTAGTGAACAGTTGCCAAAAAAAGCAAGGCAAGGGAAATGTGCCAATCAGCAAATTAGAGATGAGTGTGAAATCGATCCTTCTCCTAGCCTGTGTCATATTCTAGGTGTCCATCTAAGCTGGATAGATTTCTATCAATATTTTCTGTAATATCTCCTCATTGAGGGAAGGAAGAAAATATTTTTTCAAACACTTGGTAGGGAACGCTTCACTAAGTTCACCCTAAAAGAAAGAGTGGCAGTGGAGGACGAGACTGACCAGCGACCTTCCTCCTCATATATCTACACATGGTGGCTTCATTTGGCAKTCTGCTGGCTTCTTATATGGTACTTCTTTGGTAGCTTGGAGAGTCATCCTTATCACCACATTTATAATTATCAAAARCATCTAAGAAAGTTTTCAGAAGGAACAGACCCACCCTGCTGGGATCCATTTGTGGGGCATGACAAGTGACTTTTAGAGGAATTGGGTTGATGGAAAGGAGCATAGGAAGGTAAGAAGAAAATTCACAAAGTTCCTTCCAGATATTTTTTAAAGCTGAGTGAATAATTCACAATGAATAATTTACTTGTTGGCATCAGGCTTTTATCTTCTTTGGGGATATGCGACAAGCAGAATGTCRGTCCTCACTTTTGTCTGTTTGAATTATATGAGGGTTTTTTTTTGTGTAATTCTCTGTAGCTTGGTTAATCATCTTAGACTTCCCAGCTTTGTTACTTTCTTGGAGTTCCTTGTATGAAGTGGTTCCTCCTTTGTGGATTAAAGCAGAAGCACTTCTKCCATGGCCATTCATCATGCAAATTTGATTTCTGTGACTAACACATACTTGAAAATAATCATTGAAATTCCAGTAAACAGTTTAGATGCATGAGGAGCACATGAATGGGTAGAGGAAATTCAATAAACTCAGACAGCTTCTCATACTTTCACACCATATATTCTTTCACACCACTGAAAGCTCATTGTTCTTTCAATTTAAGGTTAAATATTTACAAGCATGGTATGAACTTTGATATATCTCAAGTTCCAGAGATGCTTGCTGGRCTCTCCACTGATTTCTTGGATTTGCAATAGTCTTGCAAATGGGGGTGATTATGGTCACATCATACATCCTCAACATTATGTATCCTCATATTATAATGTATCCTCAACATTAATGACTATTTTCCTGTCAAAACAGTAGCAGGACTGTTTTAATTAACTTCTTATAACTTGAGGTAAGGACTTTAACTCTTTTTGATAAAATAATTTTTTTCTGTATATGCCTTGACTGAACAAAGTGGCCTCCTGGCACTTGTCATATCACTAGACAACATTTCACTCGAACACACATCTGCGATGCAAGAAGGCAAATCAAAATTCATAACAGGATTTTGTTCKCTCACAAATGTCACAGCTGACTGAAGGGACAACTTTGATGTTTAGTGGTTAAACATATATGGTAGCAATACATGAGAAATTTACTTGCACTGAAAACCAGAGCTCCTATTTGCTCATTGAAGAAAAAAACAGGGAATAATAGGGAATTAAAGCTTGACCAGATGGAATCAAGTCTTGTAATTAACTGTGAACTCTGTCTTGGCTTTTTTCATACCTTTAGTAACACCTTCCTCTCGGCCTCCTGTGGAGGACAGCAGGTGCCTCTCAGTTTCTGCACATTCATGAACAAGCAGCATAATGTGCTTCTAGCAGAGGGTTTTCCTACCACATTGCATTGCCAGAATCTCAAATTATGTCCCCAGCAACCACCAGCTCTAAGAAAGGTGACCTTCCATGATATTGCACATCTAGGCTTATTTATCCCTGTCCAAGTTCTACCAGGGACAACACTGGAACTGGAGGATCTATGTGCATATAAACCCAGTCTGCAAGTGCTTTGTGTCTTCTTGCTGGTATGAATTTTCCTATTAATCCAGAGTTTGCTGTAATATTTTTTTTCTTGACTGATGGTAAGCAGTTACTTTGTTGATCAACTGTAGCAGCTATTTGTCTTAAAATACAGGGGGAAATAAAAGAAGACATCTAATCCATTCTTTTGCTAAYGTCACAGAGCAGAGAAACACAGAATGGATGAGTTTGGAAAAGATCTCTGAGATCTTTGAGTTCACCTTATCACTGAGCACCACCTTGCCAACCCAACCATGGCACTGAGTGCCACGTCCAGGCTTTCCTTAAACACCTCCAGGAATGGTCACTCCACCACCTCCCTGGGCAGCCCGTTCCAATGTCGAATCACCCTTTCTGTGAAGAAATTCCTTCCAGTGTCCAACGAAACCTCTCCTGGTGCAGCCTGAGGCCATGTCCTCTCATCCTGTTGTTGGTTCCCTGGGAGAAGAGCCTGACCCCCACCTGGATACACCCTCTTGTTTGGGAGTTGTAGAGAGTGATAAGGTTCCCCTTGAGACTCCTCCAGGATAAACATTCCCAGCTCCCTCAGCTGCTCCCCTTAGGATTTGTGCTCCAAACCCTTCCCCAGCTCCATTGCCCATCTCTGGACATGCTCCAGCACCTCAATGTTCTTCCTGAACTGAGGGGCCAGAACTGGACACAGCACTCGAGGTGTGGCCTCAATGTCATACTTTTAAGCCTTGAAACAAAAGCCCAAGTCTGTAGTTTTAACCATCAATCCAACAAGCTCCTTTAATTTTTTTTTCTTCTTGTCTCTTGACAACCTGCAGTGAGCAATGATTTATRTTTTCTTCTTGTGCTACAGAATTTRCTCATGTAAATTGTGGAAAATGTCTAACCTGTAGGTAAGTTTGCAAATATACCTTGAAGCCAYAGATCACATACTTGAACACAGATGGCTCCCTACAGATGATCATTGCTCTGAGACTTGCAGAACTCAGGAAAAACCCAGAATTTTCTCAAGGACACCACAAATCATAACTAGCTCCTGGTGTTTGATGAATTTTACACTGCTCAACTGTGGAGTGAATTCAGGAGCTAGAGATGGAAGAAACATCCACACTTCCAGATTCTTCATTTGAGTCCAAAAATGCAGGAATAGGCTGTTTCCTTAAAATCTCTTGGCAAAGGAGAAACTTTGCTTGTCAAATGCAAGAGCTACTGAAGGCGTCATTTCTGCAGTTCCCTCCTTACTGTATTTCAGATTGGGTTAGTGTAGGGGAAAATGTAATAACCTTGGGATATTTGTCATGGTGCTTTGGAATGGATTTAGTTACATATTTTATAATCTGATGCCTGAAGACATATTTTAAAACTTACCTTAATCTTTTATTGTGTGTATTTTTCCCTTTCAGGAGACATTTAAGTAGCCTGTTCCTCTGCTCCTTGCAAGAGCCATCAACTTGTTTGTCTTCAGGGATGAAGACCAATCTCTTAGGAGGGACTGGAGCAGATCACACTGTGTCACAGCTCGTGGTTCCAGATGGTTGTGAGACAGAGGGTGACTCACTGCAGAGTGGATCCTGTGATTAGAAAACACCTTGAATCTCTCAGCTCTTTAGGTTGAAGCAATTGTCTGAAGGCCAGAGCTCTCTGATGCTGGGGTACCTCAGTGAATTTGGGAAAGCTGGGCCCCGATTCTCTCTCAGTGGAGATGATTTCCACTCCAGGAGAAGAGACAAGCATGGCTGGGGCACGTGTGTGATCACAGGAGCTGCAGGGAAAGAGGTCAGGTCTYAGAAGGAAAGAAGTAAATGCCACCTCCAGGTGTAGGACAAAAGACTTGCCTTGAGTGTTGATGTCTGTGTCCCAAAACCAAGGATTGGGGACTCCAGAAAATGCCTTCTTGTGTGCCCACAAGGGATTTTAAGCTACCCCKTGAGAAATGATCCCCACGTGTACAAATGGTTTCCCCCTCTCCCACACAAGGGAGGGAAGACTTTGCCATCTCTACCCAGGCGTGGTGATGCAGCTGTGGGGAGGGAAGTGGATTTCACTGATCTATGGATTTAAATGAAACAAACCAAGTTTCCCCATCTGTCACACGCCCCACAGGAAGGGGGAGGTATGGCCATGCCACAGATGTACTGGGTGACCTTCCTAGGACAAAGTCTGCAATCCTCCATGTCACTGTGTTCCCTTTGCTAAAACACAGTGAAAGGTGATCAAGAGGGTTTGGGCACACAAGTACTCCAGAGCTGTGCATGCCAGAGCTGACCTGCCAGATGYAGCTTCCAGAACACAAGGAAGGATTTCTGCTGCCTTCATGGAGACAGTAATTTGATTCTCTTTTCTATCCTGGTGCCAATTTCTATAAAAGCTGCAGGAATGACATGTGTCAGAGAATTCAACTCTGGCTGAATTTGTCTGAAACTTTTAATTGAGTTCCAAAATCATGGGGGGAGAGGGAGGGGAATGTGCACGTGTGGGAGTTGGGAGATGAACAGACATTGTCATTAGATGGAGCCTAACATTTTAGGAAATRAAGCCAAAATTCTGCTGCTTCAGAGGGGTGATATGAGCGTTGACACAGAGAAATCCAGGAGGCTGCTGAGCCCCACGAAACAGGGCTCTGACAGGTCTGTAGGGCACACCTGCGTTAGAACACCGGCCTTCCTACCGGGATGCTCTGTTTATTTTTAAAGGCTTTCAAGAGCCACCTTCCATTTACACCTAACATTTAAACAAGGGGCTTATTTTCAGGGCTAATTTGTCTCGGCGTCTTAAGCGGGCACATTTTGCCAATTAGGCGTGTGTGGCCCCCCGAGCCGCGGGAGCTCTGCGGGGATTGCAGSKMGGGAAGGGAGGGAAGGGAAGGGAGAGAAGGGAGAGAAGGGAAGGAAGGGGGGGCTGCCTGGCTGCCGCTTCCATGCGGTACAGGCAGCGTGATCGGAGCGCTAGCACAACAGCCTGTGTAATTACATGTTTCTGGGAAGTGTGTTAGCTCCATGGGGAGCTGAGTCCATTTGGAGGGGAGGAGGAGGAGGAGGAAGAGACTTTCTCTTGGGGGGGTAAGGTGAAAAGGGTCAGTGAGTAAGCCAGCTCTCGCTCGAATGTGATAAAGGTAATTGTTGCTCTCAAGTGAGCACCGGGTGCTTCCTGGCTCTGGCTGCTCTCATTGCTCATGTGTGTGCTGTGCAGGCGTCTGCTCTCCCGAGCAGGCGAAGCAGGGCTTGGCGAGAAGAGAGAAGAGCTTTGACCCTGTTGGAAGCGGTACGTGGCGATATTTGACGTTGTTTCTGCGCTAGCATCGCCAGGGCAGGGAGGAAGATGCAGAGTCAGGGACACGGCACTTCTGTGCTATCTAGGATTTATTTAGGAGGAGTGAGGACCGTGGCAATTAAGAGCAATTAATTGCAGTCTGCGAGCTGGGGCAGGGGGAGGATGGCTTGGACCTAACCTGTCATGTAGGTGTTTGATACATGTCCTGTGCTGCTGCTGCTGCTTTCTGTGGTGGCGTGCGCTTGAGCTTTAAATATCCTGCAGTTCCCGATATCTTGTTTCTCCAGCCGGCTCTCTGTTTCATTTTGCTCTTCTCTCTAGTGTAAAATTTGGCCTAGCTTAAGCTTCTTTCCCTGGCTGTGAAGGTTATTTCCTTCCCTCCTCTCCTCCCCACCCCCTCATCCATCCTCTCCTCCTCTTGCAAATGCTCTCCGACCCTGATTTGGGGTTTGTCTCCCTGCAGTTAGCTGTGGGCTCTGTGGATGCTTTGCTGTGACAGAGGGCCGAGGGCTGACCAAGTCGTGGGGAGGATTTGTATGTAGGAAGAGAGGAGATGGCTGTGCAGCGTGCTCCCGAATCTGCTCTGAGCTTGCTGATGGTAAGTGCTTGCTGAAATCCATTTGGGAAGGAGGGGGGGTGGGCGAGGGGAGCTGCACYGTATGGATTCAGGGCTCCAAATCCACGGGAGGATTTTGTGTGAGCCGGTGCTTGGCTTTTACAGGTCCCAGGGAACTTTGCAAAGGGCTCATGTGGGGCTTGCAGGGAGACAGTGCTCCCACGATGGGTTTTAGCACATCTGGACCGATGCTCAGGGCAGGATTTTGGAGTCACCTTTCCGGCAGAGCCGGCGCTTGTGTTCGGGGCTTATCCTAGCAGCAATTTTTCATTTTGTTCATTAAATCTGTGTCTTGAATTTCCACGTCCTCTGGCTTTCTCCTGCTTTTGCCCTTGCTGATTGTGAGACAACTTAAAAGATGAGAGGGACAGCTTGATTTCKCTGCTGGTTGTTAATCTGTGACAGAGTGAGCTGTGGTATCACTTGGGGACTGGTCCKCTAATGCAGTGAGTCGCCATTGGACTTGCTGCAGAGTGTGTCAGATCTCCTCCTGACTGCAGACCACAGGGTAATGACTGGTATTTATCCCAGCTATTTGCTACAACATGTTGAGCCACTGACCTACTTCTGAAAGTTCTGCATATTTATAATATTTTAAAGAAGATTATTTAGCAGAACACGTGGCTGACTCTAGAAACATGCCAGTGTCCTGCTGCAATTAAAATAAACCCTTTTGCTGGGATATTAGAGAGTTGCTTAGCTTTACTTATTTAATTTTTTTTTCTCTCTGGTACTCCTGTTGCCATTTTCTGTGCAGMAGCATCAGAGATGGTTTTAGTGTAAGATCTCTGCTGGATGTTTTTCTACCTAAATGTCACTGTAACATTTCWGCTGGAGAGTTGTTATAAGTAGCATGCGTGTGTGTACATGTGCGTGTGAATGCAAAGATATGCAGGCTTACATACATATTTATATAATTATTGTCATTATTACTGATCTCTCCTCTGATTGCATTAGGAAATGGTCCCTAGCACTCAGAGACATGATGAGTTTTGTGAAGGGAGTGCTGCAGGATAAGAGCCCTGCAGTGCCTAAGGTTGTTAACAAAGGTCAAGTTGGGAAAAGCAAATTTTACATCCATTACTCAAAATGCTAAACATGCTGTTAAGCCTCTGCATGGTTTGTTTTAATTTTGTCAGTGACTGACTTGCTGTGCAAGCTCATTTTATTTCCTCTTGCTTACCTCCAGCCTTCCTGGCTTTTTAAACGACCTCTAATTCCTCTTTCAAGAATAAATTGATGAATGTCCATCATCCCTGTGTCATTGTTTGGGCTCTATATTATTTCAGTTTCAGTACCCTCTGAATTCTCTAGTTAAAGCTCTCATTCTCCCGTCTCTGTACTCCTTGAACAGACCTTGTCAAACTTTGGTGCAGTGCCAAGCCGTCAGCAAATTTTCTCTTCTAAAACATGGCTTTCTGGGGCTACATGGCCTTGCCCCAGTTGTTATTTTTAGGCATGTCAGGTGTTTTTAGGCATGTCTGGGCTGCTCCCAGACCCACGTGGATGGGCTGGGTTGGGTTGGGGGTCCATAGCCACAGGGGCTCCTGCCTTTGACCCTTTGGATGGCTGTGATGGTAGTGGTGGGGATGTATTTCTGGGTTGGGAGTGGATTCATGTGCTGCTCTGGCATGGTCTGGTACTAGAGCTTGGTTTTGTGTGTGGAAAAGGTGATTTGCTCTGGAAAATGCTGGACTTTGCAAACTGCTTCTTTTGCCTTGGGTTTTTCCTGGGATGTGTGATTTTTCTTGTGAATCAGTTTAGTTAACTATAGAAACCTCATCCCTGCCCCTCTGCTCTGATTTGGCTTTGATTGCACGCCTGAGYAGGCTCCCCTTGAATCAATAATAAATTCTTGCATAATTCATCCCACAATTAGCAGCTATAATGGCATCTCATCTAAAACTGCCACCCTCCAGAGGTTCAAAGATTAGATGTCTTTGGGAAGTCCACAGAAGTAGGTTTTAATACTTCAGTGAGCATTTTCCAGTGAGAGAGTTTTCTTTTAGCAGTGAGGAGTATTTCAGTACTGCATTTCCCCTGTAATAGGATGCAGAATGTGCATCCAACCATCCACTTTTCATGAGACATAATCAGCAGCAGCAGCATTTGGCAGCGCTGCATCATAGTCTGAAAATATCTCCTCCTCAAYGGGGTACCTCAGAGCACTTTGTGCTGCAAATAACAAAACCAAGGTACAGAGCCATTAATTGACTTTCCTGGAACTTGATGCACCGAGTGAGGGRTCCAAATCAGGAGTTTGCTCATCCCAAACTCCTTCCTGGTTGATAAAGAAATATGGACATCTCTGGGGTGTGGGGTATCCTTCCTGTAGAAGGGCCATCCATAGGACATGGATTTCTAGCACCAGAGAGCTGCACAGGGGACCAGGTGGCACTTGAGGTTGCCAGCTGTGATGACAGCTCATGGTGATTTACCTGTGTCCASTGAATGCTACCCAGGACATGGTGCTGGAGTGGCCCAGAGCAGCCCCTGGACAGCAGGTCAGTGGGGAATTGCACATTTCTTGTGTGGTCATTGTCTCATTACAGCTGCAGTCTTGGGTGGACAGATCCCACCTCTGTTTAGTGAAAAAATATCCATTATATAATTAATTAATTAATTAATCTGAATTGAATTTCTTTTTATATAGTTTTCTAACCAGTTTTATACTCAGGTTTGGTGTTTCCCCCCTGTTTATAGTGATTATTTCTGGGTTGGTTTTTTTGGTTTGTTTTTTTTTTTTTTTCCCTCCCAGACCAGGGAAGAAGCTCAATGAAGGAGGTTTTCAGCCTTAAACATGTATTTTCCTAACATAAAGATATTGTATTCATGCAAGAACTGCCATCTGCAAATATAACAGCAACTTGTCCGTTCCAGTAAATATCTTATATCAGAAATTACTCTGGAATGTGCCTGGTCTGCAGGAYTCCTGCCTCTACCTTGCTCCAGAAGTCATAGCAGATGAGGGATGTTGCCTGGTTCAGCATGAAGGAAATTGGGCTGAAGTGTGCCCRAAGTGACTCTGTAGCCTGTAGCATTATCAAACCATTAAAACAGAGCTTCCTCAGCTTCTGTGAATCGAAAGGAGGGACCATCTAGGCATGAAACAGCAAATACCATGAATTGTTAGGATGGATAACACCTGCTGTGTTAAGATCATTAATACTGATGGGAGTGATAGCAGTAGGATTTTATGTCTATCTTATTAGTATATTGTAAAATTTTAAAGCTGCAGACATATTGATTGCACRTATTTTAACAGCACAATGAGTTATGATAGCTGGTGTCTCCTGAGACAGCATTACTGCATCTCCTGAAAATACATCTTAGGGACTTGACCTTCAAACTACTCTAGGTCATAACATTAACGCTAATTAATCTGTGTTAAGTGACAACAGAGGTTCCAATGAGCAAGGTGTACAGCTTGGTGTTAACCAATTAATCTCAAAATATCTTAAGATGGTAGGGAAGACAATCACAGCTCTCTGTTTCCACTAAAGCTCCAGGTTCTAACTTCTAGCTGCTCTCACCCTCTCCATCAAAACAAAGATTTTCCCTATTTGTAATCCAGCTTTACTCTTTCTGGTCTGTATATACAAATACTTTCCTTGAAGAAATAACAATATAACATTAGAAAATAAATACACTTGTAAAWTAATAGTAACTGCTCACGTTTGCAGGAGCATCATTAATTTTAGGCATCTGTGTGATGCTTTCACATGGTGGAATTCATTATTTTGTGTCTGAGTTGCATCCAAGCTGAGGCTGGAAYAGAAGTGCATGTGAGGTGACCTTCATTGCATGGGACTGGGTTATCTCTACAGTTCAAGGAGAAAAAGACCAGCAGGGAATTTGGAGCTTTAACTCAGTCTGTGGTGTTCACAATGCCCCRGGGTGAAGAGTGAGGAATTGGGTGRCCAGTGCAGTATCAAGGCTGTTGACCTCAGTGTTTCCTTGCTCTACTGGGAGACAGACACCTGCAAAGATGTGAAAACAGGTCCCTTTCTAAACTGCATCATAAATAATTGTCATGTGAGTGTCATTGTCCACTGAAAATGCCAAATTTTTGATGTGAGTGTACTCCTCCTTTTAAAGATGGTTGTCCTTTCATCCCTCAAGCAAAWCTATACTGGAGTCCTCTAAACAGTGTGAATCTCCTTGATCTGATTTTTTTTTTTTTTTTTAAGTGTAGCACTGAAATCTAGAGAAYTGCTCTTAAAACACACTCCAAGATTTAACCCTGTCCTTACTAAACCCTATGAGGGCCATGCCCTTGTTGGTTGGCTTCTGAGGTGTTGGATTTGACACCATTCCAGATATTTCTTAATTTATTTAATTTATTTAACTGCTGTGTTTTATGCCTGAAGTCTGCCCTTGTGAAGACAAATTTGGAAAGTAAAAAGATACAGAGCTTCCAAGCCCCATGTAGATCTAGGACTGTCCCCTCCCCCCATAAAAAGCTGTGTTCTGTCCCCCTCAAACCTCTAGCCAGATTGCCKCAGCAAAGCTCAGCTTGGAGGATCATATTAAAACCTTTGGGAGYAGCAAGGTTACAGAGGAAGGATGAGGTCATTTTCTGCCTCTCTCATCTCAGGCTTAAATTATTTCTGTGTCGACAGCGTGCAAAAGCCCTCGACATTGAAACATCCTTGCTGCAACCTCACCTCCGGACCACGCTGACCGGGAAGGTCAATGCTTGGCACAGCTCCTTCCATGGAAACAAACCCCACTCCCAGCTCTGGTGGGGTGGTGAGGAGGTGAATGCAATGATGCTGAGGAGATGAATGCAATGATGCTGAGGAGATGAATGCAATGATGCTGAGGCAGGGTGACGTGTCAGCAGTGCGTGACCGATGCTCATGGCTCTGGGTGTGAGCAGCATTGCCGGGAACGCACAACGCCTTCCCCGGGGATCCCTCTGCGCCGCTGACATCTGGCCCTCTTCAGCTTCATGCCCAAAATGAGCTCTGTGGGGACCCTGGCTCAGCAAGGAGAGGTGATTATGCAGCCTTCTCCATGCTGCTTTCACAGATATTTCCACCGTGCAGGTGTGTGGGTTCCACCCGCAGTCTTCCCAGAAGCTCTGGGCGGAGATGATGATGATGATGTGCCAGGGCACCCACAGGTCTCCAGGGAGGATCTGTGCTGGCAGGAATCTCCCTTCCTCCCCGGCTCTGTCCTTGCTCCAGCCAGGCAGTAATTTGCTAATGGGCTTCAYGAGCAGCAGTAGCTGAGCTGTGCTGGTTGCTCTTTTAGAGGATGGGGTGAGAGCAGCAAATTCCTRCTTGCTGCTGTGTGGCTGCACGCTACTGTGGACTGGGAATTTAGCCATTGCTTGTTGATAATTTCCCGGTGTAGCACTGAATTATATCTGAACTTTACTATTTGCCTTTGTAAACTTGCAGTAAGACTTCAAACACAGTGATTTAATTCAGCTAAATGAGATTAAACACTCCCTGGGATTACTCTTGGCTTCCCTGTGGTGGATGTCACCTTTTACCCATCTGAGCTGCACGACTATAAAATTGTTATCCTTCAATTCTGCTCTAGTGCATGCCATCAATTTTCTTCTCCTTGTCCCTCTGCTTGAGCACACTGTTGAAGAAGCAGCCCGTAATATTTGCACATCTCAATTCTTCCATTTATTTTACCATGCCTCAAAAAAAGGAATAAGAGGGATTACTGGTTTATTATCTCTTTTTTTTTTCTTTTTTTTTTTTTTTCTATGTATCTGGCTTTTCTTTTTTTTCTAGCTGCTCATTCTGAATGACTGATAAAATTATTTCATCAGAGATGTGGCCATTGATTTTATTTTTTTTTCCAATGCTATAGAGCATTGCTATTTGTAGAAGAGAATTACTGGGCACTTGAGTTAATGATCATTATGATTAATTGGAGCATTTCTACAATTAGGAGGCAAGTTACATACTAACAAATTGAAAAGATCTCTAAATATGTCAACTCTTCTTGACAGTATATAAAAGCATCTTATCACTTTGGCTTTTTAAAAATAAAATGCATTGGAAAATTTGACTGATATCCCTAAACCAAAATAAAATTCTAAAAATGCTATAACTGCCCTAATAAAGATGCAAGGTTATGAATAGCTATTAATGCATGGGAAGGACTTGTAACATAGGAGGATTGCAATTTTCCCCATTCTTTGCCTTCTGGTAACAAACATCATATTTCTGTAATTGCTGTACTCGTGATTTCTCAGGGTGCAATGATCCAGCCTGCTGACAGGCTAACGTGGTTGAAACATCAGGGTTCCGAGATGTACAAAAGTCCCACGTGGATCCTTCCTCAGCACATCCCATGAAAATGCAGATTTCTGTGATGTGGCACCTGAAGATACTGTGCTCAGGTGGCTGGTCCTGCCAACACCAGCAATGGCAGATTTTTGTCGTGTGTCTTGCTGAAAACAAAGGTCACCACAGTTGGTGGCCAAACCCCCGCCAAAAATGAAAAGGGGAGGTCAGTCAGAGGGACTGGATGGAGGTTTGGGCTTGCACCAGCCAGCACACTGCTCCCAGCTCTCCCAAGCCATCATAAAGGCTGCCAGGGAATGAATGTGTGTTTCCACCTTTGCCAGCACAGAAACTTGCAGAAGTGCACTGAAATCAGCCATTTCACAAAGAGGTTTTCATGGCACTGGCCATCAAACTGAGCTGAACCCATCACCCACTTCAGATTTCATGAATTTTCTTGTTTAAATGAGTTCTTGTGCTGCTCTGAAACTGCAGCTTTCAAAGCATGTTATCAAAGCTCCTGCCTGCTTTTTGTGAAGGCTCTTGTCGTGTCAGGGACTCCTACTAAGAGCCCTTTACCATGCACTTGTCCAGCAGCAGTGCCTGAGACTGAAGGCACTGGAAGGCACTGCAGCTCCAGCTTTTCCTTGAGGAGCCTCCCAGGCATGAAGACACTCACAGAGTGTCTGTATTTCATGGAAACAAAAGCCATAGTAAATGCCAGAAATCTGTTTAGAGGAATGGATCTGCAGGCACAATCTGATCAGCTTTTTGCATCCTTCATGGGCTTGAAGCTGGTAATTTCCAAATGAAGCCAGCATCTCCTAGTGCCCAGCCTTAGCTTTTCAGGTCCCCAAAAATCACACTGAACTGCAAACAACTGACCAGGAACAATGACACTTGAGCCCAAAGTACTTGGTTTTCAGGTCATGCTGCAAAAGCCTTGCTGAAATAACAAAATGCAATTAACAACCATAAACTGGGAGAACACAAACCTGTTGCAAAAATAATCTACCCAAATATCTTGGTAAATCTGTGGCAGAGATACTGGGGCACTGCAAAATTTGCTAAAAGCAGAATRTCCCTTCCCCTTCCCATCCTTCCTCCAGCACACGCTGCCCACCTCTTGCCTGTGAAGGGATGTTCTCTGCAGTGTGTCCCTCGCTGTTCTCCCTTCTCTCAATCCATTTACAACCACCAGAGAGACRAAAATTATTTTTAGGGAGGCTTTCCTAGCGCAGAAAAGCAGAATTCACACAGAGCCTTGCTCCACAGTRTTTTTCTGTCTGTGGGCAGGCTGTGATAATCCTTGTATTGCAAGACACTCGGCTTTGGCTCCCCGTAATTTGCGTGAAGTTAATGAAGGAGTGTTGTAGAACATATGTTTGGCTTAATATAGGTTCAAGGGGTTTTTTAGTCTAATAYACTAAAATAAAATCTGGGACACCTTCACAGTAAATAAGATTGACAAGTTTTTCATTTTTTAATAATATGAGGCTAATTGAGCCCTAGTGGTCAGAGCACATTGTATTTCCTGGTAATTAATTGCTGGCTGCAATAGTTGACTGCATAAAACTACGCCTCGGGCCATTAACCCCAGGTCGTTAGTACTCAAGGAAATGTCTAGTGAAGGTCATTATTACTGCTGCTATATCAGTTATTGTAATAGAAAAGAGTTGGCATGMGCTTTTCAAAAACCTATTTTCCCTGTTCTGGTCTCATTTCAGAGAACTGGGTGCAAAGGCTGTTCCCAATTATTCTGCATTTCCATTCATTTTCAGGGGATTAGAGTTTGCCCACTTCTGTAAAAACAGAAATCAGATAATTGGACTGTTTGAGTGGTTGTTCATTTAGCTTTATGTGGCCTGAAATGTTGGTCTTCCCAAAGGATTGACACAGGTTTGTGTTGYCAGTCCCAAGGGATGGACAATGACTGAGGGAAAACCCAAGGGATGCCTTTTGTTGACTTTTTTAGCAGCAAAGCWCAGACTCTGAGTGGGTGGCTGTGGGGCAAATGGAACAGTTCTCACAGCACATGGAACCAATGGTGTTTGTGTCCTAATATCTCTGCTTTGGATTGGATTTCCAAGGTTTTGGTGATGGACAAAAATAAACCTTTCTTTTGATTATCCTGTCATCTCTAGAGGGATYTCCAGCTTCCAGATCAAGAAGCAACTGTTGGGAGATTTGTATTTGTGCTGTCCCCCAAACTGCTCGGTAGGTCAGAGCAGCAAAATGATATTACTACTCGAAACTAAAATCAAAAAACAACAGTTGTGAGAACTAATCTATTTTCTCACCTGGTGTAGTTGAGAATTCCTTTTTTTAAAGAGCTAATGGAACAAAAAAAATAATGAGAAACTTTTTTAGTGCTGTCCCTTTAACAAGATATTAGTAACAATAAGCACTTATTTAGTACCTTACAGTTTTATGTTGAATGCTGTTKTCTCTAATCATGTGTTTAAAACAGGGTTAATATTTTGCACAGACCAAAGTCCTTGAAATAGTATTGYGAGCCTGCTGGCTCTAATGACGTTGTGAGGAAGCACTTCAGCTCTAAATAGACAAAATTACAGACTGCTGAAGATACAGTGATGGCATAAGAAAAAGGATGGGGAAATTTTGTAATCTGCTGATATTCCTAGCAGTGTTTGGGTTTCTTCTTCCCCACTCTGGAATTTTAGTTTGGAGTCAGGAGTTAAATAATTCTGTATGAAGAGACCTGTTTTGCCCTCTTTGATCAATACAGAAACTTTTTTTGTCACCATCCTTAAATAAGCAAAGGYTTACTTGTTTGGTCCCCTGGTGAYGGAATGCCTCTYTTGAAATCTTTTCCTCTAGATCTAATRTYATTCACTRTCTTGCAAGAAATAATAAACTAAASWTGCTGCTTGCTTGTGTTGTGGTTCCAACACAAACCTTTTTGTATTGTGGGAATGTTTTGAGCTATTCTTTCATCAAAGCTGTGCTACTAGACTTCAGTCAGTCAGGGCTTAGGTCAGTTTAGGGAGTTTCTGATTTTCAAATCCCCATTTAAGTCTGAAGAGCTAAATAAAGAATCATCCATGTGAAATTTCTGTGGGAGTTTTGATTCAGCAGTAGGAATTCAACCTTAGCTGCAAAGTCCAGAGGTGCCTGGTGTCTTGGACACGGATCMTGTTTTGAATGTTCCTGTTTGGTTTGTTCTCTGTTTAGGGATTACCCCTTCCAAATACAGGTTACAAAATTAACTTTCTGCATTTCTTCCAGGAAAATGCATCTGTGCTCGCATTGAGTAAAATGTGTTTGCTGTGGCTAACCCTGAATATATTTGGGGGGAAGAGGAGGAAAGGAGTGCTATCTGCTTGCATGATGAAATGTAAACTGATTGAAGAGTTACTGAATATTTTAAGACAGTATGGCCATGCAGACCAATTGAAAAACCCAGCAGTTTTGTACATGATAGGAGTAAGGAACAAATCCTATTTGGAATCTGCATCATTGTCTACATGTAATTAAGCAGGGGTGGATTAATTGCCAAAGCTTTGCAAATTGAATAATATAGTAATCTCTTACAAGAGTCAGTTTTAATTTTTAATAATCTTTAATTAAGTAAGCATTCACAACACAACTGGCATTTCTGCATTAGCACAACAGTCTCTGGGTAGTCAGTGTCATTCTTTCATATGYAGGCTGGTGTCAATTGATTTTCCATGGTCAGTAGCTGTAGTTGAGTCTGTTTAAGTTCCATAAAACTTCCCCCATTGCACAAAACCGTTCCTGTCTGAGGGAGAAGGATTTGAGCCKCCTTCTCTTAGGATCATGCTGGGAATAGAGTGTAAATCCATATTATTCTACTTATCTCCATGACATTTCCAATTTCTACTGATGCAATCAAAAGAATTTGTCTCATTGATCTTCAAACTCTTGGACAATTTCACACTCTGAGCTGAGTGGTGTGAGCTATTCAGTCGCCCCATTGCTTTTCATCAATAAAAGTTTTTACCTAGATCAAGACAGCACGTTTGCTGCATACGAGCTATGAATCTTGGAGATTGTTATTGGTTTACTGGTGGAATATTTATCTTCAAGCTGAAATGAATTCTTAGATGAGTCATTGCACACATACCCTCTCTTGATATTTTTAGGTGCTAAAGCCACTATTTCAATGAGGCTGGGTTGGGGAAAATTGTCCATAATGTTTCGGATGTACAATTAGAGTGCCATCTGCCTCTGTGATGCAGCAGATGTATAATTGATATTCACTGCTGATTTGCCTCTTGATTTTCTGCAGACATTGAAGGCTGTAATTGTTTATACAGTATGATCCTGAATACCCATGTGAGAATTTTCCGCCTCACGTGTTCCTAACAGAAGTATCACTACCATCCTCAGTACTCAGGAGATGGATTCATTAAAAGATAATTTGCAGATAGCTAGGCTAAAATCTTACAGAAATCTAGTGAGTAAGTAAAAAWCAAGTTTTCAAAAGGAGTGGCTTATTCCCATAGGATCATGGTTTAATATAGAAGAGCTTGTTGGGAAAATGTAAAATGCTGATGCAAAWTCTGGTTACGTTTTTACACTGATTCCAATGCAGGTTGTAGCTAAGAATAAAAAGAAAAGAGCTGTTTTATTTTTTCCTCCTWTTTTGCAGAGATAGAAACCTTCTTCAGGGGAAAAATTTTATGCAGAGTAAAACCGAAAGGTCAACTGTAACATCAAAAGAACTATTTTCTCTAGGGCAAAGACTATTTAATAAAAAACAGAGATAGAAACCACAGCAGTGAATTCTGAGCAGATGAGAAAACAGAGATATGCTACTTTTTCTTTTTTCTTTTTTTAAAAATTTGTTTTGGTTTGGTTTTTTTTCTGTTTTGTTTTTGTGCGCTGTCTTTCCAGTTCAAAATTCAATCATTAAAATCTTGATCAATCAGCAGGTGTTATTTTTACCCTATGGCTGGTTTCTAAGGCTCTTCAGAGAATACTCTAGATGGGAATCTACTCACACTGAAATAAAAGAAAAATGTGACCAGTCACCTCAGTGGCAGGAGGTTAGTGGCTCTGTTTTATACTGCTGCCCCCTTTTTGACAGCAGTGGCTTTTAAGCACAGTAGTTAAACTCACTATGAAGCACAGTGATTGTCCAGGGCTTTGCATTCAGCTTCAAAGGAAAGAAAAATTGGTGGTATAGAACCTGAACCTGGCTTTGCTGCAAGTGACATTTTGAGTGATCATTTCCTAAGCCTGTGCCTGGCTCCCAGGAAAAACTCTGGGCTCCCAGGGAAACCAAGGCCCATTTTGTTGTGACTTGTTCCCTTTTTCAGAGGCATTGGCTGTACTCAGCGTAATCCAGAAGGATCCCCTGTGTTTTSCCAAGGCTGAATGCTTGGTCTCATATTTCAGTGTCCCGAATTGTCTGATCATAGGCAAAGGACATCGTGCTGATGGTCACAGGGAGCCCAGCAAAGGGCATGTGAGGGGCTGAGGGTGCAGCAGAAGGAAGGCACAGRACGTGCAGAAGATGGTTTGGGGAGGGGACATGGAATCAAATCCAAGCCAGTGAGGTGCAGTGCACTGCTGATCAGTGTGGTTATGTTCAGGTTTTCTTTCTCATCTCTATTGCTGTCTGCAGAAATCCACCAAGTCAGAGAGAATCAGAGAGAGACAGTGCAGGAGAATCTGTCCATGTTAATGCTGCTGAGCATTTGCAGGAGAATCTGACCATGTTAATGCTGCTGAGCATTTGCAGGAGAATCTGACCATGTTAATGCTGCTGAGCATTTGCAGGAGAATCTGACCATGTTAATGCTGCTGRRCATTTGCAGGAGRRAGAGRAACTGCTTTTCTCCACGAGTCATTTAATCACAGCCCTGATGGGTGCTCTGTGGTAAATGCAAACAGAAATCCAGCTACAGCAAAATGTATGGTAAATTTACCCAGGTGACTTCATATTGAGGTCTAATTGGACTCTTCAAAATGCAGAGGTTACAAGATGTGAAGGGTCTCCCCCTTCACAWCRTTGCTCATGTGTTCTTGAGGATTTWTTTTTTTTTTATTTTATTCCCCATATAYTTCTCTCATTCATATAAAAGCTTTTGGATATGCTTATTGCAAAAAGATTAATCTTCAGGTTTGACTTACACTTACTGAGAAGGTCGCCCCTGAAGGGAGGTTTCAATCTCAGAGCAGATGTATTGCAGTGCTTGGATTGGGCATGCAAGAAATTCGGGGATGTTTTGATAGAAAAGGGTATGCAGAGTGGACTGGACTRTGACTAAGCAGAGCTGAAACTCTCAGAGATACAAAGGCACCATGAAACTGGGATCCCAGATCTTGTGAGCAATAGGTTGAGCATCTCCTTGTGCTAACTCAGCAAAGCCACTGTCTTGCTGGGTGAAGTGTGGCTTATTCTCTTAATTGCACTGTACTACATATAAATAAATCAACCATAGAGAAATTGGTTTTGCATATTAGTCACTGTCTGGATGAAGTGTTCTGTTTCTGTTAACACAAAGTGTCAACAAAATGAGTATTCTATCACTCTGTAATTCACATGCTTCAAAATGAAACTCCAAAGACAAATTTAAGCTTTTATTAAAATCAAAAGGTTGAAATTAATCTTCACTGGATACTTACTGGGTTTGTCATTCCTAAAAATTACTTGAATATAKGGAACTGCTTTCTTTTCAGTAGCASGRAGGACTAAGAGATTATAGCAGTGGAGGGGAGAGCTGCAGTGCCCGTTTGGGAGTGGGAATTCAGGGGGATGCTGACTGCAGCTCCTGCTGCATGTTTGTGTTTGTATGGGACAGGTGGTAAGAAAAATAGAGAACTTGTCCTTGGAGCAAGGATGCAGAAAACAGGAATCCTTGCACCCTGTTTGGCTGCTTCCCAAACCAGGAGACTTGGAGAAAGCAGAAAGATTTGCCTTCTGGATCCTTCCTTTCCTTGTGGTGCTGGAGGAGAGGGGGATGTGCTTTGGGAGATGTCGATATGAGGCTCTTCTGGGAGCTCAGCCAACGATGGTGATTTCCTTCTTTGGGGGCAAAATCTCCACGGATACAAAGCAATWCAGTGTGTGTGGGTGCTTGGTGGGTTAGTGGCACTGACCAGCCCTCCCGACAAGTGCCCATGTGGAGCTCTGCTGGCTCCTCCTTCTTGCATACCCTTATCAGAAACCTTTAAAGGTGCTTTGGCCCTCTGCAGCATTGCTCAGTTTATTGTGTGTGCTACCCAACTGCAGCTTGTGGTATCCACTGGATCTCCAAAAACATGTGAGCCACCCTAGGGCACTGCTGCCTTGCTCCCCCAGAAAGMGGGCTGGAAGGACCTCCTTGTGGGAAGAAACAAATTTTCTCTCCTCCARGCCTCTTCTGCTGCAGCTTTGTTCGATTCAATTCTGCTCCTGTCAGTCTAAATAAGAGGGYGGCTTCCCCTCAGAGAAGCGTTCAAAGCTTCACATAAAGTGTCTTAATTTTTGTCCTGTGGAGCTGTACGTGGCAGACATGAGCTGCAGCGTGTACAAAGGCACCACAGYGAGAGAAACCACAGTGAGGGCTTCCAGAGAACAACATCTGGCGGGGGAGTCTGCCGTGATTAGAAAAAGGGTTGTGTTATTGCCAGAATCAAATTATCTGAAGGTATCCTGCTGCTAAGCAGCAAGTACAAGCTGAACTAAGTTCTAAATTGSTGAGTACAAGAGAGGCACTATTAGATCTTTAAATCCCTCTTTGGGTTGAGTTTTGTCAATATTCTCATCTAAAATCTAATGCTGCATGTCTCAAGATACAGGCCATGACTGAGACAAATTTTATTTTTGCTTTTACACATTAATGCTCTGTTCCCYAGTTTTGGGGAGGGTTTCCCATCAGTTTTCCCTTAGGAGTTTGAAGGGCTTTGGTGAGAAGCAGAAATCGATGGCTCACTTGTCCCAGTAGGTCTCTGTCTTTCTTAAAAATAATCTCTGGTTGTGGGGGAAAAAAGCCTTCACAGGACAGAAGTCAAGATAACTGTAGCTGAAAATTAAGCTTGCAGGGAATTGGAATGGGATTCTRTGGGATGATCTTTGCCATCCAAGGGATCAGGCCAGGTGGTGTTAGCAGCATCCCAGCTGAGATGTGTTCTCTGGCCGTGTGGATGCTCCCCTTCTGCTCTCTATGCTCTTTTTTGACAGTCTGTGTGAATTGATTTTCYTTTGCTTTGCAGCAGATAAAATTTAACTCCTGGGTGTCAGCTGAAGAACAGTAACATCAGCTGCTTCAAATCCAACAGTTAAGGTGGTCTTATCRTTCCCTATTGCACTATTTATGCAACTACCTAAAAACCCTAGAAATAGCATATTTTGAAGGTGTGACTAAGATTTTAGCACAGGATGAGGCATCACTGGYGGTGGTAGGTGGATTTGCTTGTCCTGCTAGGAATTTACTGCTATCTCCCTTCCACATCCCAATAATCAGCCAGGATCATCTAAACCTTATTCCCTTGACCAGAGTTATCCATCTCTGTGCTATCCTGCTGCTGCTGTGTCTGCCCTACTGTGGGCTCTCTCGTTAGAGGCAGGAGCTGTATTCTTAAGGAAACTTTGCAAACATGGTAAAGAAATTAATATTTCTTTTTCATTCTCGAGTCCAAATCTTTTAGATCACTGTAAATTGGACATTTGTCTTCCTTGGCTGGTAAGGATGGCTGCTCCACTGCAGGTTTTCCTCTGGGGAAATTTATAGGAAGATTTAAATAGGAAGCGAATGGTCCTCTTTAAAGTTGCATATGCTGAAAGAATGTGACTTATGAATCCTGTTAGCAGTAATGGCTGCATGAGAATATCAAACACTTAGTCAAATCAAGATTTTTCTGTGAAGCATCTCGCACTAGAAGGGTTGCTATAAATTTTTGTACTGTGCCAAACATTTTTATGTACTTCGGGTATGCAGGCTATGTTTGATGCTTATAGAAGTTGAGTCTGTTTTGCTTTTGTTGCTGACTGCTGGAGGAATACATACATGTGTTTTTGTGGCTGAACAGAATTAAAACTCATCTGGTTTGCAATCTCAATCACAGAGAATACTGCTGCCTGCAGTAAAAACAGGAGATAATATTAAACTGCAAATCAACCTTATGTTGGGAAGACAGCAGTGTTATTATCATAATTTCTAGTGGCCAGCATAGGTGACACCTTCTGGAGAGAGCAGGTTCAGTGGAGAGTAGAGACACACTTGAAAATTGCCTGTATGAAATATTTATATAAAACYTTGCTTCATGCAGTGAATATGTGAACAATTAAAAATCTGTTCACTGTCACTTTCTGGCCTTGGGCTAAGATGAGGGGCTGGCTGGAGGATGGTGGTGGTTGTAGCCTGCCAGCTGAATGGTACGTGTAGGATCATGCTGGAACAGATGGGAAGACCAGCAAACCTAAAGGACTGTCATGGTTTAACCCCAGCTGACAACTCAACCTCACACAGCCACTCATTCACTGCTTCCCAGTGGGACTGGGGAGAGAGGTGGAAGGGTAAWAGTGAGAAAACCCATKGGTTAAGAACAATTTATTGTTTTAAGTAAACCAAATCAAAATYAAATAATAGATTTTGCGRCCTACRAGAGACATGGAGAGGAGCTTTTCTCAAGGTCATGYAGTGATAGAACAAGAGACAATGGCTTTAAAATGGCAAAATTTTTTGCCTGTGTAGAGTCCTACAACTCCTGGTTCTTTTGCAAGTTTATTGTCTTTGAAGAAAGTCTTTGTTTTAATGCCATAATATTTGCTTGGCCACAGCAGAGATTTTAGGGCTTCTGCGAATTGTGGGAGAACCAGAGTGGTTCCAGGGGCTCAGCTGTCCCTCAGCACCTTTCTGAGCTGGGGCACAACTCTGCAAGTTTGTTTGGATGTTGTCTCAAACTGCCTCTCTTAATGAGGCCATTTCGCAGTGTACCAGTGATGTGGATTGCTCTGAAGGAGGGTTCAAAACCAATTCTCCAACATTACATTAAAAAATAAGGAGGGGAAGCAGGGGGCTGTGATTACACCTTTTATTCGTTTTTTTTTCCAGCAGGGCTAAAGAGTTTATTTTCTTTAGGGTTACCCACTTGAATCCCGCTGAATCAGGACAGAAAATTACTGAACGCATGAGAGGAGTGCWGTAATCATTTGGGGTCAGTGAACTATAGATTGCAATATTTGGCAGAGTTATTGCGYTTGCCTGCGAGCCACAGCCGTGTCCCCGCTGCACCCGCCGGCAGCTGCRGGAGAGGAGGGAGAAGCTGCTCTGCATTTCCCTCCCTTGGCTTTCTCCACTCTGCTCCCCGGGCCATCAGCATTTCCTACCTGCTGAAGCCTTTCACCACTTAATTAATGATTATTTTTAATCAAAGAGATCAGGGTTATTTCTCCCAGTTGTCGGTTGGGTTTGTGTCACGCTGCCGATTATTGCGACTCATTGGGATGATGAAAGTAACCATCCAGATGAAGTTTAGACATAGGAAACCTGACTAGCCAAGGTAACCAGCTTTATTTGATCTGATGCTTGATTTTTTTTTTGCCTTTTTCTCTGCATTCTATGAGGTGTTTTACTTTGGCTTCCCCAAGGCAATCTACCAGTAATTCAATGACAGCTCTGCAATCTTACTCCTTGTTTTTTAAGCTTCTGGATACTAGACCTGAATTTTGAGGACCTGTTTTCAAGCATACATTTTCCGTGTGCCCTTTTTCGGTCTCCCTCACTTCTCAGCATGATCATGGTTTTGTAAATGGGCTCAAATGTCTTCTTTGATGGCCACTTTGCCATCTCCTGGTGTTTTGGCCAACCACTAATTCAATAATGAAAGAGAGGAGAAATGAGGGTAACTGACCCATACATAAAGATGAACATAAAGCCAAAAGAAAATATCTTGCTGGAGTGGGTTCAAACTCTGCCTCCTTTCCAGGGAAGAGTTGTGTGAGCAGAAGTTCATTCCATGATGAGCAAGCCCCAGGCTGCCCCTCACCATGGAAGATGGGACTCCTGGCTCCCTAAAACCATTAATTAGTTGGAATTGAGACTCTCACTGTTGCTACCATGACTCAGTCTGTAACAGGAGTGGGAACTTTCAAAGTCAATTTATGATCATGCTCTGCCAGCCCTCTTATTAATGACATGCAAATTATAGAAGTTCAAACATTTGCATTTAATGCTCATAGCTGTTTCTTTGATTGCTAATGATGTTGATTCACGAAGAAAAAGCTTTCTAAAATAAAGAGACTATTTCATGTACCACACCAAAAGCAAATGAAAGGATGTTGCATGCAGCATTTTTTTGGTCACGTTAAGCCCTGTCCAAACACCTCAGGACTCATAAATTAGGTGGAAATGAAATGTGATTTACCAGTTAATGAGCTAGGCTTTAATTTTTAAACAGAATTATAAATTAGAGTAAACAATAAACATGCACATTTAGTCATGAACTCCTGTCCTGAATGTTACTACACAGTTGTCACAGCTCTTTATTATTTATTCATGTTACAAGATCAGCATGGCCATTGCCCACCTTCCAAAAGACTCATTCCTGGAGCAAGTTGTCCACCTATAAATTTATGGTGTGAACTACCTTTGCTATCCATCCTTGCAATCAGACATCCTATGGGGGTAAAAAACAAGGTGCCAAGCCCCTGACATAGAAAAGGTCCTCAGAACTTACCACAAGGTGAAAAAAAAAATTGTTTTTCTCTTGAATTGCTTTTTCACACAAGCTTTCATCAAATCTTCCAGCAGCCATGTTCTGTTTATTCCCCTGCTGAGTGTGAAGGTGTTGAGTACTGTTTAAATGAAACATGAGAATAAGGATTCCATTTTTGTCTGATTATATAGAAGCCTAATTATTTGGAAAAACCTGATCTTCAGTGCCGCAGCTGGTTTGCAACAGTGAATGACATTGCCTGGCTGSTTCAAAGCTTGGGTTGTGAACATCACTTGACTCTGTAGGGAAGTTTGTTCACGTGGYTGAATTCAACTGGTCTGGTAATCTGCTTTCCAGCAAAAACCATAAAAGGAAAATTGCTTTGTCTAGGGCACTGACCTGTTTTGGAGAAAGTAACTGAAACTGGACAGATTGTGACTTTGAAGTGTCTACTTTCCTTTCATTGACCATTAAGGGAATATAGGGCTCTGAGTTGAAGCTAAAAGAGATGGATCCATCCTTGGTAATTTCTAGGTTCAGTCCCTGCTCTCTTCCTGAAACGTTTTTGTAGAGCTGTGATCCTGTAGAAACACACATTGCACTTGCAGCACTGTCTCAGTTCTGACATTTCTTCCTGGTGTACAAGGCTCAGCATCAGCATAGCAATGCAGTTTATAATGAATAATTTAGACAATTGAGTGTCTGACTGGTAAGCCCAGTATTAACTGGCCATAAAGATGTTCATCTGTCCAAACTGTGTCCCCAGGCTTTTCCATGTCCCTGGTTTACAAGGAACCTGGCTAGTCTGGTGTGTGGGTACCTGCCTACAAAGATGATGGCTCAATGAATAATTAGGAAGAGGAGAAATTTCATYGAGATAAAGAATGTGAATTTTAAAAAGTAGAGAAAAAGCTCAACAAGACTGATCAGCAGATCTTGATGATTCAGCTTGGTCCAGCCTATTTGAAGTTCATATTATCAGACAAACACAGGAAAGGKTTATCCCCAGATATTCTTCTTTAGAATCTCTAAAAACAATATTCTACAGCTGAAATAAAATGATGACACTTGGGACTTTAAATACTGATGCTGTTATTTGAGAAATGCAACTGCAACAGTTTTGTGCTACGTACCATACAGAATTTTGCTTGGAAATTTAGAGCCGTTTTGCTCTTCATAATGTTGCCTTTGTCTCTTGTGACACTTTCAATCTCTTTGTAATACTATATTTTGCTGTGAAAAGGCTAAAAACCTGCAACAATAAATATTAATAAATGGAAACTGGATCAGGAGAGTTGTCATGGCAGACAGCCAAGTTACAAAAGACTGTCTGCTTTGACTCTTACATAATGATGTTGAGAAAGGTACTATATAAACTATTTTCTGGCTAAAATTAAATAGTAATCAGGGTGTCTGCTGATAGAAAACACCATCAGGATAGACATGATTCTTGAGGGTTTTTTAAAAAATCTATCTTGACAAATATAAATCAGAGAAATAATACCAGCAGTGCAAACAAGGAATGCAGAATAACATTTCTTCAGTGATTTYACACAGGTTTTTTATATTTAAACTYGCAAAGGAGGTGAGATTCATAGGCAGCCTCAATAAGATCCATATTCCAGTGACAGTCAGCAAGATGCTCCATTTTGCCATAGGAAAGGCGCTGTTATTTTTTAGCAGAGAAAGAAGTTTACCACATTTTGGAGGAATGGACATGCCAAGATATGAAGWACTTTGTCCCTCTATTCCTCCTGAGGCATTCTTGGAAGAAGGGCCTGGTTTGGATTTGCAGGTGCCATGATTGATGTGCATAGAGTGAGAGTCAGCCACCTGCTCACAGGCATCCAGATTCCCTTGAGATGCCTTGAGATATTGAAGGTATCCATTCACATCCATCAGGTGGATGTGACCCAGGACCAGAAGAAACTTCTGCATCTCTGGAGTAGCAGAGTAAAGTTCTGAAGGGCAGCTCAAATGGACCTACAGCTCTGTATGTGGGCACATGAGCTGTGTCCAGRGGATTATTGTCTGGGAAAAGGGGAATTGAGAAAACTCAGAACTTGCTCTTTACCATAAACCCACAGGCTTTGAGGAATTTTCCAAGGTGTGGGTTAGCTGGCTCTGATTTGCATTTGCCCAGGCACTGGTGGTTCTGTAGGTGCATTTCTGTGCCAGCCTTGCCTTTCAGTCTGGGCTGAGGCTCAAGTCTGCATCCTTGGGGCCAGGGCAAGACACCAGAACTGTTCTGACAGATCAGGATAGAAGCACATCTCTCAATCCTTGTAATAACTCAGGACAGCATTGTATCCTGGTTCTGTGCGACTGCATAGGGGTGTCTGCCACAGGTTAGATTTAGGGAATAAAGACAGCTTTTCCAGTATTTTCTCATTCTACAATATAGAGGAGTGAGTGGGTTGGGAAATTATGGAATGTGGGGGAAAAGGATGCAATTTACATCTAAGAGAAAAAGCTGTGGATGAAATGATGTTTCTAAGGCTTAGTCCCCTGCTAGAGCAGGGCAGCTGAATGCTAATCTATCTCTGGGGAGGATGGAAGGAACTTGTATCCAAAAACACAGCCCAGCCTCGGTGAACATGTACAAGTGACCCTTACTGCCCTCTTTCCTGGCATTATTAACACTTTTATATGTGTGTGCGTTTATTACCTTCGAAAACAGAGGCAATTAGTAACCAGTAAATATATGGCAGGAAAATTGCAGCAATTGTCACAAGTTTAAAATTGTGCTGAGCTGTTACAACTTCATTGTAGTTTTTGAACCACTTTTTCCTGCCATCTCTGCCAATGCTACAAGTAGGACAGAGTAGCACCGCTGCACCTCCAAGACACAGAATTTGTGTTGCGTTGGTGTGAGCCACTAATAGGATTCCAGGACAAAGCCCTTTAATCCATCGCTAAGTAAGTGACAGGGCAGTAATATGGTTTGAGGACAGGACACAGCTAACATGCTACTTCTGCTCTTCAAAGACTTTGTTTTATAATCCTCTGCGAAAGTCTTTGTTCAGGTTTCTGGAAGTATTTTGTAACTGCCCACACCTGCCTTGAAATATTGTCTCAAGCCCATGTATCTGCTTGCAAAATTCAGTCTATAATTAGTTATGCTTTCAGTCTCTGAATTACCGTATAATGGTGTGTTGTGTTGGAGCCGTAGCTATTAGCTTTTACATTTCAGTGGGGTAATGGCTAATGCAATTTAAAGGACCAATAAAGTTGTCACCAGCAGATCAGTAATTTTATCACCAGTGCTAGATAAAACTCCTGAGTTTGAATAAGACATCTGGTCAAGTATAGTGTGTCAGCTTCCTGTCTGAGTCAGGGATAGTGGATACTTCCAGCCTCATTTCAACCTCACAAGTTTCAGTGCTTGTGTGGGGATATACTGGCATGCTGTCTGGTGGTCATGGTGGTGCCAGCTCTGTGAGCTGCTGGATTTCTTGGGATTTGTGCCATTTATACTTAATTAGTTGAGGTCTGCTGTGGTTGAGGACTCAACATTTTCCTCACCTTGATRGTATACTGGGCCATTCAAGCTGGGTAAGTCTAATTCTTTTCTTTACCCAGTAATAACCCAACCTTTAGCTGTTGGGAACACTTGGTTGGGATTTGTTTGAAATACTGCAGAACTTATAGGCTGTAAATACAAGTGAGCCAAGGATCCCTTTGGAACAGAAATAGATCTGTTCAAATGCAGACTCTCATCAGTGCAGTCAAAGTTTGACTAAATGAGTTGCACCCTAAACTCTGTTCACTAGACTTCAAAGGCCATGATGGGAGTCTCAGACAATTTGCTCAGATGCTCAGCCCTGTGCTGTGGATTGTAATCTTAGGTGACACAGATCCTCTCATTGATAAGATTACCAGACTGGAAGCACTTTCTTCACCATTAACTCGTTAAAACAGGACCTYATTACAGCACTGCTTTATATTGTGTTCTGTTGAAAGAGGTTCTGCATATTTCTGTCTTTTCATATGACCTGTCTGATGCCAAAGACTCAGCTAAAGAAGGCTTTGAATTGTGCCCCAAGTCATATTCAAACCTGAGGTGTAACAGTGCTGCTGAGCGTGATGCTGAGTGGGATGCTCGACATCCTCCCCTCAGCCCAGTGAGACTCACACACATCACAATCTGGGAATGGAGATCTGGAGAATCCACTTTGCTGGGGTGCTGCCTTCACTTTCTGCACAGTATGAGCTCTGAGCTGCAGGGAAGTTGTGTGTGGAAAATGGGCAGAGAATCTGATATTGTCAAAATAGCACATGCTAGGGAAGGCTGGAATCACACCTGTTTTATTACTCTGCTCCAACACAATGGGAAATGGGGATATATGGCACTGAGTAAAACACAGCTTCGTCTTGTCCCTTGCCTGGGGACCCTGGCAGAGCCTCTGGCTGGGTGACAATGCACATCACTCTTCATGCTCACAGCTGTGGCTTTGCAGGGCCAGATCATAGACTGCCAACTCTGGCTTCTTTCATACATATAAATAATGAGCTAAAAAGGCTTGTGCTTTCACAGATGATTTAGAAACTTTATTCCCTTGTAGCTCAAAGAAAAGCAGGCTGTTAAATCACTGTATAACTCATGGAAATATTGTCCCTTTGACATTAGTCGGTTGTATTAAGTAAATATCCTGGAGGTGTTAGCCTTGCAGTCAATGGCACTTTGGTTTCTAAATGTCTTTGTGAGCCCATTGATACCAGCTTTGTAGGAAGAGTTAATGCCTTCTACTAAAGCAAATGATGTCTGAGGGAAGGAGAAGAGGCTTTGGGGCACATAAGCCATTGTTCAGGTCATCTGTATTGTGATTCCAGACCTCAGTTTCAAAGTGATGTATGAGCCCTTCAAAATGTCATTCAGTGGAAAGATTTACRATGTCTGACTTCCCTCTCCCTGTCTCTTTTTAGTGCTGGTGTAAATCAGGAGTGGTTCAGTGGAACCAGGCTGTGTCAAACTGTCCAAGACACATGGGCAGTGTGGTATATTCTGGTACTTGCATGGACAGAGACAGTAACTCTTATTTTCTCAGTTCATCTTGAAAGATGTCGGACAACCCTTAGCTCCCTGTCCTTTGCTTTTCTCTGGTGATTACAAAATAGAGAGAAGTCGATAACTCTGGTAGAAAAAAAGAAACAAGTGTCCTTTGGCTGGAAGATGGAAGCTGAAGAATTGCCTTTAAAATACTGTACGCTGCTAAGTAAAGCAATGGCTATTTTTACCAAATACTGGCTTTTTGGAAGCTTAATTATCTTCATTCTGCTCACAGAACTCAGAATGATACTTGTTGGCAGGATGGACCTAAAATAAAATCTAGTTGCTGTACTGACAGCTGTGAAAGATTTAGATGAACCAACTTTTTTTCTTGTTTTTTTTTTTTTTTTTTTTTTTTTTTTCCCCTTGAATTCCCTTGAAGCAATTATAGATATGTTCTGTGACCTGCCCTTATCTTTCTCTGGCATGTCTGTGTACTGCAAGGCTTGTCACAGGCTGCGTGGGTCTCTGCTAGCCGTGCATGCACAGCCTGCAGGGCTAAATGCAAGCTCTGTGTCCTATCTTGTTGCCAGGGAACAGTGACGAAGAAGTGCCTGAGCTAAACTTGAATTTTGGAGCTTTGCAATGAGGAGCTTATRTGACCTTGGGCAAGTAATTTCTGTGGGATGAGATTCCTCTCTTCCAGTGTCAGGCTCCCTGTAGTTAAAACTGCAACTTCAATTTGGTGGAGGACTCTGGCTATGGGAGGGGAGATCAGTAGAGGGAGACTGATTCACTGTTTTGGACATTTGTTTAAAAAAGGGACAAACTTCCCACTGGGGAATCTGATTCTCTCCAGCTACAGTGTGAGCCCAGATGGCTACCTCAGACTGACACCTTAGACACTTTTATTGAACCTTAGACTGACAAACATCCAGACTTCTGTGGGACTGTGAGCTCTGTGTTAATCCCTGTTTGAGCAAGATATGATCTCTGAAGTCTCCACAGTTGTCACAAAGATGTCTCTCCACATTTGGTGTTATATGACATGGAGTTGCAGTGTCAGGTTTTTTTTTGCTCATCCTTAGATTTCTGAGGGTTGTTGCAGATTAGCTTTGAAGGTGTGAAGGATTCCTCTCTGCCCCACTGTTCTCCTGAAGACGATTCAAAGTACTTTGTGGCCACAGTCAGTCCTTACCTCCAAGAACTGCTGACCTGAGCCACTCTCTGAGGATCATTTTTTAAAAAGTGCCAAGAAGGGAACATTTCCAGCAGCCAGGATGGGGTGTTGGTTAATGGCTGATGGCACCCTCACTCCATGAGCCAAATAAATCAGGACGAGTAACACCAAGCACACAGCCAGTCTGTGGCACAAAGATTATTCTGCAGTGAACATGCTGAAAATCTGCTTTGAGGAGCCTGGAAGGTGGGACCTGCAGGTGGAACAGCTTCTTTCCAAAATCATGTGATTCTGGTGGGAGAATTCTGCAGCTCTAAGTGCATATTCTGCATGTCAGAGTGTGCACCTTGGTTTAAAGAATATATTATGAGGAAGGAYTGAGGCAGTCTGTCAGTCAGGGAGAACTTGGAGCACCTCCTTGTATGTAAAGGGGGTCTGCAGGAAAGCTGGGCTGTTTACAAAGCTCTGCAGTGGTAGGACAAGGAGGAATGGCTTTAAACTGAAAGAGGACAGGTTAAGATTAGATATTAGGAAAATTTTTTTTTGCTGTGGTGGAGCATTGGAAGAGATTGCCCAGAGCATTTGCAGATGCCCCCTCCCTGAAATTTCAAGGCCAGGTGWGATGGGACTTCAAACAATCTGGTCTAGTGGAAGGTGTGCCYRAYCATGRCAGAGGGCTTGGYACTAGATGRWCTTTAACATCCCTTCTGACCCAAACCATTCTATRATTCTATGACTTTGGGTGAGGAAGTGAATCATCAGTTTATATCTTTTGATTTCAGGTCAAGCAAGTTTTCCCCAGCAGGAGAACTGAGAAACTACTTTCCTTATATACAGTTCATTTCAGATTCTCTTCTACTTGATTTAGAGCCATTTCATTCCACCAAAGGGGAAATGCTTTTCTGGTCTCTTCTTATGAACTAAAAGTGAAAGATTTCTTCTGTCGATGCTTTGACGATTTTCTGAAGCATCTACCTTAGCTTTGATCTCYTTCTCTCCACTCCTTATTAATTTTTAACACTTGTTAAAAGATTTGTTCTATTTGTGAGTTGCAAGAAGGTATCTTAATTTATAGACAGCTTGAGTATATCATTGCTGCAATTTCAAAGAGTAATTTTTTTCCCCCTCAAGTATTTAATTCATGTCCTCAGCTACCATATTGCAGCATAAGTACTTTGCATCTTATGCAACTCTCTTGATATGCACCTGACAAGACTTCTGACCTTGTTAGTTATGGAACTAAGAGCTGATTTCTCACCAAGAGCTTCACACGTGCAAGAGACCTCTGCCAACTACAGCAAAAAATATTGGATGCTAGTGGAGGAGACAAAAAAGCCAATTTTGTTTGCAGAATTGCAGGAAGTACCAAAGTTATCAATATTCAACCAGACAAATGAGTAATTTTTATTCAGAAAATAAGGGAAAATACAACTTTCTTTTTTGAGAACAGTAAAGTTTTCTGCCAACCTCTCAAATGCTGTGCTTTCAAAACATTTAAAATAAGTGTTTCTCCTCTAGTTACCTGTTTTTCAATACTGAAAGTGAACAAGCTTGTCTGGGACACGAACAATAAACATGAAAACAAAATAAAGTCACAATCCAGACTTGGCTGTGACCTGTGGGAGAGATTAACACTATTGGTAGCAGCATTCCGTGGGAGAGTACTGATTTTGGYTTTATTTCTTTATGCTTGTAAAGTGACCACATTCTTATCTCCTGCCCCTACCATGAAGTGAAGTAATTTGGGGTTTTTTTTCATTTTCCAACTGAAAAATTATGCAAATCACAGGACAACCTGCAGCACTTTTGACCGTTTTAACAAAAATCCAGGGCAGGGATAAAGGTGCAAAGGTATAGACACAGTTTCAGGCTGTTGTTTGAAGTGTGCTGCAATTTTAGTGCCAAATCACTCTTTTTACTGGAGAAAGTATTTTTTGATCTGTGCAATGGATAAAATGTCTCTAAGGTTCATCAGCTCAATGAAGGGCTGTGCTGTTGCTGCAATACTTGTTCTAAATCAGCAAGGATGAGTTGAGCAGGCCATAGTCCAAGAGACAGAGCATCAGATCCCAGGGGAGGAGGATCAGAGCCCCTCTGAGAGGGTTTGAACTGTCTCCATGTTGCAGATATTCTCCTGAAACACAGCAACACAGCTGCCTCCCTCAAAGGGGAATTTGGCATTTGCCAGCAACTTTTGACATGAGGAGCATTCCCTGGGCAGGTTGTGTAAGTTAAACCAGCAGGAGCAGAGTCTCTTGCCCTGCCTCGTGCTGCCTAATAAATGGCAGACCAGGGAAGTCCCTTCAAGATGCTTTTCAGCCATAAAATTCACTTCACCTCTTCCTCTGCTCTCCTCTGCCCTCTCTTCTATTTCTTTTTCTTTCTTAAAAAAAAAAAAAAATCCCCTGGTCTGTGATATTTGATATTGAAGAGCTTTTGTTGAAATGCAGCTCTCATTCATATCCTCACCTTTGKTTTTTTCCTTCCCCAGGCTCAGGACATGGAATGCTCAAGCCCTGCTTTAAGAACAAGGCATTTGTTGGTGTTTTTGTCAGCTGAGCATCACAAATGCCCAATTCAGCCATCTGGGGCTCTGCTTAGTTTAGTCCATGCCCAGAGTCAGGCCTGTCTGGTAGCCTATTAACCTTTTCCATCTACTCCAAGACTCTGATGGGTGCTGAATGGGTGAAAAGGAAAAGTTTTCAATATTCCAATGTAGTGCATTATTTGTCATGTCAGAATATTCTTTTTTTCAGGGGGTGAAAACCCTGGGTCAACATCTGTTCATAAAAGGTGTCATTGAGTTTTTTTCTGTCATCTCTGTTGTTCTGCATGATGAATTTGTTGCTTTGTAGGGTGGGAGGAGAAAACACCATAACTACTTCTCCCAGAGGCAGATCCCTCCAAAAATGCTTGTTGTTGGTTTGGTCTCAGCACAGCCATGGAAGATAAATGCTCTACTAATTTGAGTTTAAAATCACACCAGATATTGACAATAACAGTACATTAAGATGGACACAGACAAATTTCATAAAACTGTTTTCCTAGAAAGAAAAATTTCATGTGTCCTGTAATTTATTCCTTTTTAATGGATTAATTTCCAAAATTTTCACTTTTAAGAACAYAAAACTTTTTATTCTTCTCATACCAAGCACAAAAATGCTCCAAGGAAATCACAATGATTATGCATTATTGCAGTGAGCACATCTAWACTTATTGACATTTGCTAATTAAATTTGTTCAAACAGGCGAGGTGTACCCAGAAGAAGGTGCAGAATAAATGTGGGCTTTGGAGGGAGGAAGTGTTGGGAGGGAATAATAGTCAGGAATATGATAACTATTTGTTTCTTGTGATCTATTCAAAAGGCAACAAAAGAAAAATAATTTGCAGAAAGCTTTGAAATGCAAAATGTCCCTGTATCAATGGGCCTAAGGTCTGCCCTGAGCAAGCAGGAGAATCCCAGCTTTGTTTATGATGAGAAGTTAAAACCATGGGATGTCTGGATTTCAGCCTGGGTGCAGATGTAAGATCTATGTTGACAAAAGCAAACTGAATGACTTTATATCATCATCCACAATGAGCACCAGCAGGGAAGATCCTGTTTCCTGTGATATTATTATTGATCAGCAATTTCATATCAAAGCAGTTCATAGAAAAGCTGCAAACCCCAAACTTTGTTTTTCTTTTGTGTTCAAGAAAGGGGCAGTTTTGATTACATTTGTTCTTTTCCCTCTGTTCTCTTTTGCTCTTCTCACTCACATCACTCACACTGCACCAGAGCTGTTGTGTTTAGCAGTTCTTGGAGAAGTTTCAGCCTTTCTATTCTGTCCATCCTTGTCTCCACCTGAACAAGCCTCCCTGGCTTCCCTTTCCACACAGACACAGAACTTTGGAGCACGGGTCTGCTATTTCATTCACTTTTTYAGGGTGAAATGAATCTGAAGTTGTATTTCTAGTTAAAAGGGAAGATAAATAACAGCCATTTCTATGTGTGAGTGCTCTGATGGATAGCATGCAAGTTGTCTTTGTCTCCCTACCATCCAGGACACGTCCGATACAGTTCGATATGTAATTTCTCTTGAGCTAGGAGCTGCTGCTCGGTGCTTTTTCAAGTCTCTTGTTACCTCCTGTCAATATGGAGAGTCAATAGAATTTATATCCCAGAGCAATATTTCCTTTGTGAAAAAATCTGTATCTGACTTAGCCTATGAAGGCTGCTCTCTGTAAACTGGGACAAAAGACATGCCAGCTTTTGCAATAATATATTGGTGGAACATTCCCTACCTCTCTGCTGTTGCTACATTTTACTGGACTAATCTGAGTATTTYAGGCTCATGGATTGAAGCAGAGGGRCAGGCACTGATCTCTTCTCCATGGTGATCAGTAATAGGACYCAAGGGAATTGCATGAAGTTGTGTCAYTGGGGGGTTTAGGCTGGATTTTAGGAAAAAGTTATTCACCCAGAGGGTGGCTGAGAACTGCCACAGGCTCCCCAGGGTTAGTGGTCACAGAACTAAGCCTGACAGGGTTCAGGAAGTTTTTGGACAATGCTCTCAGGTACTTGGTGTGACTGCTGGGGCTGTCCCACCTTAAGCATCCCATCCTGTGATGAGCAAAGGTGATATGGCTAAMTGAGTGCATCCACTGATACTGTGGYTMCYWTTYAAGAACATCCTTCTGGGGCTTGTAGGGGCAGTTCTGAGATGTCGAACCTGTAGTCAGAGAATGTGATTYCTTCTGGGGTTCCTATGGAAGCTGTGGGTGAAACACTCCATGCATGTCAAATGTGTCATAATGGTGAGCAAGCTTGAAAGCTTGCTCAAATCAAGCTTTGCAGTCTGCAGATGCCATTGCTGCAGCAAAAGCCTGCATGAAATAGTCTTTTCACTGGCCTAAAATTARCAGTTTTTGAGAATCCCTTTGAAAATGTGTTTAATACACCTATTTCCTAGAAAAAGCAGAATTTCACCCTCTGGCAGGGGCTGATTTATTTTGCACAGCRCTGTGCTACCTGTAACTTCTCTTATTGTTTTAACTCTTCCACAATGTACCTTCAGCTGGTCCTGCTGAGTGTGCCCTGCATAGCAAATCAGTCTGTACAGAGCTTTACATTCCACAGGGACAGAGGCTGGAGATGTTCCAATGCATAAAAGAATACAGAGTTAAACCCTTCTCTCCACATATTAGATACTCTCCATTTATTCACTGGAGCCCAGAGTGCAGCAGGTAGTACAGGGAGAACTCCAGCAATTTTCATTGCCGGCTTATTTTATGAAGATTAATGAACAGGGAAGTGAACAGGAGAGCTCAGCAATCTGTTAAATCAGGGTGTTCAGGCCTGTTTGTAACGAGCAAATAGGGCTGGGGACAAAGTGATACAGATGAGAGGTGTTAAGATGCATTCACTGATTTCAGAGATTTGCAAACAAAATTCCTGCTGTGTGATCTCTCATTCATTTTGATTATGGATTACAACCCGCAGTGGAAGACATCTTTGGAGGGAACTGTGAGGAACCGGTTTTTACACTGACAGAACGAAATGCAGATCCTGTGGACAGAACTAAGCTGTTTCATTTTAAACATGGACTAAGCAGTGGAGAGAAGGCTTTTGGAAGCTTAAGGTTTTGTTTGGTTTTCTTGTGGGTTTTTGTTTGTTTTTATTTGATTTTTTTGCAAGCATCTTTAATTTTAAAAGATTGAAACATGAGCCTTTTTGTAAAAAAGACTTGTTCATGTGAAATATCAAAATTGTTTCTYCTTGCTGCAAACCAAACTGCTTACTATAATATTTAAAAGAGCAGTACCTGACATCTTTCAAAAATACAAAAGATTGAAATTAAAATAACGTATTTTGTGTCTCTGACACTAAATATTTCTTACTTAGCTGTTTGTAAGATAATAGTTAGCAGAAGCAATTTATAGCTGTATRTGCTGGAATAATGCCATGACTGCTTAAATGTGAATTCCCTGGGGTTTTGCAGATCAGTGATTACCAATGCAGGAGACAGTGTGGAGCTGAGCAGACAGGTCTTCACCCTCCTCTTCATCCACTAATGTCCAGTCCTGGTAGATCCCTGTGGTTACACTGCCCATATATAAACCCCAGATCCTCATTTTCAGGTACTGGGCAGTAAAACTCCATCCCTTGATTGCACCATGTAAAAAGACTGTTCTTTCACTCCAGTTGTAGGCTAGAAAGGGGTGGGACAGAGTCTTTTAAAGATTGTTCTAGAGCAGGATGAATCAGAACCCCATCAAATGCATATACAAGGCAATTTCTTCCTTTCATTAGATGATGACCTTATTTTGGGTAGAAAGACATTCTGAATTCCAAATTATTTAATTGATTAGTTCAGAGGGGGAAGGTTTATGAACTGACACCTGGCAATGTGGTGGTTTCTTGTCTGTCCACRTCATCCTATAAGCAATTTCAAAGGACACATRGCAGCATTTTTATCTCCTCTCACCAGTGAATAGAGGCCCCTTTTGTTGTGGTTATCAGAATGATTTTGTCCTCCATCTTTCCAATGAGGACATGGTATTAGGGCTACTGTGGGCCAGTATTTGCTGGTGWGCTTCTTTTCAGTGATGTGGTACAGATATAACTGACCATTTTCTGCTTYCCTTTTTCTGCACAATGAGCAGAATTACTTTGACAGCTATCTGATTTTTTTTATCATTCAGTGTTTTTAATGTTCACAGTAGAAATTGCAGACAAATTCAGGCATGCATGGCTTATGACTGTTAMYKRWWWTTKSYTTYMAAAAAAMCACCTCTTGAAATAAAATCAGTTATGTGGTCAAAGAGATATTAATTTCATGAGGTGGGTGATGGAACTCTTCCTTTATGGCACTTCAGTTCAATGGTGCAAATATATAGACTAATATATTTGTGTATGTGTAGATGCTTATTTCAAAGTGAGGAATTTTTACTGCCAACTGTACCAAAGCAATATGTTAGGGCTGTAAAAYAGGGAATTATTTGCATGTAATTAATTTTTCATTGCTGTACTTGCATATATGTGCTTTATTGCCTCTTCAGTAGGCAGACAAGAAATATACACAGTTTTACCTATGAGCAATTCAACACAGTAATGAGACTCTTCAGGTGTGAAAATTCATCTCTCTTCTTTCTCACTGYTGTCACACAAATGGGAACTGACTTCTGCTGAGGTGACGGTCCAAAGTTGGCTCTTCACAACAAAGAGAATGAAACCCAGGGTATTCGTCTGCAATTAGTTCTGTATTGTTGCATTTGTTGAATGATAAAGCTTTGGCAGACAAAAAACAAAACACCCCTTTACACCTGATTGAACAGTGAGCTTCTCCACACTCAAGATCCTCGTTATGTTTGGTGATATATATGCTATATATATATGATATATAAATATGATCTATTTTTTACTYCTCTGAGTTCAGATCAGATATTTATGGGTTTTTACCTGTGGCAAGTAATGAAAGGAGAGAACWCTGAATATCTGAGTCACTTGCTGAAGAGAAGTGCTGTTGACCTATTTTGTAAGAGATGTATTGAAATAAGGTCACAGCAGGCTTGTGTGACCTATGGGAGTCCCTGTAGGTTGGAYTGTCTTTGTTGACTGCTTTGAACTCATACTTTATTGATTTGAATGCCATCTTCAGATTTAACATAGCCTTCAGGAGACCATTTAACTTCTTCAATAATGTTTTTGTGTTGTGAGCAATGTTTAATTTCACAGAGGAATCATTTTGCAGAGAAAGATGGCAAATGTTAACCTTTAAAAACATAATGATTTATTCCACTAATTCATTGCAGGCTTCTACTGCTTATCATCAGGGGCTGACGGAGCTGTTTTATTCATAGGTCATTGCYGTTACTGGATTCACTGATGTTTCTAGACACATCTCCTTGGAAATTGGGCACAAAGATAAGCTTGGCAGAGGTGTTTTATAGAATTGCCCATGAATGGGCATTCCTGCCTTTCTCTGATGTGTCTGGTACCCAGCACACTGAGCACAATGGGTTTGTGGTATGATCGATTGCTGATCTTAACAAAGCCCAGTTTCCTTTGTAATTCTCTACTTTTGCTGAAATAAAGAAAACAGCACTCTMTCTACTGAAAAAAAGATAACATAGTTCTCAGGTATAGCCTCCCAGAGAAATTATACAAATTTCTTTATGTCTGTAGCTCTGGCTTATAGGAAWTCTTTGAAACATTTAACATTGCTGTAGCATCTGTCTCTGGCTGAAATTCTCCGTGCCTTGCTGCAGACCTCAGATGCAGCCTTGCCCGTTCCCCAGGTGAACTGGGCTGATTCCAAACCCTGATCATATTTCCATTTGCACTTGTAAGGGTTGGCAGTTCATCTATCAATCACCCCCTGCCACATTGACTCTCTTCAGAAGTCAAGCTTTTGATACTTTTCTCCAAGTAAGCCCGTGGGAACTCTAAAAACCCTTCTATGAATATGCCCAAAGGATACTTGGGATTTTTTTATTGTGCTTCACTGCCAAAATAAAAAAAAAACTATCTAAGAGATGATTATATATACTTTAGACAGATCAYTGACTCTGATCTGCTGTCCCCATTTCCATATGACCTTTTCAAGAAAAATCAGGATGTCAGGAACTCTAATGATACTAGCTTGGGGTCTTCCAGCAAGTGGGTTATTAGGTAAAGTACTTAGTGCAATAACCTTGATCTGGTCAGTGGCAATGGTTTCAATGGTTTCTTCTCTCCTCATCATATTCCTCCTATTTCAATGTCCTGAATCAATAGAACAAGTTCAAGAGGAAAAAAAAAAAAAGTTCTTTTAGAGGCTCAGCTTATGTGAATTTGCTCTGGTGTGACACAATAAAAAAATAAAAAAAAAAATCAAGAGGAAAAAAAAAAAAAAAAAGGCAGAAATCCAGGCTCCTTTAACTATGAATAAAGTCTGCATAGTAAATTGGAGCAGCAGGGGAAGAGAATTCCAATTTGATTTGCAAATTGACTCTCTTCCACTCCCATTTGCAGAAATAAGGCCCATATGCCCAGTAAGCAATTGCTGCTCAAGGTAAAGCTCTGCACCACAGAGGGTTTCTTGGCAGCAAATGAAAGGAACATTGCCACTCTGTTACGAACGCCAGCTCCAATAAATCTGTGGATTAGTTTCCTGGCTGCCACAATTGAGCCAACTCAAAACCATATGGTTCTCCTTTCTTRAACATTGCCATTTGAAAGGAGCACGGCCACCTCCCTCCCAGAGCTGGTTTTGTTCTGAGGAGAGCTCCAGGACAATAAGGAACCGTAAATATGGGAGAAGTCTGTGACTTTATTTATCCCTCTTGCCTAGTCCAGCTGATGGCATGAGATCAAAATTGCATTTTATTGGCCTTCTTGCAATTTCCTTCTGTTTACAGTCTGCCCTCTGGTTCTCTCTGTGAATTGGAGTGCAGCACAGCATGTTCATCTGGCYTATTTATTTGTAAGGAAGAGTCCCTGGGATGTATTCTCAATCATTCTTGTATAATYCTAGAGAGTCTTRTGAAACAGTTTAGTGGTTCTTGGGWTGAAAATGAGGTTTTGGTTCAGGGATGCATTATTTATTTTATTTTTCCCAAGTCTCAATGATATGCTCTTACTTGTTAAGCACTAACCTCCTTCTGTAAATGTGCTGGAGCCTGGCCCAGCTGTTGTTCTCTTACAGACAGATCTGGTTTTTGCCAAAAGTCTTCATCAGCTGATGGGACAATCTCCTTGTGTGAGTGAGACATACAGGACAAAATCAAAGGAAAACACTTAATTACAATGGAGGATGCTTAATCTGTTCATCTGCAAGGCAAGAAACACCTTCCTTATTGAAATCAGTCTTTAAAGTCTCTTTTAAACAGAAGGGTSCCATTCCCAGGTGTAAATGTAGGCAACCAGCAGTTGGTGTGGCTGCTGCATCGGCAGAGATTTTGGTCCGAAGTTGTGAGACTCCCCTTGGCACCCCTAGATGGAAAATACATTCCTTCTGGAACTATCATAATTTAAAAACTTTATCTTCTGGCAAGTCAGGATACTTTTTTTAAATTTGAAGTCTGTATTTAGTCCTAGTTCTGTAGTAGTTAAACTTTTT